>NC_090932.1:792951127-793254158 GCF_040938575.1 Ambystoma mexicanum | reverse complement strand
TTCTTCATGGGCCAACTCGAGTACCTTTCTTTTCAGGGTCTGGGGAATGATGATCTTGCTTCCCTTTAGCTGTATGACATCTTCTGACCTGGTTAGCTCCCTATATCTTCTTGTATTTCTGGCCCGGCACCATCTCCAGGCAGTTTTAACTGCTTCCACCGGCCTGATGCAATGCACCTGAAAATGACCTGGATGGCTTGGTCATTTTCTGTCTCATGCGCGATGATGACAGGTCTACGCCCTTTGGTTCAGCCGCCTGGACGATGTAGTGTATGTATTGTTCTGCAACCGAGGTGTTTAAGGCAACTGATGCGATGGGGTGATGGAACAAGAAGTCTGCCGGGTTGTCTTCTTTCCCCCGGTCGATGGATGATCCGAATGTTTGATTAGTTCTTCTTCAACTTGAAGTTCTATGTTTATAGGAATGCCACGGTAGTGTTGAGCCACTGGACGTACCTCCGGATTTATGTGTAGGGTGATCTGTCGGCCCTTCAGCTTACCAATGACTTTACAGAGCGTGGGGAATAATTGTTCAATTTTTGCTGAGGGGTAGATGTATTTATGGGCCATGAGGTGGTAAAGTATGTGTATCAACCCCATGGTATTATATGATTGGTTATTTATAACGCGCTTATTATCAAGAGGTTTCTAAGCGTGGACCCGGGGATCGAACCTGTGTTGCTCGGTGTCGTCTTGCTTTCAAGGCGAGCACGTTGCCCCTGAGCTATCCTCCCGAGACAATCTATATCTAATGCAGCTTTATTTATTTGTTTTATTTTTTCACTTATAGCAGCGCAACAAGCACTCAGGCATCTGGGCACTTGTTACATAAATAAGTGCAGAAACATAGGAAAGGTATAGTTCAGGTCAATGGAGGAGGCTGATTAGTTAAACAGGTGAGTCTTTTGTTTTTTTCTGAATAGATGGTAGGAGGTCTCAGAGCGTAGGTGGAGCGTGAAATTGTTCCCGAGGTTAGCCACAACCGCTCTGAAACTTAAGATGCACCCACTGTCAGTGACAGCTTTCAATACATGCATGGGTATCCTTTTTGATTGCGTCTTTACTTGATATGACATGATATATGGCATTTATAACGCGCCTATACACAAGTGTTTCAAGGTGCGACGAGGCAAGGGAGGGGTAACAGAGGGAAGACAGAGGCAACGATCTTACTAGACCAGCTAACATTGAGATCGCGCAAGTGCAGGGGAGGGGGGAAGGGGAGAAGTGTGGGGGGTCGGAGGGGCAGTGCTTACATAAGATAACTGTAAAAAATAATAAAGATAAACAAAATAAATAAAGGCAATAAATAAGAAGTGCGGCCAGCTGGTGGCAAGTGTAGGGTAAGGGCAGACATCAGATGTAAAGTGCTGGTAGGGGACTGTAGGGATACAGAAACAGTTCCAGAGTGAAAGGATTACCAGGGGGGCAGTGCAGGGGTGCAACTGGCTGGGAGGGGACCTGGGCCTGAGGTCAGGGGGTAGCCAGGTAACCATTGCAGTTTCACTTTCAACCAGGAGATCAGCAGGGGAGCAGATGAGAGAAAGCAGAAGCAAAGAGGAAGGTCTTGAGGTGCTCCCAGAACCGGAGATGATTGTCCTCAAGTTTCAGAGAGGCAGGGAGGCTGTACCAGAGGGAGGCCCCAGCAGAAGAAAGAGATCTACCACCAATTAGATGCTTGGAGAAGCGACTGACCCTGAGGGAGTTGGATGCGGATAAGCGAAGAGCTCGAGAAGGAAGATATTTAGGAATAGAGAGTGGAAGGTATTGAGGCCCCAGGCCCCAGAAGGCCTTATGGAAAATGCAGAGGGTTTTGAATGTAATCCTCACCGCCACTGGGAGCCATTGCAGCTATTTCCATCCTGGTGAGATGCGATCCTGGGCTTGAGGCCAAGGACAAGTTTCGCAGTCCTGTTTTGGATGAGTTGCAGAGGGCGGAGAGTAGAGGCAGGCAGATTTAGAAAGAGGCTGTTGCAATAGTCCAGCCTAGAGAGAACCAGAGCTCGGGAGACAGTGAGATTCTGGTGGAAGGAGAGAAAAGGAAAAATACCTCTGAGGAGGTGCATCTGATAGTGTGACTTCTTGGAGATGTCGGAGATGTGAGGAGAGAATGAGAGTGTGGAGTCGAAGATGATCCTGAGGTTTTTAGCCTCACAGGTGGGAGCAGGAACATGGTCAAGGGAGGCCGCCAGAGAGTGACAGGCAAGGAGGGAGCAGGTGTGCCGATGAGGAGAATCTCAGTCTTACTGGAATTAAGGCAGAGATCATTGGCGGCACACCACTCCTGGATAGCAGACAGTCAGAGATGAGAGAAAGAGAAGAGGTGGCGGAAGGGAGTCTGAAAATGAGTTCAAGGTCATCCGCATTGCACTGAAAGTTGAGCAGAAAGCGGCAATGCGGTGGGCAAGAAGTGCCAGGTATTGGTTGAACAGCCAGGGAGAGAGGTTAGACCGCTAGGGAACACCACAGGTAGAGATAGAGGAGGAGGAGTGGAAGGACTTGCAGTTTGCCATGAAGTATCCTTTGCATGGCAGTTGGGCTTGGACCCATATATTTCTGCTGGTCACACTTTTGGTGCATGTGGGAGATTTGTATAGATCTCTTCACTAACGACATTTACCCAGGCTCCTGTGTCAACTAGGCACTTGGCAGGCATGTTACCTACTTGGAGCAGTAGTATGGGGCTCTGTTCATTTGCTGCAGTGTTTCCTAGAGCATATAAATAGCTTCTTTCTCAGGTCCTTCTCTTGAGTGAGCTGCCCCTCCACTATTCCCTTTGCCTCATGCTTGACTGCGGGACATGCGACAGATGGCCTTAAAGTGGTTGTCTCCTCCACATACCAAGAACTGTTGCCCTAGAGCTGGGCACACACCGTCATCGGGAAATTCATATCCACAGTGGTAGCAGAAAGTTTCTCCATTCCCTTAATGTAGCAGTGTTGTTTCAATTATGTTGCCGGCCTCCAACTGTCCCGTAGAGACTTTTACATTACTCATGTTTTCTATCTGTAGGGCTAACACCACGTCTGACTTTGCTAGGCGCAGGATTTCTTCCAGCAACTGTGGTTTTTGAAGCAATATTTTCCTGAAGTCAGCACATTCGCACCCTGCAATTATTTGAGATAGCAGTAGTAGTTGTTAAAGTCACAATGTTTGAGGTGAATGCAGAGACGCATTACAAAGGCATCCATTGACTCTTCTTTGAACTGTTTTGTCGTATGAATTACATGACGTTCATAGTCTATGTTAGTGTGCAGGGCTGAGTATTCTGTAAGCGCTGTCCTCAACTCTGCATAGGTGTCCGTAAGGGTTTGCTGGGAACGCATCTACAATGTCACGTGGATTTGGACCAATGGACAGTGTCAGGAAGCTGTGTTTTTTTTCTTCATCCAGGGGGCCTATACCATAATGTATACGTCAAATTCCCACGCCCACCTCTACCACCTGGGCCCCAGACTGCTGGTCTCACAAATGTGAAAATGAGTGGGTAGTTGCATAGCACGACTGTCCTGAAGTCTCGAGGGCAGGGCACCTGCTTGCTTTAGTTGTTTGTTACAGCTGGCAGCTTGGATTGTACACTGTATTTCCACACTGTGATGTGCAGTGTGTTGTACTGTCCTGATCTATCCATTTCAATCAGATCATGCCAACGCTTCCAGGACCCTTTGTAGCAAAGGCGGTATGTGCATTACGGCGGTATGCAGTGATCAGGAGATCTTAATGCAGTATTGTATTTCTTGCTGCGTTTGACTCATATGCGTGAGTTGGCTTCCCTCCTAGCTGGCTCGTTTGTTTGTTTTCCTTTGTGTGAGCACAGTGCCAAGGGCCACTGTGTTGATCAGACTTGTCCTCGACAAGGGGATGACAAGGGTCACGCCCCCTAGTGTGCACTGTTCCTTATCACGATGTAGATAGAGCCTCTGTGTCACGTCTCTCTCTCCCTGTCTTCACCGGTTAATGCTGCGCCTTGCACAGCTCTGCTGGGGAAATGAAGGTGACGGTGCCGAAATCCCAAAATGGAGGAGGCACCCCGATAACTCAGGTGGTGTCTTTCTTCTGTCCTCCCCCTCCGCAGGATGAAGGGGAGGTGCCCGCAGGAAGCGCGGCAAAACAAGGGAAAGCCCGCAAAATGGAGCAGCGCGGCAAAAACAGATGAAAGCCCGCGAAGGGCAACAATGGAAAGGGGAGGATCTACCCCTTTATAACAAGCAGGCTTCCCACTGCAGGCAGCATCTAGCCTTGGCAGTGGGACGCCCGCCCGCCAGCAGTGGACTTCGTTTACAGGAAGGACTTTGTTGTTGCAGAGGACTGTTTTGAGGAGCTTCGTTGGACTTCGCTGGGACTTCGCCTGCAGCGGGACGTCGGATTCAGTGGAATTCTGCACACCGGATCGTCAGTCGCGTCGCGTCAGCTGCCCGACAACAGCGAGGTGAACACAGGCTGCATTCAAAGGTGGAGGCTGGACGGCGGGGGTCCAGGCGGCAAGGAAGCAGCATCCAGAGTCGGAGCGTGGAGCAGGCCGGGGGAGAAGCACAGCGGCTCGGCAGGACGGGGACTCGCCGCAACACCAGAAGTTGTAAGAAGCGGTGTCGGAGGCACGGGGAAGACCGGTTGCATTCAAGAGGTGAGCACGTACAGCGAGGGGACCTTCGGAGAGCGGGGCCATCCCGGGGGCAGTAATACGCCACACAACAGACCCGACACACCCGCCTCACTTGCCTTAGAAGAACGGCCACCTTCAAGAGGGAGCACGTACGGCGAGGGGATCCTCTGAAAGTGGGGACAGCCCGGGGACTGTCATACGCCATGCAACAGACCCGGCACGCTCGTCTCACTCACCTTAGAACCTTCCACCCAAAAGGGGAGAAGGTACGAGGAGGCGAACATGGACAAACTGCATTCACCGCGGAAGTGCGGCGGATTAGAACGTGGGAGCACGCTTCCCACGACAGGCCGCCACAGACGGGGTTCGCTGAGGCGCGACCCGTAGCAAGAGGCCAGAAGGAACGGCCCAGCAGGCATAGACGTGGTTCACTGAGCGCAACCCGTTCGGTGTAGCCAAAAGCTTGATACAGGTCATCAAGCACTGAAAGGAGACACCAGAAGGGACCGGGACAGGAAGGTGAAGGAAGGAGACCACGTGAAGCGGCAGGTGCAAGACAGAAGTGGTTAGCAAGAATGGACTTGGAGGCATTTATGGCCATGGCCAGACTAGCAGCAGTAAAGCACGGCCCCAACTTGATGGAGGCATTGACACCATGACCAGGGGAAGAAGAGCAAGCAGGAACAAGCCAAGGGCCGGCCTCCCCGCTACTGTACCCAGACAGCGAGAAACAGCTGGAGCAGGAGGAGGAAGAAAGGTTGGAAGAGGAAGAGGAAACTGCGCGGAAGAGAAAGAGGAGCATGACACAAAAAGCCAAGGCAAGCAAGGAGCAAGCGGCGAATGGCAAGAAACCAAGGACTTCTGCGGCAAAGAACAGGGGAAGAGCACAGGAGGTTGTAGCCGTCCCGGCGCCTACACCTGCAGAGCCACCAAGGAACCAGGCCCACCCAGCACGCCTGCAACCAGACCGGTGGCTCCAAGGGAAGACGGGCCAGCGTCCTTGGAGTCAGTTAAAGGTATGCTAATGAAATCTATACAAGCATCGGAAACGGGGGTAGCAGACAAGTACTAAGTGGGAATGTAAATGCCTTTAATCATGTGGGGAATGGGGCAGCAATAATTCAACAGAGAGGGGTGGCTCTGGGTCCAGGGGTATGGGTTCAGGGGGATATCATGCAGGGAATCTTAACAACAATGGGTTGCCAATGGAGATAAACCAGTGGTCTGGGGCATGGCTTAACCCAGCATTTCCAGGAGGGGCGGCGCAGCAGGCACAGGGGCAAGTTACCAATGCAGTAGCCAGCATGAACTCCTTGGGTCAGGGCAACCCGGCCCAGTCCACGCAGGGTCAACAGGCCACTGCGGGGACTAGCGCAAACCCCATAGGCAGGCCCAGTCCCGCAACACAAGAAGGAGCAGCAACTGCAGGGACCGCTCAAACACCAATTTGGTGGGGCCAAGAGGTTACGGGACCAGGTCCTCTCTCGGGTCCCAATGCCAATATCAGACAGGAGGGGTTGTGGGGACCCATGATGACACGGTACGGGAGAGCTATGCCGGGCTTTGGCCCAGTCAGGGTGACAGTGAATTCCTTGTCATGGCACATATCAGGGGCCATTAAGGAGAGGGTATGGAGGAAAGAATTTATTGAGATTTTGGATTTTGTGGGAATGGAACCTCTGGGGACTGGGTTAAAGGAATTATCAGAGAAAGAGAAGGAGAAGAGGGATAAGGAGCAACCCAAGATAGAGGCGTCCATTCACAAATGGTTAAAGGCATTCAAAGTATACACATCCATAATGTTAGAGAAATATCCGCAGGATGCCTTGTCCATGTTAGCCTATGAACAGTACATCCATGACCTGTACTTGAAACACGGGGGGAAGGTTGGTTGCAATATGATCGGGTATTTCGTTTGAAAATGCAGGTTTGGCCAGCTTTGTCTTGGGATGAAATGGATGTGGGAGGCTTCTTGGACAAACTGATTCCAGCAGGAGAGGGGGGGGAAATCCCCAGGGGAAAAGCCCCAAGTTTGGAGGGGCAGGGGGGGATACACTAGACAGGGGAGGTCGTCCTTTTGCGGGCACTCCTCCTGGAACAACAGAGTCAGCTACCAGGGGGAGCAAGCCGAATGCTTGAGGGTCAATTCAGAGGAGGGTTGCCCCTTTGGCAAAACATGCCGATTCAAGCACCCCCGTGGGGGGAAGGCCAGGGATCACAACGCCTCAACCAACAAAGGGAAACGTAAGAGCAGCCCCAAAGCAAAGGAGAAGGTCAAGAGGGAATGAGGTTAAGAGCAGTTTGTCAAGGTCAAGTTAACAGCAGTTGTGTAAAAGTGTGATTAAAAAGGGGCTGCCAACCCCGATCAAACTATAGGCTATGACTCTGTGGTTAAATATGTATCATAACTGTGAGGATGCTAGACTATTATGGGATAGACTTCAGATGGGGGTTTAAAATCCCGTGCGCAGAGGTAAAGAAGGGGACGGAGGCGGTCAACCTGCGGTCGGCACTAGCAATGCCGGAGGTTGTAGCAGCGAAAGTTGCCAAGGAGGTCAAGTTGGGCTGGGTGGCAGGCCCATTCAAAAATCCGCCATTGGCCAATCTGGTAATATTCCCATTAGGGATGGTTCCCAAGAAGGAGGAGGGGCGGTATCGGCTGATTCACCACGTTTCCTTTCCCGAAGGGGAATCAGTCAATGACGGGATTAGCGAAGAACTATGCAGGGTACAATACTCATCCTTTGAAGATGCGGTGGAAGTGGTAAGGGCTATTGGAAAGGGAACTCTGATGGGGAAGGCGGACATAGAATCTGCATTCCGGTTGTTGCCCATTCACAAGGAAAGCCAACATTTGTTTGGGTTCAAGGTGCAGGATCTGTATTATTTTGATAAATGTTTACCTATGGGGTGCGCCATCTCTTGTGCATATTTTGAGGCGTTTAGCACCTTCCTAGAGTTTACGGTGAAACAGGAGAGTCAGGAAGGGGCGGTGGTACACTACCTGGATGACTTTCTGTTTGTCGGTAAGAAGGGGTCCAACGAGTGTGGGGCCCTCATGGAGGCATTCCAGAGACTGATGAAGACAATGGGGGTCCTGCCAGCGGGGGAGAAAACGGTGGGACCAGTGACCTGTCTGACCTTCTTGGAGATCGAAATTGACACAGCAAAGGGAGAGTCCAGGCTCCCCCAGGAGAAAGTAGAAAAACTGAAAGAAACCATCAAAAATCCAAGGGGGAGGAATAAGGCAAATCTGAGAGAACTCCAGGCCCTGGCGGGTAACCTTAATTTCCCAGGGAAAGTCATCCCAGTGGGCAAAGTGTTTGCAAGGAGTGTTCAGCTAAAAACAGGGTTACAGCACGCAAACCAGCATGTGCGGTTGGGGGCAGAGGTGCGGGAAGACCTGGCCATGTGGGACACATTCTTGGACAAATTCAATGGGGTTCAGATGTGGAGAGGGGAGTGGAGCACCAAGGACAGGACCAAGTTGTTCACAGATTCATCTGGGGCACTGGGGTTTAGGGCAATCTTGGACACCAAGTGGTGCGGCATGGCATGGCCTGAGGAGTGGCATCAGCAAGGGATCACCAGAGATATCACATTGTTGGAACTCTTTCCTATTGTGGTAGCTTTCAGATTATGGGGGGAGCAACTAAAAGACAGCAAAGTCATGCTCTGGTCGGACAACCTAGCAGTAGTGCAGATCATAAATCAAGGTTCTGCCAGCAACACAAGGGTATTGTGCCTGTCAAGGGAGCTCAACAAATGCATGCTGCAATACAACATTGAGTTACGAGCAAGACACATACCCGGGGTGCAGAACACAGCCGCTGATGCTCTCTCTCGTTTGCAGTGGGAGAAATTCCGTGGGAGTTGTCCGGGAGCAGACAAGGTGATGGCCCCGTTCGAAACACAGTGGCGGGACACGATTGGGGCAATCTGAGTTCCCTGATTCAGACAGCGCTAGCATCGGGCACAGCAAGTAGATACAAGGCATGCTGGGAGCGGTACTTGGCATTCAAGCAGGTGGTATTGACGGAAAGTCAGCAAGATCTTCCAGTGAGGGCCATTGTGGGTTGGGGCTGGCACGAGGGAAAAACTAGGTCATGGATGGCTTACCACCTGGCGGTGATCGCTCATTATTACAAGCTAGAAGGGAAGTGTGACCCTACTAAGGAGCACTACATCATCATGGCCATGAAGGGTTGGGCCAAACAAGGAATGCCTAAGAACGACGAAAGATGGCCCATTGACATTGTCAAGCTCCAAAAGATAGTAGCATGCTTGGAGGTAGTGTGCCATGGGGGTTTTGAAGTAGCACTGTTTAAAGCAGCTTTTACCCCGGCGTTTTTTGGGGCCTTCAGGGTGAGTGAATTGGTGCCAGAAAACAAAGACGCGAAGGGGAAGGGGTTTTTACATTTTAAAGATGTGCATTGTTCAGGTATACAGCCGGCACTATGGGTAAGGAGATCAAAAACTACCCAAGAAGGCAAAGGGTGCACGGTGACCCTCCAACCCATAATGGGCAGCGCAATATGCCCGGTCAGGGCGGTGGCAGGTTTCCTCAGGCTGAGACCCCCCTCGGGAGGGGAAGCTCTGCTGCTCATTCACCACAATGGGACAGCTCTAAGCCGCTTCCAATTCAGAATGGTTATGGAAATGGTGCTGGAAGGAATTTGGGAGACAAAGGGAGTATTCGGGACTCACTCATTTCGGATTGGGGCAGCCATATCAGCCGCAGCCATAGGCATGGGGGAAGGAGCAATCAAGCAGATTGGTAGATGGAGGTCTGGGTGTTTTAAGAGGTATATCAGGCCAGAAAAAATATAAATTGACATGCCACCTTTTTCTCACCACCAGCAGCAGCCCGGAAGAAAAAGAGAGCGGTCTGGGTAGTAGGACACTCATTTGTGTCAAGTGCAGGGGCCAGCTGGTCGGCGGAACAGGAAGAATTGACAGACGGTAATTTTCGAATTGAGTGGCACGGGGTGCCAGGGATGAGATGGGCACATCTGCAGGGGCAGGTGCACAGATTGCAAGGGATACAGCTAAAGCCGGATGTATTGGTTATACACTTGGTAGGTAACGACCTGACAAGCCTGGGAAGGGGGGCTCTGATGCGGGAAATGATGGTTTCTCTACAGGAGTTGGCAAGTAAACTGGGAGAAACAGAAATCATTTGGTCAGAGATAATTCCAAGGCCAGAATGGAGGGGCGCGGATAATCACGCAGCCGTGGAGAGATCCAGACGAAAGCTAAATGGGGCAATGGCAAAGTTCTGCAGGGGCAGGAGCTTTGGCCAGATCAGGCACGTTTTGATTAATTTAAAGTCTCCAGAGTATTTTCTTAAAGATGGGGTACATTTGTCACCACTGGGGTTGGAGTTATTCTACTGGAACCTTTGCGCAAAAATCCTAGAAATGTAAGGAAGGAAGCAGGGGGGAGCCACGGTGGGTGGTAACCCACCTGTGGCGTGGCGGTGTTTGGGCAACCAAACACAAGAGACAGACTCCGGATGAGCCAGGAGAAAGCCGGAAGGGTCTTCACTCTTCTCAGACCAGCGCCCCTTGGGAGCCTAAACGACAGGGGCGTCAGGGGGGAACAACAAGGGCTCAGCTTCCCCCAAGGAAACGGCATTCTCCCCACCCAGGAACACCTGCAGGGGAAGGAGAGGCTCGGACACAGGGGTTGGGAGAGTTGGGCCTATGCTGGACTCTACCAAAGAAGGGGGAAGCAGGTGATTTGGACACGGAGCAGTCGCCGCATCTTATCTTCTGAGTTATTTCCACTAATGTGTGCAGTGTGGTTTTATGATATTGTGGAAAATACATCTGCAGCCTTTTTATGCCAAAAACAAAGCAAGACTCATTCCACACATTTCTGGGGGGGAGGCGGAAGGGGAATGAGTTATTGCTAGGTAATGGGTCCAAAATGGACAGATGCACGGGTTATGAAGGTGACGATGACGAAATCCCAAAATGGACGAGGCACCCCGATAACCCGACAGGTGTCCTCCTCCTGTCCTTCCCCTCCCCAGGATGAAGGGGAGGTGCCCGCAGGAAGCGCGGCAAAACAAGGGAAAGCCCGCAAAATGGAGCAGCGCTTACCCACCGTTTACCCACCCACCCACCCTACAAACAGGACAAGCAAGGAGGCCTGGTCGTCTACGTCGCAGGACGACAGGCGGTGTGGCAGTGTTTGGGCAACCAAACACAAGAGACAGACTCCGGATGAGCCAGGAGAAAGCCGGAAGGGTCTTTGCTCTTCTCAGACCTGCGCCCCTTGGGAGCCTAAACGGCAGGGGTCTCTGGGGGGAACAACAAGGGCTCAGCCTCCCCCAAGGAGACGGCACTCTCCCCACCCAGGAACACCTGCAGGGGCAGGAGAGGCTTGGACGCAAGGGGTTGGGAGAGTTGGGCCTATGCTGGACTCTACCAAAGAAGGGGGAAGCAGGTGATTTGGACACGGAGCAGTCGCCGCATCTTATCTTCTGAGTTATTTCCACTAATGTGTGCAGTGTGGTTTTATGATATTGTGGAAAATACATCTGCAGCCTTTTTATGCCAAAAACAAAGCAAGACTCATTCCACACATTTCTGGGGGGGAGGCGGAAGGGGAATGAGTTATTGCTAGGTAATGGGTCCAAAATGGACAGATGCACGGGTTATGAAGGTGACGATGACGAAATCCCAAAATGGACGAGGCACCCCGATAACCCGACAGGTGTCCTCCTCCTGTCCTTCCCCTCCCCAGGATGAAGGGGAGGTGCCCGCAGGAAGCGCGGCAAAACAAGGTAAAGCCCGCAAAATGGAGCAGCGCTTACCCACCGTTTACCCACCCACCCACCCTACAAACAGGACAAGCAAGGAGGCCTGGTCGTCTACGTCGCAGGACGACAGGCGGTGTGGCAGTGTTTGGGCAACCAAACACAAGAGACAGACTCCGGATGAGCCAGGAGAAAGCCGGAAGGGTCTTTGCTCTTCTCAGACCTGCGCCCCTTGGGAGCCTAAACGGCAGGGGTGTCTGGGGGGAACAACAAGGGCTCAGCCTCCCCCAAGGAGACGGCACTCTCCCCACCCAGGAACACCTGCAGGGGCAGGAGAGGCTTGGACGCAAGGGGTTGGGAGAGTTGGGCCTATGCTGGACTCTACCAAAGAAGGGGGAAGCAGGTGATTTGGACACGGAGCAGTCGCCGCATCATATCTTCTGAGTTATTTCCACTAATGTGTGCAATGTGGTTTTGTGATATTGTGGAAAATAAATCTGCTGCCTTTTTATGCCAAAAAACAAAGCAAGGCTCATTCTACACATTTCCGGGGGGGAAAAGGGGAATGAGTTATTGCTAGGTAATGTGTCCAAAATGGACAGATGCACGGGTTAGAACAGCAGAGCCTAACTCTTCCAGCCTTGAGGATTGCTTGGCATGTTGTACCACGGATTACACTACGAAGGCAGCCTGGCACAAGCGCGGCAGACCGCCCTCGTCCCACACGGCAACCTAATATCTTTTCCCCTACACCCCGTGCCCGCAGGCTCTGTCCATGAACATGTGACTCTGCTCTGGCTACATTAGGACGTCACAATTATTATCATACAGTTATCCATTACAATTATACAATCATTTAGTTGTCCCATTGTGTATTCATCACACAGGCCAGCAATAAGGGAAATCCAGGGATAGCGCAAGTTGATATTGGTCCCCAGAGGTAATTAGAACCCGTGTCAGAGTATTGTGGAGCAAATGTAGGTTACGGCTACGGCTTGGGACCCCCTTTCACAGAGGTCTCAGGGTGAGCGGCTCGGCCTGCACCGGGAGAGGTTAACTAAAGGCAGCATGCTCTCACATGTGCTTGTGATTCGCACCAAGACGCATGCATTGCTCACGTGCATTTCTTTCTTACGTGGGCGCCTTTTCTTTCTTGGATTTAGCTGCTGGGCTGATGCAGGATGCCTACAGTAAACAGAGTCATCGGCCCTGGGCTCGCACGGGGCTCACGAGAATTCAGCTGGAGAATGAGCACAGGACACAGCAGTGAACGCTGGAAACCCAGCAAATTAAGATGCCATTAATCCACTGCCTCTGAGTTTGCACGTGGGTTCAGGGGCATCAGATAAGTACCTCCTCATTTCCTAAATGGTGTTTATTTTGTCATCCGAGTCAAAGGAGTTGAGAGCCTCTTATTTTTTGTTTTCAGTGTGGACATGAGTACAACATGGACAGTTAAATACGTGTTCTCATCTTCAGATGTATGAGGAGCAGAGCCGGCCTTAGGGGGGGCTAGCCGGGCGACCACCCGGGGTGCCACGCCCCCCAGGGCACCATTAGCCCACGCCTGGCCAACTCGGGGGAGTCTTTCAAGGGCTCCCCTGAGCTGGTGTAGTGGGAGAAGGCGCAGCATGCAGGCTTTTGCTGTTAAATGCGCCCGCAGCGGCGGGCGCATTTATTGCAACAGGGTGCTGTTGTCAGCACTATTGCCATTAAATGCACCCCTCTGCCGCGCCCGCCTTTAATGAGAAAAGGCGCCATTAGCCCCCCACCACGCCAGCTCGGGGGAGTCTTTCAAGGGCTCCCCCGAGCTGTCGTAGTTGCAGAAGGCGTGGCAGGTGCCTCATTGTCATTAAATGCAGCCGCGGCGGCGGGCTCATTTAATGACAATAGGGTGGTGACGCGCCCTATTCATATCATTACCTGAACGCCGGAACGAGGTTAAAAAGAAAAAGTGTCCCATCCTGGCCCCGCCCCCTTCCGCCTGGCCCCCTGTTAACCAGGGGTGCGTGGGAGTAAGGGGGGAGCGCCAATTCGCCCAGGGCGTGCTGCCCTTAAGGCCAACCCTGATGAGGAGTGTGGGACTGATGCAGTGTTGGAATGAGTAGATAGAGCACATCAATGTTTGAATCATGAACACGAACAGAAGCTATGTATTGAGATTATGTATGTTCAGTGCCAGGGGCATGTTCAGTGCTAAATTGGAGTATGAATTCAACACATGGGCACATGATGAGCCTCTGTGTTTATGTTTGTTAACAAACATAGCAGTGTCAGCCCCCATTGGCCACCCACCTCTGTGTCGTGGGGGAGGTAACATATCCTGGAACCTAACTTACTAACTAATAAAGACAGACACTGGTTTTACATTTTGGAAACAACAGGTCACAATTTATTGGAGCATACAACACAGGGGCAGTCCCAGCCCAAAAGTATCATGGTTCACGAACATACTTTTCAAAGTGGCCCCAAAGCAGGGCAAAGTTCTACTGCTGAATGTTCTCGGTGTCGCCTTGCCGCCCACAGCTTTCGCAAGGCACCGGACATACGCTCCAGCTTTGTACTGCACAGAGTACTTCCTCCTCGGGCCACTGAATCTTTCAGGTGAGGAATCCCTCTCCTCCCCGGCTAGGACTGCCCCGAACTCTGACTGTGACAGAAATGGAACAATTAACACAAAATACAGGAAATAATTAGCAAACATCATTTAACCACTTACACCTCGAAATCCGCTGAAAAGAAATAAACAATTGTACATCGTTTTTGATATTTACATCTGTTAAGGTTACAGGAAACAATAAGCAAACATCATTTAACCCCTTATACCTCGAAATCCGCTGAAAAGAAATAAAATATTGTAAATACTTTACATAATCACATCTGTTGGTAATTAAACCTCCACAATATTAACCAATTTACACCTCGCAGCCTGCTGAAACAAATTCAATGTATCCACATATTTCTACAATTTCCTACTCTAATGCTACCCTGGTCAGCATTCCCCCGGGGTCCTGACCACTGAAAGCTAGTCAAGAAGGGTGATGGAGGATGGGTGATCAGACTGGGGAGGGATTGGAAAGAGACCGGGTTCCAGTCCCTCCCCGCCTTATAAGCAGTCCCCAGGGCGCGCCGGAAGCTCCTGCCCTGGGACTGGCTCCATCTCCTGGAGTAGGGGTGGAGAGACCCGGTAGAGGGGTGGGGGTGGCCACAGGGCGTCCCGCTATGTGGGAGGTCCCTCTAGCACCCCCTGCAGGGGCTTGGACAACCCCTGAGTGTGAGGGCAGAGTATTTGTGTATGCAGGTGACAGGAGCAGAGTGTTGAACCAAAGTGTACAAGAGAGTATTTGAACAAGTAGGGATCTTCTGGAATAGTGTTGGAAGGTCCATGAATACTGTGCATTTTTCCATTTGTCCCCCTTCCAATCCATTATCTCAACCCTTTTCCGGGGTTCCTAATTCCCTGCACCTATCCACAACCTCTTCCTAACGCACTTCCCCCCATTGGTTGCCTTGAGGTAGTCTGTATATCTCAAATAGGCATTTCATGCCAACCAAGGTGGAAGGGTCGTGTACATGCATCTTCCGTGGTTAGGTTGAGGGTGTGGATAGCACTCACGACAGCAGCTAACTAGGGAATAAGAACACCATCCAAGAAAACACCAGAACATGTATGAGTCATGGATAGCTTCAGCCTGCCTTCTGGACTGGTCATCTTTCATACAGAAAGAATCATGTAGATGTGTCATGTAGATGTGTCAGGATGGTCACCAGGAGTTTATTCAGGTCCATCTTATCAGTGCAAGATCATTCCTGCAGTGCCTTGGCTAATATCCCACAACCCACCAATCAACTGGGTTAAAAGGACTCTACTCTTCACTGAATGTGCAGACACCTTCTACTAAAGAATGTTGGATTTGATGACTCTGAGACACTGCCTGATATTGCAACATGGAACAACCTCGAGCTTTTGGTGCATTGGAATCCTCTCTGCCAGAGTATCATGACTTTGAGGACATATTCAGGAAGGACATGTCAAACATCTGCCTGCCACACAGAGAGTATGATTGCAGCTGACTGTACATGCTGATGGAACCTGAAACCAATCATTTGAGAGAATACTTGAACCAATACCTCAAAAACGCATTTATTTAGACATTCAAATCCCCTGCAGCAGCACCGTTATTTTTCGTATCCCAAAATAGATGGGATTTATGCACATGTATCGATTGCTATCCCTGAATAAAATCACAATTAAGAATCACTATCCAATTCCTCTCATCTCAAAACTGTTGACATCAAGGACATGGCAAACTAAATTAAGCTGGATTTGAGAGTAGTCTAACACCCGATTAAGGTGAAGGCCAACAACAAATGGAAAACGGATTTCCAGACACATTCTGAATTGTTTGAATACAAGGTTATGCTCTTTAGGCTATGTTATGCACCTGTCAACTTTATTATCTATTGAATGAAGTACTGAGAGAATACCTGGATTTTTATGCCATTGTCTACCTCGACAATATCTTAATCTACTCGAAGAGCACTACAAACATGCCAGAGCCGTCCTGTTGCAAAAACGCTGTTTATCACCCATTTGCAAAACTGGAGAAGTGTTACTTTCATGTGCAGTGAACAGAATTCATGGGTGTTATCCTGATTCCAGCTAGGATCACCATGGACCAGCTCAAGTTGGAAGTGGTGCTGCAGTGGTCTGCACCAAAGTTGGTAAAGGAAGTCCAGAATGTTCTGGGTTTCATAAACTTGTATTATCGTGCCTCATCCCAGACTTCTCTGCTGTTGTCCACTCCATAACCAGTCTCCTCATCATTTTTCTGGGCGGAAGGGGCGAAAAAAGGTCTTCCGACACCTGAAAACGCAGTTCACTGCATCTCCCTGTTTCAGCCTTTTATTTATTTATTTGCATTTGTATAGCGCACTTGCAGCCGAGAGGCATCGAGGCACTGTTACATGGGATTTGTAGGAATTTTGAATTAGAATTGAATTAGTAGTAACATGTGATCAAGGTGGTCTCTTAGGTACAGGTACATTGATAGTAGGCGACTTCATTGGTGACAATCCACTAGACCCACTAGACTAGAGTACACCAACCAACTCACAGTACCACGAATTACCAGGGCCAAGGCAGGAGGAATAGGATTCCCCTACCTAGCACCCAAGCTTTGGAACACGCTACCCACAGCCCTCAGAGCTGAAACCTCTCTCCTTGCGTTCCGCAAAAAGCTAAAAACGACGCTCTTCAACTAGCTGCTAGCTCTCTGTATGTACTTGCTCACAGCCTTGCCACATTGCCACTTCATGTTGTATGTGTTTACATTACCACTGTAACTAAGATATGAACATCTACTGTAACTAGCTTCACAATGCCCACGGGCGGCTGTGCGCTTCATGTTAGTATATGTTTTACATGACCACTGTAACCAAGATATGTACATCTACTGTAACCAGTGCCACAATGGCCACGGGCTGCTGTGCGCTTAACAAATGTGAATAAATAAATAAATACATAAAGTATGCAGTTCCAAACATCATTAGATTATACATAGCAGAACTTGTATTATATTATGCATCGCAGTCCTTGTTACAACATTAGTAGCGGACTCATACAATTTAAACAAAGAGCTCAGTTTTGATTGCTTTGCGGAATCAAAACTGAGATGGTAGTTATGGTAGATATCGACACCTTTCAGTTAGCCATGAGAGCAGTCTTGTCCTAATCACAGCCCAATACTAACAGACTTCATCCTGTAGCATAATACTCTTGGAATTTCTGTCTAGCGGAAGTCAATTGCTTAGTGATGTAAAATGTACTCCTTGCCATTAAAGGGATGGAGACCCCACCTTTGAATGGCAAGGCACACAGTTACCTTTCTAATCACCCACGAAACCTGCAGATTATTAGAAATACTTGCACTCCTACCACCATGTAGTTGAGATGGAAGTTATTCTTCATTGAGTATAATTTCATGATCATATACCAACCGGGTGTGCACAATGGGAAGGCTGATATTCCGTCTAGGCTGAGTATAAGAGAAGGCCCTCCAGAGGACAGCAAGCCCCCAATTAGTTCTATTGTTGACAAAATGTGTGTGGGCATTGGAAGTGGCAAAGCTAGAGCACAGCAAGTATTTACAGGAGATCTGTGCCAGCCTCACACCGCACAAATTAGAACTGTGGGTATTGTGAGAAACCCGAGGGCATGAGAAACCTGAGGATCCTTGGATCCTCTTCTGAGGTGGCCATGGAAAGGTCATCACCTTTGGATCCCGATCCGGGGGTGGAGAGGAGAGGCAGGGTCATCTGGGTAGAGGGTCCTTGGGGATTGGAACCGAGACGTCTTCAGGTGAGACGCGTTTTTCCTCATTTCTCTTTCATGAAGACTCCTCTATCCCATAGTCAGTTATGGGATATTGTTACCCACGTCCCATTGACCAAGAAAATGACAAGAGGTATCACCAGTCCAGAAGCATCAGAAAGAGAGTGAAAAGGAAAAGGGTTAAGGATAAGGTGAGCGAGACATGGTATCCCCTTTCCCTATTGACAACCAACCTACCCCTCCCCAGGCATTTATAGGCTACTGTAAAACCTCTCCCCTCATTTCCCCACATTTGACCTCTGAAAATACTGGGACAAGGAAGAGGCGACTAAGAGTAATGAACATTCAAACTTAATTTCACCACTTTGGCACTAAAACGAAGAAGATACTTGCAGATTGCTTTGAAAGTCAGGTATGTCCCTTTAACTATGGTCAGGCAAGTCTAATTATGAGTCCACACCTGCAACCTGTCAAGTGGTTGCAGGTGTATAAAGGGAGACTTGTGGAACAGCAGAGAGAGCAACAGGGAGACCTGTGTTGGAGAAACCAGCAGGCGACCAGTGACGTGAGGAGGTTGTTGTAGTGGACCTGTGAGGAAGCCACAACACCGGCCGATCCCCAGAGGACCTGTGGAGCCCAAGGCAAGTTAAGCCATTAGGCTACCACAGGTTAGGCGTCCTCAGTGTTGGGATGTGTGTTGCTGATCCTGCGGGCAAGTAGGAAAGAAGAAGGGACGCCGTCTCATGGGTTCTGGGGAAGCGTAGCCACCGGTGTGTGCAGGCGTACACCTGGAGTGCTAGCGAGGCTCGCAGAGGACGGCTTTGCCGACTGGAGATGCAGACTGGAGGCTGCTGGAGAGGATACTGAGAACCGGTGAGTGTCGGGGAAGTCACTCAAAGCCAAGCCACCTCGAGAATGCTGCACATGGCTAAACTGCTGTGCAATGCTTATTGAATGCCGAATGCAATGAAAACTCGAAACAAAGCTAAAATATGCATATTAAATACCGAACTGAATGAAACCTTGAAACAACACTGAATTATATATATTGAATACCTAACTGAATGAAAACTTGAAATAAAACCAGGTTATACATATTGAATATGGGAAAAACTAATAACGGATGTAAGACAAATGGGAAAGTGCTCAATTGAAAGCAACCCACATGAAAGAGTGCAAGTTTGAAAGAGTATGACAGAAAGATGGGGCATGAACCAGACCACCACAACACAGTGAACTTTATGAATGGGTACAGTGCTGGAAGGTCAAAGACTGGCAAAGAGGTGTGTAACACATAATGGGAAAGGCCAAGAGGCTGACAAAGAGAAGCAAGGTGAAAGTGAATCTGCACACAAGGGCAAAAACAAAAGAATCCGTGTGGGCTGAAGAGTCTAGGGTTTCTGGTTGCACGACCTGTGATGAGTGGACCATGTGGTCTGTCAACTGTGCCTAGAACAGAGAGCAGTGAAGTGCAAAAGCCAGAGACATTGTGAAATATATCAAGAAGGACCACTACAAGTAAGATGGTGATGCAAACCAGAAGGAGGGTCAAGTTGGCCTGGATTTGTGTTGAACTTTGAAAGAATGAAAAAATATCAATTGTTGCATTGAAGTCTTGGTGAAGGGAATCCTGAAACCTGAGAAACTACAATGTATTTATTTTATTTATTTCTTAAGCGCTGAAGACAAAGGTCCTGAGGAATAGGAGCACTGAAACATGACAGACAACAAAGATCACACAAAAACAGTGATAGGTAGTAAGGGTGCACCGGCTAGGTTGCGACAGGCATCCTAGGGGGAATTATTCAAAAAGAGCAGTTTTCAACTTTCGTCTGAAGATAGAAAGGCTAGGACAGACCCGGAGATCAGGCTGAAGGGTATTTCACAAATGTGGGGTAGAGAATGCTGTCTTGAGGACAGATCCTCAAGACCCTTTTCTTTTGAACTGTGTTGCTTGGAACATGGGGAAGAGAACCCTGAGGATTGTGTGGAACTGTATTGCGTTGAAATTGAGAAAGGTGATCTTGAGACTTTTTTGTGGAACTTTCTTGAACTTGGGGAAGGGGAGCTGAAAGGGAGGCTAAGAGCTGGGAGAAGCTCAGATTTTGTGTTGAACAGCATTCCTTTGTTTATTGACATCTCTACATGTTGTTTAGCTTTAGCTGTGAGGGCAAGGATGGGTTTTGGACACAGACAGACTTTTAAGTAGAACTCTTTGACTCAGACTTTCCTTAGTTTCGTTCAGGTAGGGAAATCCCACCTTAGCATAGGGCAAGTTAGGCCTTCTACCATCCTGACGTTTGATTTAAAAAAAACATTTTGTTTTGAACTTTGAATCTGTTGTCTGTGTCTTGCTTAATGATTCCTTCACAGTATGTACAAAGCTATGTTTGTCTCCTATACAAGGACTACCCTAACACATTAAAAGTTGATATCTGCTCACGCCAGGGTTATGCCAAACCACAATTTCTAAACAACATGATGCTCTGTTGGCCAGGCTTCACGGAGATAGAAAAGTATACTTATGAGTCAGCGCCAGTTCTGGTGGCAAACTCCAATACAAAACACTAAGCTGAACATGGAAGCCAGCAACATTTGTACCAGAAGTAAATCGTGGTTAAGGTTTCCTAAATCCTTACCAATACATTTGCAGCCATGGCTGTCAATCTGGATTTACTTCATTGTGGATTTCCTGAATGGCCAAGGCTTCATGGCGTTAATGGTAACAACATACTATCTCACTAAGATTGCCCACGTTATACCAATAAAAGGACTACCATCAACAGCTGCTGTAGTTAAAAGCTTTCTGCAACTTACGTATGGCTGCATGGGGCACCCTCAGTTATAAATTCAGATTGGGGGAACCAATGTTTCCTGGTTTCCTGGTTCTGGAAACCTTTTGCTCCAATTTCGGTATTGATATCCGTTTGTCCACCAGCTATCATTTACAAACTGATGGGCAGACATAGATAGTAAGCCCACCTAGGAGCAGTATCTGAGATACACTCTTTCACAGGATCATGATAACAGGCTGTGGTTTTATGGGCAGCAGAGATTTTGTACAATAACACCACTAATATGTCCCAGGCCTCCTCCCCGTGATATTCTCTTTTGAGAATACCAACGTACAGTCACTAGTTTAGCCATCCCACCACTGTAAATGGTCTCAGCCATGACAGAAAATCAGGAACACCTGCACCAGGACCTGCACCCAGCACAAACCAATTTTGCTAAGGACAGGGTGGCCTTCAAAATCCAGACAATATACTAAGAAAATGTTAATGTTGGTGAAGTAATCCTTAATCATTGACATTTTTTTACATTATTGTTTTCAATCAAACTAAAAATGTAAATATAAAACATGACATCAAATAAAACATATACCATCCAGTATGTCATTTGGGGGTCACCAGGGGTCGCAACTGCGACTCCTGAGGTCTCCCTTGCTACCGATGTGATCTCCCTTGTTGTTTTTAAAAAAAAAAATTATATGGAAGCTCCTGGGCTGTGGCCAGCACAATGTGGCTCTTTATTTCTGGAGTGGCTGGCTTTCTTTTTCAGGACTCTAGTGGGACGGGTATGCCAATACGTGGGTCCCAAGCCTGCTGGGTCTAGAGACCCAAGCTACTCCTCACTGATAACGCCCCACATGTCTAGCGATGCTTGTGGTCTCGTGCAGAAGGCAGATAACTTAGCAGTTCGGGCTGGATTGCCCTTTCTGGAGTGGGACCAGCCTGATTTGCATATGGTCCTTCTCCTTCAGTAATGGCTTGGCAGGCCGAAAAACAATGGTCTGGAGGGTTTCCCGGAGCTGTGCCCCTGGTTATGATTTATTCAAAACCTTCCATCCATCCGCTTTGGGTTTTGCTAACTACAAATCCAACCATTGCTCTGTCAACTGTGGGGTACAATGATGATCAATACTCTCCATATTGATTGTCAATCTCTATATGAAGTGAGAAGCCAGGGATGAGACTCTGACACAAGAGATTCATAGTTTTGATCAAAGACCTTTATTAAAATAAAAGGGGTTGGGGAAATGCCTCTCTGCACCTGCACTAGAGGTGTTTCCCTACCTAAAACCAGAACTAAGGGTCTGTCATTGTCAGAATGTCCAAAACAAAACCGTGCTGTTTCCAAAGTACTATTCTGGCCCTCACATTCTAACAAAATAAACTTTAAGGTGAAAAGTGTAATGACTTTGGCCTTGAGTGGTTTATACATTTTCAAAAAGGAAAATGCGTAACTCCAACACAAAAGTTCCAAAAGGATAGAGTTCCTTATTCCAGAGGGTGGTTCCCTTCCACTGGATTTCTCTTGCCTTGGTTGTTTATTCAGTAATGTCAGTTCCTTGGGTTTCCTTTGATCAACAACACAACCGGTGCACAAAGCAACTTGACTCTTTGGGCCTCATCACGAGTTGGGCCCTAGAAACGACCAGTCCGGCGGTATTGCCACCGGATCACGGGTTGGATGTTAACGGTAAATCCCCATTCCCCATTGGGTCCATTGGATTCAATGGGGCATTTCAGCGCTAATTATGCGGGCTAATACAGCCGGCGGTAATACAGCCGAGAACAGGGGATTTTCATCTCCAGGGAAAGGCTGGAGGTAAAACAGCCCATTTAGCGCCAACTCGTGATAGGGCCAGCCCTTAAATGCGGCTGTAATACCGTTACCACCGTATTTAAGGGCTACAGCCCAACTTGTGATGAGGTCCCTTTGTCTGTATCATGTTAGGATATCTGGTGTACTCTCCTGCCAGGTTTTCACTCTTCTTCTCGTGATCAGCACAGTATTTATGCTGGTCCTGATGTGTCTTTCTCAGTACCTCTTTATATCAGATAGTTCCTATACAATTTTCAGCTTGAACTTGCCTTGCGTGTATATCCCTACCAGGTCCTCTTATGCACACACTTGCAACTGCCTGGTATACTCTCCTGCCAGGGCTTTTTGGATGCACACACTTGCAACTGCCTGGAATTCTCCCCTGCCAGGGATTTCATGTATATGTATCTTTTTCACACTTTTACTTTGCCTGGTATACTTCTCTGACAGGACTTTTCTCATATGGGCTCTACACACCCCATCCAAACTTGGTAGTCTTTTTTGTTTGTATATCTGCCTGGTATATTATCCTGCCAGGACCTCTCGTACATGTGTATTACATACACTCACAAACTTGTTTTTCTTCCGTTCTCCCTTTCAAATAAATGCTCTTTTGCTCTTTCTCTCTTATATGCTTCATTAATACTTATTTGCTTTTGTCATGGCAGCCAATATGCCCTGGTGTCCCCACTTCCCTTGGGTGGACTCACCGGCTCTGGTATCTTTGTAGTTATTGGAATGGTAGTCCATTCTTGGTGCTTTACAAACAAAGTCTGGGTAAATGTTCGTTAAGGGCAAGTCAGCTCTAAATGACTTGCAGGTAGAATCTGGAAAGGTGTTTTTCATGAGATTTCCATCCATACAGATCTTGAGACAAGGTCACAATATGCCATTAAGGCATTGGGTATGGATGGAGTATCCTCAAGAGAGGAAGGGGAATACCATGCCTTGTCCGATGGTGCCCTGCTACTCTCCCGAAGGTTGTCTCCCCCTATGTGATCTTCCTTCATATAGCCACCCCCAGGGTCAGGATCCGTCCCCTGGCCACATGGGGAGAGGTCACTGCTGGGAAAGGAGTGATGACACCATTCGATTAATCACAATGAGCATAACATGTTTATAAAGACCCTGGATTTGTCATAGTAAATTTGGTTGTCTCTTTTTCGTTTTCAGTCTTGCCCTCCAAATACATTTATATATAGAAAACTCTTTATGTAACCACTTGGGTAGCTTCTCAATGACCCCAGGCATTTTATGCCTCAGGAGATGCCTCTCTTTCATCCAAGCTTAGAGAACAAGCATTTACCTTAAGTCCAATCCCACCAAAATGTTTGGTACGTACTGGGCCATCCATCTAAAAGAGAAGACCATTCATTGGTAGCTGAATGAGTTGCACCTTGTTGGATTCTCACCTCATTGGCCCTATGTGCCAGATCATGCAGGTTCATTATTGACAGCAAGCTCTCCTTCCAGCAGCACATCAACACAAAACCCCAAACTGCCTGTTATCAACTTGCACTCCTCTGGAAGATAAAACCTTCTTCCCATCTGAGTATTTCAGAACCATGGTACAGGGACTCAGGCCTCGTTGGAGAGAATACTCTCCTTATTGCCATGCCTTTGTCTCACCTACCCTTCGTTAGGGCTGTTCAACATGCTGCTGCATTCCTCATGATGAGAACTAAGAAATGTAAACACACCTCCCCATCCTAACCATCCAACCTAGGATATCCCTCAAAACTACCTGCATCGCTTATAAGGAAACTATTGCCCAAGCCCCAGCCTTCCTAGTCATAAAACATGTGTGGGCTCAGGGTGGGGCATGCTCTTATGGGAGCCAGATCACTGTGAGGCTGGATATTAAACTGGCAGGCAAAGAGAAAACCAGGTAACAGCACTTCTCATGCTGAGCCCCAATTTACTAGAACACAATCCATTCACAATCAGAGCTTCTCCAATGCTCTTGCAGGTCAGGAAGGAACACAAGACCCTGCTCTTTGAGGAGTATGAGGGCCCACGCAGGACCTTCTACTCCTAGGTATATCCCACCCCATATTATGGGATATCCAAACTACTATAACCTCTAACTGCCCCTTCCACTGACCTTTTTAAACCACAAATTACTGGTTGCTTTGTTGCTCACTAGCTAGGTTTGCGCTATATAATTCCAAATACAAATACAAATATCAGATGACATGTGGCATATTTGAATATCACGTTTGGTCATTTGAACTTTCTAGGAGCAGTGCATGGTGCCTACAAGCTAAAAAGTAATTCATTTCCACCCATCATGCAAAAGCCTCAGACAAGGCAGAGCGTGTATTCTTGTTAAGATTTTCACCAAATGTTCATTTCTTTTTTCTTTTCGTTCGTAAACTACCTATAATAAGGAAGCACGTCTCTTTTGTGTCTATTCAGCTCCTTCCGAGTGGTTGTTCATACCCAACTTAGACATTTCCTTCTTTCTTTCGATGTGTAGAGAAGATGGGCACATGCCTTTTCCCTGACTTTTCCAGGTACTACAGAGTATGTGTAAACAATTGGTCAGGGCAACCCCGGTCAAACAACAGAACACACTGACAATTCAATGGTGTTTCAAGCAAAAACTGCCATTTTGTGTATTAATATAGACAATTTGATGAACATAACATACCGGAAAACAAAACAATGTGCTAAACAGATTGGTACACTTTTCAATCATCTGGTGATTTACAATTTACAGACCCTTGTATTTCCAAGGTTGAATAGTAGAACAATATAGAATTAAACATGAAACATGTTGTGCCTAGCTGGCACACTGAGACATAGGGAGTCGACACAATAGTGTTTTGGCCTATTGCATTTGGGTAGCTCCAAGTTTAACAGCCTTCATCAGGACAGGAATTGTGGTATAGGTTCCTCACAGCATGTGATATGAATCTATAACAAAAATAAATGAGTAACATTGAGTGTTATGTAAATGGGATGAACATATAAAATAAAGCTCTTTAAGTAGCTAAAGCCTGATCCCCATGGGGATAAAAACCTTACCGTGCTCTAATGTCGTAGCACGGGAAGTTTGATGAGGCCACCAAACAGGTCGTATTTCCAAAACACAACCAGAGTCAGTGCGTGGAACTGCTAGGAATTCAGTGAGCACCTGTAGAAAATGCACAGGGCGAAGATAGAGAGGGGAACTGTCATTACTCCCATCCTCTCTACTATTTTACAAAAAGGGACTCTATCTGCCCAGAGTCTGAGGTAAGGAAAAGCACTTACCCTACATGCATGGAGGGTGTAGTGCCTGGGGGGCCATCAGAGGGGCCTTCTAGATGGCTATTCAATATGGGCAAAGTATGAGCTTGCTGAAAAGTCGTTGCGGCTGTTAAACTTGAATGACTGATCAATTCAGTGATGTGCCTGTGTGGAAAAGATAGCCTTGATTAACACAGGCATGCCTGTGCTGCTGGCCCGGGTTGGCTGTACCCGCGGGGATGGCGGTGCACACACGTGTGAGATAATGTCAATGGAACAGCAGAGGTGGAGGATGCTGTTCTGTGATCCTGAAAGGGCAAGCTCATCTGTATGTTACTGGATACCAGAGTCGAGCAGATCCTCTGTGTCGTGGTTTGACGCACGGAGCTCAAGACTGCTAATGTTGTGTTAGAGCTTCCATTTTTGTGGCAACCAGTTTTGCCATCTCACCAGATGAGGGTCACATCGAAAAAGCGGTCCGCCATCTTGGAAAGGACTTCTACTGTGTGAACACACTGATAAAATCCACTAGGAGTACATGGGGAGGATCTCTAAACAACTGACGTGGACCAAAAAATACAACACACCACTGCTATGGCCAGTTCCCAAATGCAGTCTATGAGGAAGCGAACAATAACAATATCATCTGAGTCATGGATGTATGAATCGTCTGCCGGGGGGTGGATCTTAACGCAGCCCTCAGATAGGTATATGTGTCACAAGTCGCACCTGTCTCGGGGGACCCAGTGAGGCTGTAGCTAGTGTCGAAATGGTGATAGTCCTGGGTGAATGACTAAAAAAGAGATAGTCTGTTACAGTGTATGCTGTTGTGACGTTTGCAGTTGTTTGGTGATGGTGTGTAGAAGAGAATCCACTAAAACGTAAGGGGGCAAACTGGGAAAAATGTACCTGGATTATTGTGGATCCAGTGCATAGTGTTTCTGTTATATTCATTGCACAGATGTAATTACTAGTCATATCACCTCATTGCTGATTAAAGGCACATGACGCCAGGTGGCGTCTTTCGATACATGATGGTGCATACCCATGAGAATTTGGCTGGTCGATCCCACTTTGCTACCAGACATGCAAGCACAAGAAAGTAGAACACAGCTCATTTGATAACAGCAATACAGCTGGGTAAATTGATGCCTTCCCAAAAGTCTGTATGATAGAGAGTGTTAGCGGTATTTTGGGAAACATTGCCAGTCACAGACAAAAACAAATGTCTGACGAGAATTGTATGCATGTGGACTAGGTGGAGGATGTGGTTGGTAATGCCTCTCCAAGACAAGGGAGCTATAGGAGGAACTCATTTACATGACATCCCATTATGGAAAACAAATGTTACGTTCACTGTGTACTTACAGCAAGCACATCCCTCTGTGGTTTTGGGAGTAAGCGGGCTTGTTAGTGAGGTTAGAAGTGTCTCAACAAACCGAATTACTGTTGAAAAATAAATATTGTTGAGAAATCCCTCCACCCCTTGCTATCCACCTATGGAATTCGTGTAATTGATTCCTTAACTTTTCTGTAGCTTGCTTTTCAACAGCAATGGACATTATGTCTTTGAAGGAAGTTGTCCCAAATAGGTTTTTTAACACTTAATGATGTGTGGTGAGCAGGTGCGCCAACAGTTCCTGTTAGTGATTGGAATTTCGGGCAAACAAATTTCCAATTGTACATCTGAGAATACAGGCTAACCTTTAGTTCATTGGCTATTCTAAAAATTACAAGTTACTGTCACAACTGGTAGCATTTTGCTGTCAGAATATTTCTAAAAAATTGAAATAAATCAGTGCTTGCCACAAGAAGGTAAACATTGGCTTTGTACAAACTCTCTTTATTTGCTTTGAGAACAAATCCTTCAAAATTCGAATTAAACCCCAGACGAAGGATAATGCACAGTTAGTCATTGACCAAAGTCCCACTTGCGGCCTAAGTAAAATGCTGTACATGGCGAAAAGGGACCACATTAGAGCAAAAATGAGAAGTCAAGGTGGCCTTGTGATGGCCAAGGGATCAGCAGACGGCTCAAAATTGTTGGTAAGTTAACTCTAAGCTTTGTTTTGGTGACACAAGATATTACATATTACTTTGTCCCACGTTAATGGGCATATAGATTGTGCAACCAGGTTATTTATTATAGTTCCTCCTTCACTATTTAAGGACCACCTTCCTGGCTCAGGTCTTCAAGGCTGTCCCTTCGTTTGCCGTCCCACACTTAATCTTGTTTCGCCCTCGTTCTTATCTCCTCCACTCTTTGCTGTTTGTCTGTACCCTTCTTGGTCTCCTTTCTTTTCCTTGTTCTTCCTCCCCTCCCTTCCCTCGCTGATGTACACCTTCCACCTCCTATGCACTCTCTCCTGATGTTTCTCTTCCTGTTCCTCACCTCCCTCCCATTCTTTCCCTCTCTCTGCTCCAACTCCCCCCTCTTCTTCTTCTTCTCATCTCCTCCCTTTTCCAACCCACTTGCTAACACCCACACATTCCTCTCTGTAGGTTCCATTTTTATATGCATCATGTTCATATAATTGGCATCATAAGCCGTAAATACACATGGTCTGTGAGTGACTTGTTGTGAGCTGGGTTCCTGATTGGTTAGCATGGGTGTGAATACCATTTGTGATATGATAAGCGTCATTTATAATGCGCCTGCAGACAAGTGTTTCTAGGCGTGATGTGAATCCATGTGAATTCCACGTGTGAATCCATTCCTGCACTGCCCTCTTAAAGAGACTTTCCGCCATCTTGAATTCAGGCAGCGTTAACTTTCCGCTCGCCTGATGCCAGGATGGCTCTGCAGCGGCACTTACTCATTTACTCTTGGTATGATCGGATATGACCTTGGAAAGACTATGAGCTTCCTCTGTGATCAGAGGAGCTAACTCACAGGGCCTTCCATTCATATTTGCTTGTCTTTCAAGTTGAAATCCACCGACGTCAAGTTGCAGCTCGAGGAGCCCCACAACCCTGGGCTCAATTGTGTTGGTCTTCACTTCCCAGGAGATTACATTTCATTTATATTGGCATCAAAGCGAACGAGGCTGGGGATGGGGTACAGGCTGAGGGGAATCACACGCGTAAGAGCTCTGGGGCCAGCATACCCCATTTCCCACCCTCTTGCCTCTCCATGGTGACCTTTCCACACTGCGCATCTCATTCCTCTGAAGTTGCAGATGATGGGCCCTCTGATCCGCCCACAGGTTACTCTGGATTGGCTTCCCACCTGCTAAAAGAATTGGCCCAATAAACGGAATCTTTAACATAGTTCAGGTGCACAAACGGGTAAAGAGACACAATACAAGACACGATGGAGGAAGTACAGAATCAGGTCCTAATTGGTGACGTGTCTGAATCATAGTAGCCAAAGGAGATGCTCTTGACCAAAGACAGTCAAAACCTTCAGTCTGTGTTGACATATTTGTGAGGATCACACTTTCAAACATAACAGCCGTTAATCCAAAGATATCTGCGCATGCCGCTCGAAAATCAAAATGGACTCCAGCATGTCTAATGTCCAGTGAAAAGGTACAGCTCAGGATAGGTGTTAGATAGAAAGCACTGGAACATTAAGTTGACACCGGAAGTTTAAACGTCCCCTCTCTACCGAAGAGTAATCTATGATCGTCCTCTGGAAGGCATCAGCACGGGTCTGCTTCACACTAACTTAATTTTTGGCCTCTAGGCTAAAACGACAAGAAGGCCGTTATGGGTCACTAGACTCCTGGTGCGCGTGATATGGTATTTAAAATGTAGACATAGTACATAGAATGTGACCAATAAGCTTCATATGTTTATAAATAAAGACACATACACTGTGGTAATGTAAACACACACTTCCTTTAGTACCATGGAAATGTAATACACTATGTGCAATGTAGTATGTAATGTAATTAGGTGTTTTGCAGTGTGTATGTTTCCCTAGCGATGCTCCAACTGATACACCTCACCTGCTTTATAATGTAAGCCTTTGTATCCGTTAAAAAAAAACATGGAGCCAAAGTCACTATTTGAATAATGTCTCACTTATTATGAGTGGCTACTTCCCAAAATGGTGGTAAGTGAAAAAACCTCGCTGTCACCCTTGGAGAGGTGCAGCCCTATGGCTGCATACAAATAGCTCAGTCAACCAAAACCTCGGAGAGAGATGAAGGGTTTGTGCTCTGTGGAGGACTGCTGCGCTGTAGTCGCTGCGTCAGCCCCTACTAGGCCTGCCTTAGGCCGGATATAAGTCTTTACTTCCTCTGCATTCACTTCGCCATACATTCGCTTAGTCACAGTTACTTCCCCATATCCTTACTTCTCCTGTCTTTCACTTCCCCTAGAGAACACTTCGCCATTACAGGGGGACTCCACTGTAAATCCCCCTTTTTTACCCAGCATTCGGCCTTCTGCCACTGCTTGACCCCGACTCTAACCTTTAGCTAACCATAACTACATGTAGTGCCACCTTCACACAATTTGAAGATGCAGACGAAGTAAAGGCATGAAGAGGTCAATTGTGCGCATCTGGCGAAGTAAAGGGAGATTTTCTGAGGCCTAATTTCCTTACCAGTCTTGTAGCCAGGGCACCCATCCATGCCAGCATGCCTGGATAGGTGAAGCAACCTAGAGAAATATAAGCATACTCAAACCTCTGCTCTGGATCCCCCATGAGGTTTAAATACCCGGATGCATCAGTGGCATCTAGCAGAGGGGAGAAAAGAAAGGGCCGAGAGTGCCATGGTCCGCAGCTCGTGCTTACTGAATAGTGTCGTGTGACTCACTTCAGGCCCCCTCAGGACAGGATGAAAAAGAGATGACCGTCAGTGCCAGCCAACAAGAAAAGTCATTATCAGAATGGAGATCCACTACCCTGTGGGCAGTCTTACCCACAAGATGATCCATTGGCAGGAAGCAGCCGACCCCGCCCTAGTGGTCTCTGTCAGTCCTCAGCCTCCAGCACCATCCAGAAGGCCACCTACAGCTCAGCAAAAGGGGAACAATGAAGGCAGGGGACACATAAACCTACTTTATTTTTTATTTTTTGGAAATCCTAATGTTTGTTTTTCATTGTGGTTGTCATTTGTCTTTTTAGACGGATTGCAGCTGTCTTTTGGGTAGGCAAAGACATTTGTATTAGGTTACTGTGATAGTGGGACCGAATGTATTGACGCACACAAGAACATTAAGCTGTTTAGCAAACATTACCACACACCCTTAAGGAGTTTGGACTCCAGGAGCTGGGACAGTCGAGAGACTGTTCAAACAGTAAACAGAAACGGACTCTATACAGGGTATGCCAATTCAATGCCCTACCTTGTAGAATCCTTAAGATATTTTCAGTCCAATCACTAATATTCCTACATGTGTTTCCTTTTATGTGGCATATCTAAGATAATTCATTGCAGTCTAGCATTATTTTCTCTACAGGTACCCAGTGTTTATTACTGCACAGTTGCATAAGACTTATTTATACTAGAGAAAAGTGTTTCGCCCAGGCTCTTTGCAATGTTCTTATTAGTGTTGTGGTGTAAATGGGTAAGACATTCTTGTCATGGGGGCCATCCCTGTTGCACAAGTTTAGCTAAATCCTAAAACAATACAAATGTATCTACTAAGGGATTGTACCCACTACCAATCTGTTTGGCATATATTTATTGTCTTGTTTTCAATGATCATTGCTGCCTCTTCACTAGTGAACTGTCTTTGTTGTCATTTTTTCTTACAGGAAGGATGACTCTGAAGCTTGCTTCCTTCATCCACTCTGGGTGGAGGCCCTACATTATCACACCACCCCGGCCCCTGTTAGTCTCGTGGAGGTTCAAACATTTCTGTTGTCCAAGTCACCACAAACTAAAAGAACTCAGGGACGTTCTACGAGCTTTGCAACCCATTTCCAATTCTATTCCCATCATAGAAATCGGTGCTGCATTTTTGGTCGGGTCCCACTTCCATTGGAGGCCCTGTTTCTCACCTGTTCAGTGTGTACAGCTAAGAGCACCACAACACTTGGTTTCCCCCTGAACATAAAGATCTAAGGGATGCACTTTAAGGCAACGTATTGAGAATAGAGGTGCTCATATTTACATTGAATGTAGAACTATCCCCTCTCATCCATTGTACTTTACATTTTTATTCAGACCTTTCATCATTCTCGTTTCCTAAGATGCCACAGGACTAAGTCTTTTGAGGGGCACAAGCAGAGGGCTTCAACCCGGTGTTGTGGTTTTTGGTCAGTGTTGTTCCACTTGATGCACATAGCAAACATGACATTCTAGATTTGGCATGTCGCCTGATTTTAACATGCGCTCTGCAACCCATCACAGGAAAAGTTAAAAAGTCTAGGGCGCATCTCGGGTCAGGGGGACCAGTGTTACTTGTTGTGCAATGGGCCCACATTCTTTGAGAGGAAGAACCTCCCATATGAAGTCCTTTGCAGGATCCTGCCATCACTTTCCCAATTTGGGCACTCACCGCCTGGTGGCCTTCACCATCGCCACGCCCAAGCCCACCTAGAGCAGTCAGGGATGCAGAGATAATCCCAACATCGGTGGTGGAGGCAGTTAAAATCACCATGAAGAACTATTTCTGGGGTAACAAGAAAAACTATGAACTCTGGGCTTACCTCTCAAACCAAATGGTAAAAGACGGAAAGGTATCTGACACAGAGAAGAAAAAGCGGGTCATTAAAGCTTTAAGCGGAGTGCCTCTTCCATCAGTCCAGTCTTTGGAGGCCCCTCGGTCCAGAACCAACATCCCACTACGTATTAGAAATTCTGAAATTAGCCTTTGGAACCACCGAGTTTGGTGCTGAACTTATCTTGAAGTTCCATGCCATCACCTTGAAGCATGGAGAGAAGCTGTCTGACTATGTAATCTAGAATGAGCAGATCCTCTGTCCAGATCACCAGAGGAAGGAGGCAGAAACCACCAAGTTAAGGAATTGGTCTTTGAAACAGATCCTCCAGGGAGCTAAGCTAAGGCTGCTACCATTCGATAGCTACAGCTGAGGGCCTGTGATCAGGACCACAATCCACTTAATTATGAGGAGCTAATAAAGGCCATTCTGCATAGAAGGTGAAATGGAATAAAGTCAGCATGTATAGCTTTCCAGTGCAGGGAAGGACATCAATCCCTGAACACAACTGCAGCACACCAACAACTCAGGAGCCCAGAGACTTCTACCCAGGCCCAACTGCACCACTTTCACCATGGTGGTTCTGCTACCCGTGTGAGCAACAAAGCCATTCCACACACCACTTCAAGGGATTATGAAAATAGGGCAACCTGATTTAGCACACTGAAATCATCTACAGCCCATGCACTAATTGGCAAGGCTGAAGAAACACTGGAGAAAGAGCAGCCATAGCCTCTTAACCAGATGTAAGCTTCCAGGAGATCAAAACAACCATCCTGGAGCCAAGTTCATCAGCCTCCAGAAGACAACACAGGAAAGAATGACACAAGACCATCTCCATCAGGTTTTTGAACACTGAGGAAACACCATCACGCTGCAAATGTGAACCAAGTTGAACAAACAGTTTGTCCCTGCCAGAAATATTCATTATGTCCTCATTGGCCCTGCTATGATCATCCCATGGAGCTTTAGGGACGTTGCACATATGCACTCCTTGAGAGCGTGTTGAAAGTTACCACCATGTACAAGCCTTTCTATTGAAAATTATTAACCCACATGCTTCTAGAGCCACTGCAAGGCTTACATCACATTAGCTTTGGCAATGGTGGATGCCAATATCTCTGCTATCTCCATGTCAAGCGCCATGTGGCACACACTGTCCTGGACGTAGACATCACCTTAACACTGGTGTTGGATTGCACCACCAGGAAACAGAATCATGAGGTGGCAGTAATCATCAGCACCTATTCAGCAATGTTTAGGACGCTGGAATAAATGTGCAGGAAAATGTTGTCCCACAGCACGCTCTAACCCTCACAATGCATCCGGCCTGGCAAAATGCCTACTTCCAAAGAGACCTCAATAGCAGCCGATAGGGCCCATCAGGGACATGACTGCTACCAACCATGGTCAAGTCACCATAGCACCTGGTAAAACAGTAATGGTTCCTGAAAAGCATAGCTCGGAGAACACCTGAAGTGACAAAGACTTGTTATAGAGGTGCTTAAAGGTGAAGACATGCTTGAGGTTAGTTGATGCAGAGAAAATTCATAAATGTCATAACTACACTAGAACATCAAGGTCCAACTCACCAATCTTTCAGACTTGCCCAGCTGCATGCTGTGAGGTAAACAGATTGTGCAGTTCTGACTCACTGACTCTGTGGTGCAAGAAACCACAACAACTGAACTTCAGTGGCTTGACCCAGCTAGAGCAAGAGAAAGAACACCTGCATGAGTAGCTGGCAATGAGGGCAAAGGATTTCTTGACCTGGGACTTACATATTAGTGAGGGCATTGTCACCAGGATAGCGGGGTATTGCTTGTGGGAAATTGTCCTTATCCTGTTTGCTTGCAGATATTTTATCATTGGTTGGCCTGCTTGTTGGTCGTTGAACCTGGCGGGACACGTATTTTAGTGCTTTAGTGAGCTCAGTCAAATATACTTGTAGTTCTTCCCGCAAAACCTGTGCCATTGTGTTAGCATCCGAAATTGTACGTGCAGGTGAGAGAGGCCCATGCATCCTCCTGCCACTAACAATTTCATGCAGAGTCAAATGATGATCCGTGCCAGGTGAGTTGCATAGTGTGAAAAGAACTAGGGGGAGGCAATTTTTGCACAAAGCGTTCTTGAAGCAAGCCATTTAAATACTCCACCATTCCATTTGCCTGTGGCCGGCACACTGTGCAAAGGTGGTGCTTTCTTCCAAGGAGGTTCGTAAGTTCCTTAAATAGGTTGTTTGCAAAATGTTGCCCATTGGCCGACCTTAGTTCAACACATACTCTGCATCTTGAGATTACCTCCCGCACCAAAAATGTTGCCTCCGACTTTGTATTATTATGAGCACAGGGTCCCGCCTTAACCCAACATGAGAAAGGACAGACAACAACAAGCATGTACCTATAAGAGGTATATTTCTCTTGCATATCGACATAGTCAATATGCAAGTGCCGGAAGGGCCCTTCCAGTCGCGGTAACATTCCTGGAATTGTTTTTAATGTATGACATGTCAAAAACTGTTGACAACCATTCAATTCCAAGTATTCTCTGCAACAAGATCATGGAGTTTGGGAACAAACCACCCCTCATTTATTTCTGCCGCTACATGCTCCTTGGACACATGGGCGGGAAAATGTAATCCAAAATTGCTCCAATACTATAGACAAGAGTTTTCTTGGCATTACTGGTTTCCTAGGGCTATTCTGCCTCCACACCAAATCTATTGAGGAGAGAGAGCACCCCCTATGTTACCATAAATCTTTTTTCTTCCTAGGGGGCTTCCTTCTGCAGGTCAATTATCTGTATAATGGTTATTGAGCTGAAGGGTTGGCCGTTCTTGGACCCCTTATTCCTTTATTCCCCTGCTAGCATCATTGGCACCCTCCCTTCCACACATAAAACCAACCTGGTGGCCCCTTGAATTAGGTAGGTAGGCTGCTTCTTTTGCTGCTCTGTCGGCCATGTCTTTTCCTTGAGAGATGAAGTCCTGCATGGGTGGCACACTTTATCTTTGGCAAGAAAAAGAAAATAGGTGGGCACCACTGGGTAGATACAGTTGTGATCCTGTGTCCATGTAAATCTTCAGTTTTGAAAAAATATGCAAAAAATCAATGAAAACTCCTAGGAGCTGGTTGTGATGAGTCTGGAGACACCCTGACTCCAAAACAAGTGAAGCAGTAGACTAGATGGAGAACCTAGTCACACAACCGCTCTCCATTTGAACCCAACCTGGGTCATGTGATTTAAAACAAGCTGTTCCAAACAATACAAATCTTCTTCTTCAATTTTATAAATTATACGTGAATGCAAAGTAAATTTGAAGTCTTAATCAGAGTGATATATGTTTTTATCACAAAAAAATCAAAAGAATGTTCACGAATTAAATCTTAGTGAGGAAGCGGTTGGCACATCTCATAGTTCAAGTAGACTTAAAATGCCAATGCATTTCAGAGCGTTGAGCTCCTTCATCAGGGCAAGTCTATGCTTGCGTACTGAGAGAAGTCAAGCGAGGTGAAGGGTTCTGAGATAGTGTCAGGCGTAAAGTCTTATCTCCTTATTAAATGGAGAGCTGGACGCAGTGTGAAGGCGCCTTCACAGAACGGCGTTACTCCGGCCGCCGCTGACAGTGCATTCTGACTCCAGATCGTTTACTGGATTGTGTCCAGCTCTCCATTTAATAAGGAGATAAGACTTTACACCTGACACTATCTCAGAACCCTTCACCTTGCTTGGCTTCTCTCAGTACGCGAGCATAGACTTGTCCTGATGAAGGAGCTCAACGCTCCGAAATGCATTGGCATTTTAAGACTACTTGAACTATGAGATGTGCCAACCGCGTCCTCACTAAGATTTGATTAGTGAACATTCTTTTGATTTTTTGTGATAAAAAACATATATCACTCTGATTAAGACTTTGAATTTACTTTGCGTTCACGTATAATTTATAAAATTGAAGAAGAAGATTTGTATTGTTTGGAACAGCTTGTTTTAAATCACATGAACCAGGTTGGGTTCAAAGGGAGAGCGGTTGTGTGACTAGGTTCTCCATCTAGTCTACTGCTTCACACTTTATCATGGCAACATCCACTGGCATTTTTAATACTTGAACTGTTTCACTCAGTAATTCAGCATGTTGTACCGGGGACCTGTTGCTCCTCCTAAACCCCCTTCTCTCCCAGCGGGCCAACCCTAAATGTATGGTGGACGTGACATTAGCAGAGTCTGAAAAGTTGTTCCCTAAGTATCCCTCTGTCATGTTTGGAAAGTTATGAGACTGTTGACAGGTTCCCTGAACTAAAGCTCCTTTATTCAGGTAAGTAACAAGCCCCTCGTGGACTCATTGAGGAGTAGGAATATTCAATAAATTAAAAAAATACGAAGACGCGCTCAAGTCCTGTAATAGGGATCTATCAGCGATAATCTCCTGAGCGGGGCTTCAGTTTGGCCAGCAGAAGCTCTCGTCTTCACTCCAGTGTTCTGGGTCTTTTTTGACTGTGTTCCGTCAGAAGAGAAACAAAAAAACAAAAACAAACATTGGGGCTCTTCCTTTTAGTTTGCCAGTTTCCGTTTTCCAGCCAATCCGTGGGCTTCACTAACACGTTGTTGTGTGGTGTCACCCAGCTGACTCTATCCCTCCCCCCTTCCACAGGTTGCATGACGCAGTCGCTCCCGAGCTCCAGCCTAGTGCGGTAGCCAACCTCCTTCGGGTCCGGGACCGCCTTGTCGGTCGGGGAAGGCCCGCACACCAGAATGAGACTGCTTCTTCCCCCCAACCTTGAGCATGGCGTGAGGACGAGTCTGCAGGGTCTCGCCTGTTTTCCATGGGAAATGCCCCTATGATCAGAGAATTGCAGCCCGCGGTGCATTTTGGTAGGCGCAGTGCAAGGCTGGACTATGCAGGAGGGAGGTTCAGTGTTACTAGGTGTGTTACAAGGTTTTACTAGGGTAGGGGGTGGTATAGTGCCTGGCTGGGCCCGAGGAGCGGAAGATGCCCCATCACACACGTGCAGTGCACTTATCATGGCCACTAATTCTGCTGCCTGCGCTGAATAATGCGATGGTAATCTTATTTGGGAGGCAATCTGAATTTTCCATCATTATTGTACACCAGTCTGGCACCAGTGTGTCTTCTTCCTGTATTTCAGTCTATGCTTAAGGACCCGTCAAAGAAGACCCTACACCCTCCCTCTATCCTTCTTCACCTGAATGTTCCCCTCCATTCTGTCCATGTATGCTGCACAATTATGCATATAGTCCACTGGCTCTGCTGGCTCTGCTATGAATGTTGCTGGGTTTACCACATGACACCTCATCACCTCAATCGCTGGATTTGTCAGTATAATCTCATAACTGGAAGACCTCTGTGTGGTGAGTGTAGATTTAGATTTCTCTAAAATGGCACAAAGAGAGTGCTCTGCGTACAAAACCACCAGGCAACCCATGGTAATTGTCGCTATCTTTTCGATTGCAAATGTTGCAGCCGTGAGTGCTTGCTCACTGGGGAAGTGTCCTTGCATCACCAGGTCCAGGTCTAGTAGACTACTATAGTAGGCCCGAGATTTGTGTCCCTGTGGATTCTTCTGCATGAGGACCACCATCATCAAGGAACCGTCTGGATGGGAAAACAGATAAAATGTTTCTTTGTAATTGGCGGTGGCCAAAACAGGTCCATGGGCCAATTCCTCTTTGAGTTTGGCAACATTCTCATTTATGTCTGCAGTGCATTTTATTGCTCTCTGCTCCTTCTGTGTCTCCTTGAGTGCCTGAAGGAGAGGTGTTGTGCATGTGGAGTAGTCAAACACCTGTGCCCTGCAATAGTTGCACAATCACAAAAACTGCTGCATCTCTTTAACTGTGCAGGACGTGGTGTCTTGTGTATCACTTCTCTTTCTGGGGTTATCTTGTGCCCTTCTGTGGCTATTATCTGTCCAAAGTACACCATTACTTCCTGACAGTACTGTAATTTGTCCTTATCCTCCTTGTACTCCTTGTCTGTGAATAATGTTAAGAGGTAAACTGAGTCTGTACTCCTCTTCAGTCTCACTGCAAACCAATAGATCTTCTACGTACTCTATCAGTCTGCTTGGCATTTGAAGGTTACCCATGTCCATCTGGATCACTCTATTAAATATATTTGGGAACTTGCAGTACCCTGGTGGTAACCTAATCAGACCGCCCGATGCATGAACAGTGTCAGGTACCTGGAATCTGGGTGTAATTGGATGGTGAAGAAGGTGTTTTTAAGGTCAATGACCGTGAAAATGTTTGCTTTTGTCAGACTGTTACATAATAATGTGGCAGGATTCGTCACGGGTGAAATCTCAGCCTCTATAACGTTGTTCAGGGGGTGTAAATCATGTATGAATTTTCATGACCCCCCCCCCCTTTCATGTTTTTATAAGGTATATGGCCGTGTTGCATGGGGATGTTGATGTCTGTATTATGCCCTGCTGCCATAACACAAGAAGGGTGGTGTATATGCCTTCATCTGCTTCACGGATAATGGGAATTGTTTTGCTCTTACTCCTTTTAGTACCCCTACATGATGGGCTCCTGTTGTCCATAGTTTCTCAGGGACCTTCTTTAAATCCTCCTGTGTATGCCTGCCCTCCTTTTACATCTGTTGTGTTAGTTGCAGTACTAACTTCCCTACCACACTTATAGGGCAGGGTATCTGTAGTTGAAACATCATCTCTTTCTCTTCCTTACCATCTGAGAACAGCTGTTCATCTGTCACACCTGTTAGTGTCAGTGTTGGGTCAATGCATAGCACTGTACACCATTCTATGTCCTCATCATATGTTCCACACAGTACCATCATGTCCTTTCTAATCATTACTTCTTGAAGTTGTAACAACACTAAGGTGCCCCAGGCACTGTTCTTGTGGCACTGATGCCGGAATAGAAATTCTGATGCTAGCTGGAATGGCTTCCCTTGTATCCTTGGCACCCACTCCAGCAGTACCTCAACCCCATACAGGAATAGCTGTGGATACGTGGGTTGCCCTTGCAGTGCGCTGTGGCTGTATATTGCCTGAAGGAGGGCTGCTGCTCTGGCTTAATACAAGCCCGGTGTTGAGCACACCATGTCTTTTTCTATGAAAGATATTGTTGCATTTAACTTGCTGAATATGTCCTCTCCCTTGTGGATAATAACCCATGGGTGGGTACATGCCCAGTTGCGGAAAGCATCCCTGTAGTTGCATCCCCACTGTGGTGCATACTGCAATGGTGCGTATCCCTGTTGGGTGGGGCCACTACAGTGTGCCAGGTATGAGAATGGCCCCTTCCATTGAGAATCTTGCAAGCTTTTTCTGTATCAGCTTGTTCTGTGCCTTTGCTGCATTTTCTGATGTCTGTCTCTCACTTTCCTGTTACCTCTTACAATAGTATACTATTGTGACCTGTGTTTCTGGCCACCCTTTTGCCTCTATTCCTACTATTTTATTTAAGGAAGCCTGGACATCCAACGGGAGTCCTTTAACCAATATATGGTAAAATAAAGGTATGTATTTGTCCCATGGTTTTCACGTTTCCAGCGTGTATGCTGACTTTTGCCCTGCACATTTGCACTCCACCATGTAAATGATGAAAATGTGGCAACGGGGACCTGGCCATGTCTGTGTGCAAAAGTACCTGGTCCCCGCAGTCAAATTACATTTTGGAGCAACATGAGCCCAGTCTGTTTCTCTTTACTGTTTCAACATGCAAGCATGACGGGCAATGTTTACAATTACAATTAAATGCTGGGCGAAATGTAAGCATGTCGGGCAGTGTATAATTGTAATTGTAAACACTGCCCAACATGCTTGAATATCGGCGAGCATTTGCTTTTAATTGTGAATACTGTTAACCATGCACGCACGATAAGCAGCGTTTTCAATGGATCCCTACGGGGTCTGCCAGCTTTATGCATGTGCATGAAGCTGGCGGACCTCATAGGATTCTCCAGCATTTGCAATGACATGAAAATCCAAGCCAGCACAAATGATCGAGAATTTGTATGGCAAAGAGGAAGGAAAGCGGTGGAAGCGTAAGTTGCGTTCCATCCCTCCAAAATGTGGCTATGCTTGAATGAAAGGCATAAAAGCCTTACCCAAGGCTTTTATTCATGTTACGCCACAATTGAAAATGAGCTCAACTATGTATAGAGTATACTAATATGTTGCAATGTTTTATTTAATGCTTGCAGTATTTATTGGTTTAATCAATTATGCTCATACATACATTACATTCTACGAGGTGCTTTTAAGGTTGTTTATTGGTGTACAGCATTAACTATTCGACAGCTACCCACTATTATCGCAGTTTATTGGTGTACATCTATTACTTTTATTAGAGAAAAGGGCTTCACCTAGGCCCTTTGCATTTTTCATATCGCTATTGTGGTATGACTAGATAAGAAATATTTATGATGGGCATCTTACCCGTCACAAATATTTGGCTAAATTAAAAATAAAAATCCAAATATGGCTGCAAAGGCTTTTAGACACTGCCAGTGTGATTGGTATTCATTGACTTGTTTGTAGCTTTCATTGCTGCCTCTTCATTAGCGCATTGTGTTTGTTGTACGTTTTTGTTATTGCAAAAAAGAGAACCCTGCAAATTGCTCTTTTCCTCCACTCCAGGCAGAGGCAAAATATGATCACGTTCCCCAGGCCCTTTCTTGGGTCGTAGAGCTCCTAGTTGAGTCTAACAAACTTCACAAGTCACATGATATGCTGTGATGAGCAGTGACTCATTTCCTCGTTTTTGCGTTTTGTGTTTCAAGAATGCATATTTCACTATACTAAATGAGTCTTTTTTACAGAAGTGATACTGAAAGCAATTCACTTCTCCACTAGCGGGGCAATGTATGACTTCAAGCTGTTTATTGAAAACATGGCGTCAAATATTGCATCTCGGTTTTGTAGGTGTAACTGATGATTTAATTGGGAGGCTGCAATTTCATTTTCCTGAACAAAAACTCACGAAGGGCATGTGCTAAGATTATGCCAGTTACACAAGTTACTTTAGTGGCTGAACAAAAAAAAACATTGTAACATGTACTCTTTCCGCCAAGAAGAGGATATTCTTTGCAGAAAAACATTAAACAGTACAATACAGAATTAAATGTACAAAGGTATCATCAACACGAAGCATTATCCCAAACCCAAGGTAATGCTGCAGTAGCGCCCAAAAGGCCAGCTTTTTTGTTTCTGTGTGTCTTTTACAGATCTTCAAGACGTCTCCCAGAAAGCAACTCATATCCAGAAAGGGGGAACCTGTGATCGAGACTAGCATCCCCTCCACCCCTAACATCGCCCTCCATGGCAGCGGATTGCAAATAAGTGTATATTAATGTTTGTAGTGTATTGTCAATTTGTGATGTCCCGGTCCATGTTCCCACTTGTATCTCCCTCCTCCACCCCCTGTGTCATATACTGCTCACTAATCACTTTGTACCATTGTAAAGCACCCTATATAGAGACTGCTAAGTTTCTGCCACAGCTTGTAATTTCTGTTTCTGGGTGGTGCTGTCTGCAGTTAATCTGTGAGCCCCCCACTGACACCTCTCTGCTTCTCCATCTCCAGCTGTCACTCCTCACTTCCCGAATCTACCCACATCACTTGGTGACTACCAAGTTCCTTATCATTACACACGCCCTTTATAATATCTCAATGACATTTGAGAGTAACAACATTTTTGTCAACTTTTTTAACATATATCTAGAACTAGACAACACTTATGGTATTGTTTTAGATTCTAAGTGCTTTATGCAACACTAATGGCTAACATTGTATACATTATACTGATCTCAAATACATCATATCCAATACACTATTCCATAACATAATCTTCCCATCTCCTGGGAATAGCCCTAGACCTCATGCTGCACTGATTTCCACTCACTTCACCACTCGCATATTCCACTCAATGTAAACTGTATCAATTTTCTCTCACACCACCACCACTCCCACTGTTACCACTCTCACTCTCCCTCCTTTTTTCCCTCTGACTTCCTGACTCGCCTCCATCTCCAGCACATCCTGTACACACACTGAATTTGGCCACCCTTTGCCTATTCCAACCCTGACCATCATCTAGCACTACATAGTGTGACACGCTATGCACCACTTTCCTCGTTTCAAACTACACTGAGGAATCCCCTTTCCTCACTCTGAAAGGCTTCCGAATACCCACCCAATCCCCAACACTCGCCTGTTGATCAGCTACTAAATTTCCACTTTGATCATATCTGTCATCCGCCGCGTCGGATGGGGCTTACTTCCGCATTGGCGTCTGCGCCATGGTAGGATGCGGCTTTAGTTCCGCTTACAGGTCTAGTTGTTGCTTCCAACGGCTACCCGGAAGTATATATGCCGTGTACTTCCGGCGTGCCGTTGCGTTGCAACCCCCTTAGATTGCCTTGCTTTCCTTTGGGTAAGACGCTACGTTTTTTTTCCTCTTCAGCCTTTTTTCTGTGCCGCTCTCTGCCTCTACTCTTTTCTCGCCCTGCTGGGTTGGCTCCCTCGCTCTTTCTCTCGTACTTTTTCCTTCGCTGCCTACCATTTCCGAGTAGTCTCTTCTCTCTCTCTCTCTCTGGCCGGGATCCTGCTCCAGCATATTCCTACCCTTCCTCGCCCCTTTCTCTTTGTGGAATCTCCTGCATTGACTTCTATCATCCTCCCTCCCGGAATCTCCGCCCGCCTGGCTGTCGGACGTTTTCTTCTCCGGACCACACCTGCCCTCGGAACCTCCACAACATCCTCTACGAGGCTTCGATCCAGACAAAAGGGATTTTTACGCCTTCCGGCTTTTTCCCTTTCTTAACCGCCTGTCTGCGGAAGCGGGGTCCCAGGACTGCTATGTACATCTATCGGTCACTGTGGCTTCCCTTCGCGGCAGGTCTTTACCGCTAAAGAAGGAGAGAGATTACCGCACCCGGAGGAACTTTGTCCCGGAGGACCTAGAGATCATCTCATCAGGTGAGGAGAGCGGGGAGGAAGGGGGGCGAGAACGCCCCAATCGGGACAGATTGCAACGCCCATACAAGATGTCTGCAGAAGAACAGATTCAAGAATTGTGGAAGGCTGTGCAAGGCCTATCACAAGAAATACAGACTGTCAAAGCCAAAAACGCCATCCTTAAACAGATGGCTACTGCACGAGAGGGTCATCCGGCGGAATTACCGGCTATGCCTCTTCCCTCTGGGAAATTCGATGGTTCACCCAAAAAAGTTAAGGAGTTTTTGGAAGCGTGCATTGTGTACTTTACCTTTAGACCCCGGTCGTTTGCCACGGACCAATCCAAGGTGGGGTTTTTGATCTCTAATATGACAGGTAACGCGCTGTCATGGGCTACACCTCTGGTCACCAATGCTAATCCTATCCTGCTTGACTTCACAGTGTTTCAGACATTGTTGAAACAAACGTTTGAGCGGCCAGAATTAACGTTTACCGCCTGTGAAGATCTACTGGATGTACGGCAAGAGGCTGCTGACGTTCTATCATACATAACACACTTCAAGACTTTGGCTGCAGGCGCTGGCTGGCCAGAGCAGGCCCAATATGCCATATTCAGAAGAGGTCTGCGGGAAGAGATTAAAGACGAGCTTGCCAGATCTGCGAGACCTCCCACTTTCCCTGATTTGCTTTCCTCAGTTCTACAAATAGAATACCGGTTACAAGAGCGGCGTATGGAACGTCGCAGACACCGTATCGTTACCAATGTTCCCGAGTCCAGGGCTGCACCTACGTCAACACCCTCTTCCTCCCACTCCAACGACGAACCAATGCAAATCGGTTCCGCCAGAGGTCCATTGTCGGCAGCTGAGAGGAGACGAAGGAGGGAGAAGGGACTGTGCGCATACTGTGGATCGGAGCAGCATCTCATCAAGGACTGTCAGGAAGTCCCAACTAAGTGGCAGGGAAACGGTCATCCTCGGTACCAGTAGGGACTTGGTACCGGGGAACACCTTGTGACTCACTTATTCCCTATTTCACTCTCAGTTACAGCTCCTAACACAAAAGAAGACTCCAGATTGATGGTTATTCCGGTGCTCATCAAGCTACCCGCTAGATCCATAGAATCCTTAGCCCTCCTGGACTGTGGAGCAGCAGGAAACTTTGTGGACACTTTGTGGGTAGAGGAGATAGGTCTTCACCGAATGGCCCGCAATGAAAATCAAAAGGTGGAAGGAGTGGACAGCTCCCCCCTCTCGTCGGGACTCATCACACATACTACAGAAGAACTCACGATCACCATTTTCCAACATTCAGAGTCCATCAAGTTCGACATAATCCGAGCTGCACATTTCCCCATCATCCTTGGAGTCACCTGGCTTAGAAGACATAATCCTCAGATAGACTGGACGAACAATCAGCTCAGTTTCAGCTCTCCCTACTGCAGACTGCATTGTTTCCCAACCACAGCTAAAGAAGACAACCTTAGTATTGAGACTATCCCCAGCGATCTTGTAGGCATACATGCCTTGCCGCAGTTCTGCGCTCCCTATCAAGAAGTGTTCCTGGAGAAGATTCCTGCTACTTTGCCTCCTCATAGGCCAGAAGAATGCACTATTGATTTAGAGCCAAACGCTTTGGTTCCCTTTGGGCGCATGTTTTCATTAACGCAAGCAGAGAAGCAGGTTCTTAAGGACTACTTGGAAAGGAACATACATAACGGTCTCATCAGACCTTCGAAATCCCCGGCAGGTGCATCCTTATTTTTCATCGAAAAAAGGGATTCCAACGAACTACGGCCCTGCACCGACTATAGGGGCCTCAATAAGGTCACCATACGTGACCGCTATCCCATGCCTTTGATTACTGAAATTATCGAAGCGGTGCAAGGCGCCCAGGTGTTCACCAAGCTCGATCTCCGGAACGCCTATCACTTGCTACGCATCGCCAAGGGCGATGAATGGAAGACAGCTTTCCGTACCCCATTCGGGTTGTACGAGTATCGAGTCATGCCCTTTGGGCTAGTCAACGCTCCAGCGGTTTTTCAGTGGTTCATGGACCGGGTTTTTTCGGATCTGCTTTCAGTTTCCGTTATCGTATACCTTGATGACATTTTGGTGTTCTCATCTGACATAGCGGACCACACCCACCATGTTCAGCAAGTCCTGGAAGGTCTATGTCACTACCAGCTCCTTGTCAAACCTGAAAAATGCAGGTTTGCTGTGTCTTCAGTACCCTATTTGGGTTACATCCTCTCCAAGGATGGTATCTCCATGGATCCAGGCAAGGTATCAGCAATCATAGAATGGGCCTCACCCACAAACATAAAGGAGGTTCAAAGGTTTCTGGGATTAGCAAATTACTACAGGAGATTCATTCAAAATTTCTCGGAGATTGTATTACCCATAACAAGTCTTCTAAAGAAGAGTGCAGGAGCCTTTTGTTGGTCACCGGAGGCAGAATGCAGCTTCAATTTGCTCAAACAGATGTTTTGTTCGGCTCCCATTCTTCGACATCCTGATCAGGAGCTACAGTTTATAGTTGAGACTGATGCATCTGCCTCAGCCATAGGAGCTGTTCTGCCTCAAGAGAACGATGGTTTGGAACATCCTGTAGCTTACCTTTCCAAAACACTGTCACCCAGTCAACTTAATTATTCTGTGTTAGAAAAAGAGTTACTTGCCATCAAACAGGCATGCGAAGACTGGAGACATCTGCTTCTGGCTGCCCGCCACCAGTTTCTCATACGCACTGATCATAAGAATTTACGAGTTCTACAAAATATGGAGTGTGTTAACTCAAGACAAGCACGATGGGCGTACTTCTTCGCTCAATACAACTTTCTCATTACCTACCTCCCTGGTGCTAACAATAAAGTTGCCGATGCTTTGTCCAGAAAGATGACGGTTAAAGAAGAAGAGACTTCCCATCGGGAGCCTATATTTCAAAGAAACAGGATATTGGGGGTTACTGCAACCTTTTTTCAGGAAATAAGGACTGCTCTCGCTATCGAAAGACCTCGATTATTACGGCAACAAGACGGTGCCTACACCGAGAAGGAGGGTCTGTTTTTTCACGGAGCTCGATTGTACATTCCCTCCGGAGTATGGCGGCGTAGGGTTATCAGTTGGTGTCACGATCTGCCAACTGCAGGACACAGAGGAGAACAGAACACTACTGATCTTGTTTCTAGATCATTCTTTTGGCCTGGTCTCAGAAAAGATGTCAAGGAGTATCTCAAAGCCTGTCCAATTTGTGCCACTGCCAAATACCCCTCAGGTAAACCATTAGGACTACTCACCCAAAGTGAGATACCCATTCGTCCATGGAGCCTCATATCGACGGACTTTATAGTCGATTTACCGGTGTCCAATGGTTGCACCTGTATCATGTTACAGTCGATACTTTCACCAAGATGGCTCATTTCTCCCCGTTACCCGGACTTCCCACTGCTACCGAGATGGCTGAGACCTTTGCCAAGGATATATTTCGACTCCACGGTCTTCCTGAGAAGATCATCTCGGATAGAGGAAGTCAATACATCTCTAAATTTTGGAAAGCCCTTTGTCTTCGGTTAGGTATCGAAAGAACACTATCCTCGGGGTTTCACCCTCAGTCAAACGGCCAGACTGAACGGCTAAACGCCACTTTAGAACAGTATCTACGATGCTACAGCAACAAATACCAAGACAACTGGGTCTCGTAACTACCTACTGCCGAATTCACTTATAACAATTCTAGGCACTCTGCCACAGGTTACTCTCCATTCTTTTGTACCTACGGGTTTCACCCCAGATCTTTTCTTCCTTCTCTTCCTGGGCCTACCAATTCTCCCACAGCCGAAGCTATTCTTCAATCTCTTCGCGAGACTCATCGTTCTGCTAGAATATGCCTGGAGGAAAGTAGAAGACAAAACAAGAACCAAGCAGACAGGCTCCGCAAGGACTGTCCTATTTGGGGGCGAGGCGATAAAGTGTGGCTTTCTACCAAATATCTGCCCAGATGGGTTCATCCTTCTAAACTATCACCTCGTTTCTTGGGTCCTTTTACCATTCGCTCTAAGATCAATCCTGTTGCTTACAGGCTTGACCTTCCTCCTTACCTCCAACGCATTCACCCGGTCTTCCACTCTTCTCTTCTCAAGCCTTATGTCCCTGATGACCTCCGAAGGAGGATTCCCAATCAATCCCCCACTCAGACTCGCAGACAGGACGAATATGAGGTTTCACACATCCGAGATTCTCGGTATTACCGGGAACGTTTGGAGTATTTGGTTTCATGGAAGGGGTACTCCGAGTCGGAGGACTCTTGGGAACCTGCCTTTCATGTCCATGCACCCCGCTTGGTGAGTCGTTTTCATAGCTTCACCCTGGTAAACCTGGTTGCCTTCGCACTGGAGGGGGGCATACTGTCATCCGCTGCGTCGGATGGGGCTTACTTCCGCATTGGCGTCTGCGCCATGGTAGGATGCGGCTTTAGTTCCGCTTACAGGTCTAGTTGTTGCTTCCAACGGCTACCCGGAAGTATATATGCCGTGTACTTCCGGCGTGCCGTTGCGTTGCAACCCCCTTAGATTGCCTTGCTTTCCTTTGGGTAAGACGCTACGTTTCTTTTCCTCTTCGGCCTTTTTTCTGTGCCGCTCTCTGCCTCTACTCTTTTCTCGCCCTGCTGGGTTGGCTCCCTCGCTCTTTCTCTCGTACTTTTTCCTTCGCTGCCTACCGTTTCCGAGTAGTCTCTTCTCTCTCTCTCTCTCTGGCCGGGATCCTGCTCCAGCATATTCCTACCCTTCCTCGCCCCTTTCTCTTTGTGGAATCTCCTGCATTGACTTCTATCATCCTCCCTCCCGGAATCTCCGCCCGCCTGGCTGTCGGAAGTTTTCTTCTCCGGACCACACCTGCCCTCGGAACCTCCACAACATCCTCTACGAGGCTTCGATCCAGACGAAAGGGTTTTTTACGCCTTCCGGCTTTTTCCATTTCTTAACCGCCTGTCTGCGGAAGCGGGGTCCCAGGACTGCTATGTACATCTAGCGGTCACTGTGGCTTCCCTTCGCGGCAGGTCTTTACCGCAAAAGAAGGAGAGAGATTACCGCACCCGGAGGAACTTTGTCCCGGAGGACCTAGAGATCATCTCGTCAGGTGAGGAGAGCGGGGAAAAAGTGGGGCGAGAACGCCCCAATCGGGACAATATCTTCTTTTGTACCCTCTTTGATATTTGCATACCCTTTTGATTATTAAATCCTCATCCAGAGTAATTTCCCCTCATCCCCATCTATGGAGGGCTGAAGTCAGATGTTATATCTCTGCTTCTTGTCACAGAGAAAGTTGTGTAGCCTGTGGCTGGGTGGAAGAGAGTCCCTGTATGCAGTAATCATTTCGCACAACACTCGGTCCCATGGTAAACCAGTTGCCAATGCCAACGCCAAATGCAAGTTCTCCTTCATTATTGTATTTATTCTTTCTAACAGGTCATTTCCTTGCGAGTGATGAGAAGATGTTCTAATATTTCTGAGTCCATGTACTTGTAAGAATTCTCCATCTCAACTGATGCCAATTGCACCTCGTTGCCGCTCATTATGTATCTGGGAACACCTTCCTGAGCACCTACTTCCAGTAGAAAATCTATCACAATTGTGGCGGTCACAGAAGTGGTAAAATTGATCTCGATCCACCTTGATGTGTAATTTACCAACACAATCAAGCATTGACACTCCTCCCCCACATTCTCTATTGCACCCATCACCTCAATCCCAACATGTTCCCTGACTTTATAGGTACACCTGCAGGTTTCAGCAGTACATAATCTACTCTTTTCGTTTTGTCACTCTCACCACATGCTTGACAGTTCTTAACAGCAGCCTCCACCATGTCATCCATTCCCAGCCACCAATACTTCTCTGCCAGTCTTCTCTTCATCAAACTATGGCCCAATGCCCTTGATGGGCATTGAATACAATTGTATCCCCCACTGACTAGGGAGTAATACGTTTCTTCTTCCTCGCCAAACCCCACTTATAAGGCGCTAATTTGTTCCTAACCATTTTATAGGCCATTTCACATTATGGATTTCCAGGCCATCCCTTCTGTGTATACTCCTTTACATGATTCAGCTCCACATAATCCTTCATTGCTCTCTTCCACGTCTCTTTTGCCAGCACTCACCAACTCCTGAATGGTTGCTACTCATGTGACCATCTCTTCTTCCACTCTTTCCCCAGGACATTCACTGGGAAGAAATCTTGACACACAGTCTGCTACCACATTGTCCCTCCACTGCACATGTTCCACACTAAAATTGAACTGTTGTGTATTTGCCAACCAGTTTGCTATATGGGGTGTGGCCATACCTGACCCACGAGTAGAAAACAAATGCTCCAACTGTTTGTGATCACTTCTAATAACAAATGGTATTCTCCACAGGTATGACCTAAAATATCTTGCTGCCCAACAACACACCCACACTTCCTTTTCAATCACCGAAAACCTCTTCTCACACTTGTTTAATGCCTTTGTGGCAATGTGCACTTTCTCTCTCTCTCTCTTGACGTTGACCCAAAACTGCACCCACACCTCTTTGGCTTGCATCGACTGTCAGCCGATGTTCTTGCACCCATTTTGAATCTATACAGCGTAGGAGCCCTTGCAATAGCTTCTTTCATACTGCAAAATGCCCTTTCCATTTGACCCTACCCTTCTTTAAAACTTCCCTAAACTCTGTTCTCTCTGGAAAATGTGCAATGCATTTGCCATAAAATTCTACAAGTTCTAAAATTGATATTAACTGCTCTTTGTCCTCTGGCTTTCTCACTTCCATTGTTGCCTACACTAACTACGGCTTGGGCTTTAACCCTTTGCCAGTCACAGCATGCCCCAAGTATGGGATTTTGTCAACCTTGAATATACATTTCTCCTTCTTCACTATTAGCCCTGCTTCATGCAACGCCTCTAGAACTTGTGCCATCAACTTATCATGTGCCTCCTTCTACCATGCACATACCAGCATGTCATCCTGAAAGCAGTATGTACCTTCACACCCCTTAAATACAATCTCCATGACCCTCTGCAACACTGTGATTGCTAATGCCAAAATAAACGGCACACCCTTACACTGGTATGCATTCATTAGCGTTATACATGACGTAATATGCCTTGATTCAAGATGCAGGTTCACCTGATGGTATGCCAATGATCAATCAATAGTTGAAAACCATCTCACTTTGCCCATGGTTGACAACATTTAATGTATGTTAGGGAGGCATTACCAGTACCCCCATATAGCACTGGACACATTTTTCAAGTCCACACACACTCGCAATTTAGCATCCGACTTTTGTGTCACAAAGATGTGCAACAATGATTTACTCACCTCTATGGGCTCAATCATTCCTTCCCCGCACAACCTTTTAGTCCCTGTTCTAAATCATTGCACGCATTCAGGGGAACTTGTCTTGCTTTATGCACCACTGGAACAGCTTCCCACTTCAATTTGATTTTGTGGCTAAAACCTCCCCAACATACCAATGGCGTCTTTGAAAACTTCGGGGAATTCATTCATTATCTTCTTCCCATAATCAGATCTTGAACCAAGTGAAGAAACTACCTGTATATGTCCTCCTGCCCCGGTCTGAGTTTCATTTTCAGATGCTCTTGATGCATTATGTATTCGACAGCTACCCACTTTTGTCGCAGTTTATTGGTGTACAACAATCCCTCCTTTCAAACAAATTATTACCCTTCAATGTAACATACACCTTTCCCTTATTCTCACAATCTCCCGCCCCTATGTTACACCACACATAACCCAAAATGTGGATTGGGACTCCTCTATATGCAGAAGGGTCAACATCGTTATCCCATCTCCTTCTGCAACTTTGACTCATATTAAGATTGAGGCACCAACACTCCATGATGTCTGTGAGTCTACTAATATCTGAACTTGGCTATCATTCACAGTAATGTTCGCCAAGCATGGCCTATATGAACCTTCTTCTTCTTCTTCTCCTTCTACGTCCTTTGTTGTGATAACTACTTTAACCTGTACTACTGTTGGGGAGAACCCCCAGGTATGCCAGAGGGAAACTGGAAGTCTGCAGAGTTGGAGGGCCCAACTACCCCCCCCCCCCAGGATACACGTAGGACTCAGTCAACGGCAAGTTCAAACTGTGGTTTATTACAGGCAAAACCAATAGGGATCAGCACAGGAACAGAGAATATCCATGCACATCTCGCTCTTCCTCGGCTCGCAGGCCGGTTTTACTACCCAATGCTGTCAGAGTGACATCACAAGCTGGGCCCTTCTCCAGAAAACCTATGGGATCAGGGGATTGGGTATTGAGTAGTCTACCACTTATAGTGGACATTATAGATGTTATTCTACTGGCCCTTGCATGTCAGGTGGCTGGGCTGTTCCATCCCCAAGTCACTAACTATAACATTGTTGCAGTGTTTTAGACTTACCATTGGTTCTTGCTCGTTGCTACCCACCTCTAGGGTACTAAACTGTGATTGGCTAGAGCTGATGTCCCCAGGCCTGGGATCTGCAAAGGTTCTCAGCTCAATGTGTACCTCTTCAAGGTAATAAGAATAACTATGTGCCTGCATTGTAACTTGGCTATGCCACCTTAGCTCATGAGAGTGCTCTCCTGATCGGCGCAACACTTGTTGCATATTGTTGCATACTGCTCGCTGTCTGTGCCTGGCTCCAGCTCTCCTTTCCTACCACTGATCGCTTTCCATTGTCTGCTTCGGCCGCGTCACGTGTTCAGAGACCACAAATTTTGAGCTGTGCAGCTCTGAATTATGAGGATTTATTAGTCTTTTCTGCAGCTGATCCCTTTTGTCATCTGGGGACTGGTATGTTATCTGTATCTGTTGACCTTGGCTGCGGGTCCTGTCCCACACATCTTGCTCTCTGTTCAGCCTGAATCAGCTCAGCTCGTCTCTTGCTCTGAGGCCTGAGGCCTGCTGTCATTTTCCTAAAGCTAATGTGGTTTCTACAGTGTCCATGCTAGGCTATATTTCCATAGGTTAGTCACACATGGCTCCGTCAGGTCCCATAAGTGCTCCAGCAGCTCCATAGGGTTATTTGCATGTAAGCATCTGCAAGCTGTGCTCAGGATCTCTTGTCTCTTGTGGTTTCTGCGTTGCTGCATTTGGCTAATGGCAAAATATTAATAAAAGCAATGACAGTATGAATATGTATCTGTCATCTAACTATAAAACTGCACGCTCGTGTTCTTCATGCATTCGAGTGCTTGTTTGTGTCCCGAAGTGCGGATGGCACGTGTGCTTCATGACTAATGCTGCTTTGTCGGGGTGTCTCTAACGACATCAGCAACATGGTTCCTTGGTGTTTAGTCTAAGCTGTCCATACAGGCATCCTTAATCACGGCCTGCAGCTCTTCATCCACGCATGGATGGATCTGTATGTTCCTCGGTCGGTATGGCTGGCTGAGGAGATACCTCTTGACATACTTGTCAATCATGGGTTCATTGTGTAATTGTCTGAAATAGAATGGGTGATTGCAGTGCTCTCTGGCCTTCTTCCGTGTCATGAATTTGGTACGAGGGGTAGGTGGTGGTAGGCTAACCCATCCCTCTTCACTACCACCTTGGAAAAATCCCTTGCTTCTTCCGAATTCACCACATTCACATGTGGCCTCGCCAGTCCTGCTTCTCTCCTCCCTGTATCATATGCACGACAAGTCTTTGTAAAATGTCCTTTCTTCTTACACTTGCAACACACTCCCTTTGTCGCCAGACAGTATGGATCATCTGAGCCCTACAACTCCACATCTGAAACAAGTACCTTTAAATACCGCTCCTCAAAACGTGCTCCTGTGCGCACTTGGAAATTCTTTCTTCTTGTGCAGCACTGCCGCCACCATCCTTTCTTCCTATGATCGTTGGATGATTTTATCTTCCTTGCTAGTGTTTCCATTAGTCACTTTCTTCATTTCTATGTACTGGACACATTAATTGCTTAGTCTCCTGGCTTTCTCCAAGGCCTCTCCCAAAGTGGGATTCTTGACTTGGCACAATTTCTTCTGTACGTTTGAGTCTGAAGTGCACAAGACTAATTGGTCTCTGAGATATTCATCTTCTATGGCATGATGCTATTAGTATTCTCAGATCCACTATGTAGGCATTCACACACTTCGCTGGCATTTGTTTACGGGGAAAAAATGGTATCATTCCAACACTATGTTTGTCCGCTGTCCGTATTGTTCCTCCATCTTCCTCATGGCTTGATTATACATATCTCCTCTGAAGGGGGCATCACCCTCACCTTCCCTTGACTGAATAGAATCAGTACGTGCTTTTTAGTCCTCACTGCCTCTTTGCCCAGGCAGTTCATCAACGTTGCATTTTTCCGTTCATCAGAACCTCCTATGACTACCAAATTCCATATCAATACCCCAGCTGGGTGCAGGCAACCATTACCAAGTATGATCCAGAAACCCAATTCACACTCTGATTGCAGAAACCTGTACTTCCACAAGAATGGAGCACCATTTCCATAATCCACCTGTAAAATACCCAGAAAACCTGGCAACCTAATCCAGAAATACTCCCCGATTTCAATTTGCATGTGCGCAGGTTGTCATAAACCGCCGTCTGCGTCCCTTCTGGACTACGTGGTCCCTGACCCATAGGGGATTGAATTCAGTAATCCTTCCAACATGGCTGCTTGATGCGGAACGCCGCTTGCCAGTCTCTGCTCTACACGTTCTACTTTCTACAAAACAGACACGCCCTTGCGGCTCTGCGCGTCTCAACGATACCGCTTGCTGTAGTTGGACGTGTGTTGCCGGAGTTCGCTCAGGGCTTAATTCTGTTACCTGATTCCCGGTTCCTTGAATCCCCTTTCCTTCTTTTCTTTCCTAATTCCGTACCTCCGAACTTCCTGGACTTTCACCCGCGTTTGGGTCACGGCCTTCCATGTCCCCGAGTGCGAGCATCGTTCCTTCCTGGTCTCCGCCCTGGACATCTGAATGTATCCTGGAGTTGGATTGAAACCTCACGCTGGAACCCGAAGATCAGTACACGGATCTGTACAAATCCCGGACCGTACGAAAGAAAACTCCACAGAAGGTCACAAGCAAACAACAGAAACAGGTGAGAAGGGGAGAGACTTGTGACAGATTGAGACGCCTAAAAAACGATAAAGATACGGAGATGGAAGCCACGGTTCAAGACCTCATTCGAGGCATGCAGGAACTAATCACAGAAGTCCAGAACCTTAAGGCTGAGAACACTGCATTAAAACAGGTGGTATTGTCACGTGATTCCGCAACTAAGGAAAGCGTGATATTGGGAGGAGTAGTGGACAAATATGACAGTTCTTCAAAAACCCTCCGTGCCTTCCTTGATTCATGTCTAGTGCACTTCACCTTTAAGCCCTACTACTTTTCCAATCCCAGAGCAAAGGTGGGGTTTATGATTTCGCACCTCACTGGCAATGCCCTGACCTGGGCAAACCCCCTGGTCAATTCGGGCGACGCCCTCCTGGATGATTATAATGGGTTTGTAGAAGCCCTAAAGGCCATGTTTGATCGCCCAGAACAGGTTTACAGCGCTCAAGAACACTTACTTGAATTTGAACAAGGATCCCAGGATATGCTTACCTATGTGACTCGCTTTAAACAACTCGTGAAGGAAGCCGATTGGTCTCAAGAAGCCAGCTTCACCCTCTTCCGAAGAGGTCTGAATGAAGAAATAAAGGATGAGTTAGCCAGGGTAGCTCGCCCAAGCTCCTTCCAGGCTCTCATGGATCTTTCTTTACAAATTGACTTTCGTCTCCAGGAAAGAAAAGCGGAGAAGAAGAAGTTTAAGTCAACCTTCCAAAAGGCCTCTACAGACCATCCACCTAGATCAGAGCCCAATGCTTCTCCGACCTCGGACCCAGAACCCATGCAACTCGGGGCTTTTCGTGGACCCATTACCCCACAAGAAAGGATGCGGCAAATTCACACTGGTCTGTGCATGTATTGCGCCTCCGACAAGCATCTCGTGAGAGAGTGCCCATTGCTCCTCCACGGCGGTCGGGAAACGCCAGCTCCCGATCCTAGATGGAGCACAGTTTCGGGAGAGAGATGTCTGCTCCAAATCAATTCCATCCTTGAACTCTCCTGGACAAAATAATCTTGTGATTCTTCAGGCCTTTCTATCGCCTTCCAAGAAAGAATCTTACCCCATTCTGACATTGGTGGATTGCAGAGCCATGGGCATATTCATTGATCATGATTGGGTCACTACTCACAACATTCCATATGAAACTTGAGAGACCATGCAACCTGTAGAGGCAATTGACGGGAGACCCCTGTCTTCAGGACCCATAACCCTTCAAACTAAAGAGATCCTACTCTCTATAAACCACCATCAAGAGTTGCTCAAATTTGACATCATAAGATCTGCCCACTATCCAATGGTAGTAGGCATGCCCTGGTTACAGAAGCATAACCCCTACATCAATTGGGCAGCAGGCTCCTTGTTTCTTGGTTCTGAACATTGTATGTCCCACTGTTTATCCCTAGATTCCTTACCAAAGACCTCTGAAGACTCGCAAGAAATCCAGCTTAATCCAGTCACTGTCTCTAATATTATCCGGATTCCCAGGGCCTATCAGGCTTACACAGATGTATTTTTGACCGCCATAGTTCAAGCTCTCCCTCCTCACAGACCTGAGGATTGTGCCATCGATACTGAACCTTCAGCAGTGATTCCTTTCGGAAGGATGTTTATTTTATCAGAACCTGAAAAAAGAGTCCTCAGAGAAAACCTGGATACTAACTTGGAAAATGGCACCATACGACCATCCAAGTCCCCGGTGGGAGCTTCGTTATTTCTCGTTCCCAAGAAAGATACCAAGGAGCTTAGGCCATGTCTAGATTACCGAGGGCTTAACCAGTGTACTCTCAACGATCGCTATCCATTGCCTCTCATCTCGGATATCCTGGAAGCAGTAACAGGTGCAGTAGTATTCACAAAACTAGATCTCATTCGTATAAAGGAAGGTGACGAATGGAAAACAGCCTTTCGAACACCCTTTGGCCATTTTGAATACCTAGTTATGCCCTTCGGACTTGCTAATGCCCCAGCGGTCTTCCAACATTTTATGGACAGGGTGTTTTCTGATATGCTGTTCCTCTTCGTTATTCTATATCTGGACGACATACTGATATACTCTAAGGACCATCTGAAGCATGAAGAGCACATAAAGGCAGTCTTACAACGTCTAGGTGAACATAAGCTCCTGGCCAAACCCGAGAAGTGCCTTTTCCATGTATCAACGGTTCACTATCTCGGATTCGTTCTTAGCCCAAAGGGGATTGAAATGGACCCCTCAAAGGTAGATTCCATACTATCCTGGCCTGTTCCAACTACTGTAAAACAAATTCAATCCTTCCTGGGGCTTGCTAATTTCTACCGGAAATTCATACCAGCTTTTTCAGAGATTGTACATCCTATCATTACATTGTTAAAAAAAGATACACCTTTTCGGTGGACTTCAGCCCAAGATATGGCTTTCCAATGATTGAAGTCGGAGTTTACACAAGCTCCCATCCTAGCTCAACCTGACATTAATCGACCCTTTCTTGTGGAAACTGATGCCTCCAACTACACCATTGGGGCAGTCCTAAAACAGGAACTTGATGACAAGCTAGAACACCCCATCGCCTATCTTTCTCGCACCTTGACTCCCAGTGAAACACATTATTCCGTCCTGGAAAAGGAATTGCTAGCCATCCACCAAGCCTTCACTGATTGACGTCATCTCCTCCTGGGAGCCAAACATCCGGTACAGGTTCACAGGGACCATCGGAATCTGCAAGACCTGCAATCCCTGGAATGTAGAAACAGTCGTCAAGCCCGCTGGGCCTTCTTTTTTGCTCAATATCAGTTTCAAATCCATCATGTCCCTGGAACAGACAACATAATAGCCGAAGCCTTATCCAGACGTCCTGACTATGAAACCCTTGAAGGTCGGACTTTTCCTAAGATGTTTCCCCACACAATATTCGTTGCCCAAGCAATCACTCTCCTGGAGGATATTCGAATTCAAACTCAGTCCTCTGAAACCTGTAAGGAGTTTAAGAGAAATCAATCGATGGAATCTCAAAACTAAAGATGGATATCTGTTCAAGGACAACCGCTTGGTCATTCCCACTCTTGGACTGCGACAAAAGATCACAAGTCTATGTCATGATACTTTTCATTCAGGACACCGTGGCATAACCAACACCCTCCATTTAATACAAAGACAGTTTTGGTGGCCAAAGATGAAGGATGATATCCGGATCCATATTCAGACATGTGCAGTCTGCAATCAGAACAAACATGATAATAAGAAACCGGCAGGTCTCCTGCTCCAACCAGCAATACCAACAAGACCCTGGGAATTCATCACCACAGATTTTATCGTGGAACTACCATTTTCCAGGGGTTACACAACTATTATGGTTACCATTGATTTGTTCACTCATATGGCTCATTTTACACCTTTATACAAACTGCCGTCCTCATCTGAGCTTGCCGGAATCTTCTTGGAACACATATTTCGGCTTCATGGGCTACCCTCCAAGATCATTTCTGACCGAGGACCCCAATACATATCCCAGTTCTGGAAACAATTATGTCGTATACTGGGAATCCAATGTGCCTTGTCCTCTGGTTATCACCCACAGACTAATGGGGCCACTGAACGTGTAAACCAAACCCTGGGACAATATCTTTGTTGCTTCGCCACCAAGGTCCAGGATGATTGGTCGCTCTTAATACCTGTGGCTGAATTTGCATACAACAATTCAGATCACTCAGCTATCAAAACCAGTCCTTTCTTCTATAATCAAATATTTCATCCTTCAGTTCTACCATACATTCTTCCACACCCTACCCCCGTTCCTACGGTTGATTCTTGGATTGAAACCCTTATGAATGTACACAAAGAAGCAAAAGAACACTTAGAAAAGGGCCGTAGAGACGTTAAACATCATGCTGATTCTAAAAGAAGACCTGGGCCTTCCTACTCAGTAGGCGATAAAGTCTGGTTATCCTCAAAACTCCTTGCCCGACATCTGCGACCAAATAAACTGGCTCCCAGGTATTTACGACCCTTTTCTATAAAAGAAATCATCAATCCAGTGGCCTTTCGACTTCGCCTACCAGAATCATGGAAAAGGATTCATCCGGTCTTCCACACTTCTCTGTTTAAACCATATGTTCAACCCTCTGGAACAGCCCCAAGATCCACCCCAGTGATTATCGATGACCACTCTAATATGAGGTTTCCAGAATTTGTGACTCTAGATACCGACACGGTCAACTACAATATTTGGTCGAATGTAAAGGATACCCTCCCAGTGAGCGCACCCGGGAACCCGTGTGAAACATGAATGCCCCCAGGCTGATTCGAAGATACCATCTTATACATCCGGGCAAACCTGGAGGAGCTGGGCTTCAGAGGAGGCATACTGTCATGAACTGCCGTCTTCGTCCCTTCTGGACTACGTGGTCCATGACCCATAGGGGATTGAATTCAGTAATCCTTCCAACATGGCTGCTTGATGCAGAATGCTGCTTGCCAGTCTCTGCTCTACACGTTCTACGTTCTACAAAACAGACACGCCCCCGCGGCTCTGCACGTCTCAGCGCTACCGCTTGCGGTAGTTGGATGTGTGTTGCCGGTGTTCGCTCAGGGCTTAATTCTGCTAGCTGATTCCCGGTTCCTTGAATCCCCTTTCCTTCTTTTCTTTCCTCATTCCGTACCTCCGAACTTCCTGGACTTTCACCCGCGTTCGGGTCACGGCCTTCCGTGTCCCCGAGTGCGAGCATTGTTCCTTCCTGGTCTCCACCCTGGACATCTGAACATATCCTGGAGTTGAATTGAAACCTCACGCTGGAACCCGAAGATCAGTACACGGGTCTGTACAAATCCCGGACCGTGCGAAAGAAACTCCACAGAAGGTCACAAGCAAACAACAGAAACAGGTGAGAAGGGGTTTCCTGATGCACATAAACAGGAAAGCGTATTTCAAAAGACTGCAATACTCAGAACGCTGTGGCAATCACTCTGCTTTCATTTGAATGCATCAACTCCTGAAGTCCGTCAGCGCTGGCTCCTTTCCCAAAGACCATGCCAGAGATTAGAACTAACCAAACCTTTACCGTCTTGTGTCTACCCAAATGACAGGTGTCCACCCTGGGTTTGCTCCCTGCTAGTACTGCTTATAAGTCACCACACCCTGAAGCTATTTGTTCATGCGCAGATAGCAGATAGTTGAACTTCTGTCAAATGAAGCCTTTCTTGAATTCCTTTCTGCTTTGCTCTGCATTCTGCATTGTGCTATGCAAGCATGTGTGTCCTGCTCCTCTGCTGACTTGTAGGCTTAGCGGTCAACATGTGCAACCAGCCAGTTCCTTCCCTTATATAACATTGCATCTCTGCAGCCTTCAGCCCTCCTCCTTGTGCTGTGTCCCTACAGTATCCAGATCCCACCTTTTCTGTTGTGTCCCTGCTGGCTCCAACCTCTGCTCTGTGTGCTGTGTTCCTACAGTCTTGTGTTCCTATTGCGTTACAGTGTTCTCGTGGTGTCCACACTTGCTCCCTGTTCTGCTCGGTGGAGTAGACAGGGGCTGCCCTAAGAGGCAAGGCCGCCCTCTGCCGCTAACAACAAGCCCAAATAAAGTCTAATGACAACAGAATATTTCCAGCTCAGACGTCCCTAACCGAGAACCTGTTGAAATTGCTTTTAATGCCTTGGTTTTTGGATTTGCAAATGTTATGAACGTCATGCATAATACCAAGAAACTTCCATTTGCCAAACAATTGCCACAAGCAGTTGACTTCCAAACAGGCCTTTCTGGAGTGTGTTGAAGCCAGAAAGTAGTACAATCCATAGGTAGTTTGCAGAAATCTCAGGCTGTGCCCTCTCATGTATGTAGTAATAAACCAGTCCTAGCTTTTAGGCTCCTAACATATTGCAATCTTGTACATTTGTGTCTGCATTTTTAATGTGTACTGGATTGTAAACTGCCCTGAGCTGCTAACGCCATGAGTTACAGAGTATGATTTCAGAGCTATATTTCTGTCGATATTTTTGGAAACAATAGTTTCATGAAGCAGTGATGTAAGGTGAGAAGTTTTTATTGTAGTTGATCCACATTTGTAGTTTTAGCAGGTTTCAGAATTCTCAAATTCAGGATCTATTTTGCATGTAGAGGACTGTTGTGTGCGGAAAAGACATTTACTTCTACCAAATCTGTGGTTTCACACATATGTTTGAATTCTGACAGGGCGGTGTCTTTCGTTCATCTGTATGCAGTAATTGAAGTGACTACCATTTGGTTGGTAAATTGTAACGTGCTATTTTAAATACTGTGAAGCTACTGATACTCACTGTGACATTTACTACGTGCACCAGGTAGCTTTTTGACTGTAGTGGTTTTACTGGAAAATAGCTTGGGAGAACATGTGGATATGATAAGCTGGATAAATGATGTAAGACCCTCATTCTCTTTCGAAACAGAAAATATTGAATAGTTTGCCCATCAATCCTGTCCTAGATGCTCCCTTCCAACAAATTGTAATGGGGGCATCGACCCCCAGAAGAGACTCAACCTGTGCAAAATGTATCATTGGGGTGACAATGGCAAGTGACAAGTCTTCCTAGTATTTGTAAGTGATTGAGTGATTTGCAGTTCAATAGTAGCATCTTGCCCCAAAGCCCACCCACACGCAACCCCAGTTACCGATCTTATCTTCCAAGTCAACAAAGTAAATCACAAAGTAAACCTCATTTCTTTTTAAACATGTTTTTCCATAGTTCCTGCTTGTCTGCATCAAAAAGTTCTCTTTTTTTGCAGCACTTCAATTTTCTTGCCATATAATACACAACCAGCTACATACCAATGTCGGACAATGTCCACAGGCAGGTGCCCTTATCACAACATTTATTTTCTTACGCTTCTTAAATTAAATTGAGGAACTTGGTGTGGTGAGACATTGATAAAATTGAGATACTGGGTGATGGCATCAATAAACTGATTGCTCATTTTTACTCGCATATTGTGGCGAAGATTGTGTGTGAACAAACAGATTTATTTAGATCAATAGGCCTTGGCCAAATTTCTTTTTCTAACTTCCAATAACTAATACTGGGTTGCATGAGGACGTAATAGCTCCCTCAATAGTTTGGTCTTGGCTAGGTATTATCCTCTCAACTTAGATGTAGATGATCTTAACTTTTTGTCCTGGAATTCTTGTGGTCTAATAAATATCCCAAGAATCACAGCATTGCAAACTGTTTTTCCAAGGATTTAATGAGCTGATGTCCTTAACGCCTCTCTATTTAGAGGGCTTTGTAATTTATTACAAATGCACTCTGCATGGCCCATTGTGTCGGCCCAGAGGAGGTTTAGCTGTGGGCATCGACTTATCTTTAAAAGTGAAGAGTTTTTAGGTTACAACAAAAAATGAAGGGTTCATCTGGGAGAGTCTAGCCTCCAGTTTTTATCTATTCATTTGTATTGGAATCCGGCTCCCCAGTCTAGTGCCCTTATTCAATCTGCATTGGATATTTTAATTGGTGATTGGCTGAGAAAGGGTTACTCCAATAATATTATTATTGGCAGGGACTTTACCACCACTTGTGCAGAGGTTAGTGTGCTAATCTCAAGTGGAACTCTCAGTGATTGTGTGACTCAAAATGTCACGAGGGCTAGAGAGGAGAAATGAGATCACTATATGAGCCTATGGAAGTCTATTATGTTGCTCCCTTCTATCAATGGGGTACAGGGCACAATCTCATAGTTGAACAGAGTTTCTCAGAATTTCTGGATTGATCATGTTTATGTGTCTAGTTCTTTGATTCCACTTTGTTTCTCGTTGTGTATTACCAATCAGCGATTTAGTGATCATTCACCTATTAACTTTTCTGTAAAGATTGGGATCCAGAGTCAGGAGATGGATCCCTTGTTAGTAATGGCATCTGCATACAGAGGCGGACTGACAGTGAAGTGTAGCTGCGAATTCTGTCAGAAATGTAACCAGAATTCTGAACAAGTATGTGTTTACCACTGTACTAAAAACTTTGATGAGAGGGTGGCAGTGGCTAAAAGAGACAAGAGAAGGCAGCTCACAGCTTTGAGGTTTAGACAAGACTTGGATGATGTAACTTATAAACACCAAAAGAAAATGAATGCCCAAAGACATAGAAACTACATCTAACGTCTCGCATATACAATGAATATATCTGATAGTCATGCCATTTTGTGGGTGCTTAAAGGTGCAAACAGTACGTATTTTTGGGAAATTACTAATAGAACTGTGTCCAAAATTATGAATCAGGAATCATGTCTTTCTCTGAGGATATGTGAGTAGCTGTTTATGAAAAAAGTTATACCAAAGAGGACAGCGTGTGAGCTATTAGAGTCCCAAATGAAGCCGATACGGCTATCCTGGGTTTTGAATGGTCCTTGGAGGATGTTTTTAAGCCACCCAGAAGCCATTCAGAAGTCCAAAGCGTGTAGGGCCTCAGGCGCTCGCCTCTTCCCAATCTCTATAAAGTTTAACCCAGAGTTGTAGGCTTGTATTCTACTTCCACTGTTTCTAGATATAATGTCCACCTTTACATTCCGTTTCTTGGAAGACATAATGTATAATAATTTTACATTTATATAGTGCTACAAACCCTCGGGTATCTGAGCGCTGCTTATTATTACCCACGGTGTGTGGTGCTCATTTATCGACCTCGGAAGGATGAAAGGCTGCGCTTGGCCCTGCTGGGATTCGAACCTGCGTTAGTAAGCTGCACGGATGTCAAAGCGAGCGCTATTCGCTGTGCCACTTGAGCGGCTTTATCATCCGATCTTTAAGAAGCGGTATTGGACTCTGCCTTCTACCTAGAGAACATTTCAATTTTGGATGCCACTAATACATTGTTTGCATACCTCATTCTCCAAGATCCACACAGGTGAACGGAAAAGCTTGATCTCATATCACGCTTCCAGGTGGGTTTTAGGAAAGCCGTTGGGACCACACAGAATAGCCTCATAATTACCCATATGTTACCTGAAGTGAAGAAAGGGAAGGGAGGTACTGTCTATATTGCTTCATCGAGTATGAGCAATGCTTTCGATAGGGTGGACCGAGAGAAACTCAGGCAGAGCTTTTCAAGTGGAAAATACCAGCATCAATAGTAAGGATTTTGGCAGGCCTCCACTTGGATAATGCAGTACGTGTTCGTCTTACACGATAGGGTGCCCTATATAAACCTATTAAACCATTTATCGGTTTGAGACAAGGGTGCCTGTTGGCCCTTCTACTATTCAATCTTTTTTTGGCACATTTGGACGAACTTGGGGCCACCAAAACACTACTTTTGCAGTTAAGTTGGGTGACACCAGAATAAAATGGTTGGCTTTCGCTGATGACCTATTACTTTTTTGATCTAACAGCGATATGTCTAGAGAAACCTCCCTTTATTCTCTGAATATGCATTGGCAAATAACATAGTTATTTGTTATATAGTTATATTGTATATATAGTTATTAATGGCTCCAAATCTAAAGTAGTCCTTTACACCACAAAATGTAAGCGCAAGATAATGTAGGGGGTACGCCAGGTTGAACCGGGTCCATAGTTGCGCTATATTGTGCTTTACACTGTCTAATGTCTCTGCATTAGCTGAGAATAGGGAAAGATTTAGAGCTAAGTCACAACCTTTTTTGGGACAGATGAAAATACTCTTTTCCAAACTTTGTAACTTCTCTTGTCTGCCTCTTATTCATTTTTACATAGCAAAAGTTGAACCCAGTTTAATCTATGGAGTGTTTACCATTGGACTTGGTGGTTTTCTATAACTGCCTCCAGGGCACAATGTGGAAATGTGTTCTGGGTCTTTTGCTAGCCATCCATAATACAATGATTAAGAATGTATTTGGATTGATTTAATTGGAAGAAAAAGTCATCTGGAAACAATTAAGTTTGCATACTAGGATATTAAATCCTCCCATAAATCCCTTTTTGTTGACTTGGCAGACATGCAAAAATCCAGCTCTATGTGCTCGATTAATACTTTTCTGATAGGATGATCAATATTCTTCATCAAACTGAGTCGTCTCAAGATGAGCTCATAAAACTTCCTCTGTCAGTTAACAAGAAACTTTACGAGATGGATTGGCGATTGACTATTGAGTGCCTGGGGACCTATACATTGTAAAGAGACTATGCTTCTTGTTTAAGGAGTAGAGATGTCCTCTCTCTCTATTTGCAACTGTTTCCTGATTTTGGGGCTTGAGCGATTGATATGCGTTTTAAATTGAATCAACTACTCACTCTTGAAGTGACAGGTTCGCGCTTGGGTTGAGCACATGAAGATCGAGCCTGTAGACTATGTGGAAGGTCAGGTGTAATAGATACTTTAAAGCACTTGAAGTTTGTCGATTTTTACTGTTCCTTGTGGTCTGGATTAATGGAGAGGCACAACATTTCTTTTCTTGTTATATGGGAATAATATCTTACTTTAGTATAATGTATATGCGTTCTGTCTGTATCTAATGTGATTAGTGTTTAATGTGATTTTGTGCAAGGTTTTACTTATTTTATTTTAACATTTGTGTAATGCCCAGACCCACAGGTATCACAGCGTTTGTACAGGGTAATAGAGTAAATAATCGAGTAAAAACTTAACTTAATAAACCATATCACAAATAATATATATTTTTTTAAAACATACCATGCCCTGACCTGTACCTCTGTGTATGCCCTTGTACAGAGATTGGCTACAAGGCAATGGGGGTCATTACGAGGTAGGAGGTAGCCATGCCGCTATTAGTGGCATGGCTACCCCCTTACTGGGTACCGGGTCCGGGTTCCTTGAATGAGGAATTACCGGGCCATTCCGACCTCGGGGGGCCCGGTAATTCCTCATTCAAGGAACCCATCCTCATTCCCATTCGAGCCCCCATAGGGCTCAATGGGAATGGGGAGGGTGCTAACAATGGACCTGTTAATAACAGGCACGTTGTTAGCACCCTGGTCTGCTCGCGGGACCCGCTAAGGGCGCCTGGTAAAACCAGGCGTCCTCATCGGGTTCCCGTGAGCAGACTCGTAATGAGGCGGTAAGGGGTTGACGGCTCCGGCACCTTTACTGGTGCCGTTTACCCCTTACCACCTCACTTGTAATGACCCTCAATATCTGCCTCTTCCTTTGTGTTGTATTACCTATTGTCCGCGCTGTATTTAATGTAACCGTGATTGCTGTGTAAAGAGAAGGCATGAACTGTAAGTTCTGGCTGGATACATGTAGGCGTGTCCCATGTAAATATACTCCATGTTTGTTCATTTCCGTCCAGAAAAAGAAGCCACACTTGCTCCCCTTCTTCTGTGGGCTTGTGGGTAATCTATTAGAGTATCCTTCACAGCGGCAGTGAGCTTGCGTTTGTTTCAGTGGGTTGTCTCAAATCCAATCTGTGGACATCCCCAGTGTGATTTTAGGATGTTGGTCTAGTGCATGCTTTTCATCCTTCTTTTTCACTATCGCCATCTCCCTTTTACTCATGTACCCTTGGTCTTACTTGCCGTGCCTAGTCTTTCTCCTTGTTCTCTCTCTGTCTGAGTATATGCACGTTGTCTGTCCCTTACATCAGCTTGCAGTTTTCAAACTATCCAAGATGATCCTTTAAGTCTTTTGACAGGAAAACATTGTTACTGCTTTTTTGTGCTTTTTTCGCATAGAGGCACACACCTATGATGAGTTTCTGATTATGACAGCGATGCTGGAGAGAACATCTCCAGACTCTTACTCAAAGTTTTGCTTCATGCCCAGTTGGACACTTCTTGACATAGTGGTGCCGTAGAGTATAGGTATGTGATCCCTGTGCGCAGAGCAGGCCCTGGTGAAATGCAGCATTCTTAGCTTTGCTGCATGAATTTGGTCAACATCCTTTTCCTAGGAAGTGGAGGCCACCAAAAATCAGCACGTGAGCACGAGTTGAGCAGCAGAGACCAAGATGAAAACCAACCATGAAATGCACACCAGTGATTTAATGGTCTGAATTCATCACCTGACAACACAGAAATCAATCTGAACTGTGAGAAAAGGGCCAAGTCCAAAAGCCCCAAAGCCAATGAGAATCGTGGCAAAGAGGAGGCAAGCACCCGACCAATCCAATTGCAGAAGAAGAACTGTTAAATGAGAGCCATAACACCACATTTGGAGCCAATATCAGGGCTATGTCTGGGAACAAACAAAATCACAACATTTAAGGACAACATATGCGGTGCAGGAGGCACCAATTATTCAAAATATGAGCCCATAATACATTGCTAGAGCCTTACAGAGAACTGGAGAATTCCATATCATGAGGGTTAGGTGATTCGAATTCTGATGAAGACAAAAGGCATGAAAAACCCCGGTGGAGTGCAAGAAAATACTGATAAAGATAAGGGGCAGGAGAAGCCTCTTTGAAACACATGTAACTCCTTATAACGTCAAGAGCGAGAGACGCCCCCGTGAAGAGCTTGAAAATCCTGAAAAAGGCAAGTGGAAGTAGAAGCCTCTGGAAGTGCTTATCATTCTTGTAAAGCAGAACAGATGTAATTGGTAAGCTTCAGAGAGACTGCTAGTAATGAGAAGGCCTACAGAGATTGCTAGCAAGCCACAGAGACACTGCTAGTCTCGAAAAGGAGCACAAAGGTTGTTGTCCTACCTCTGAAAGAATGCCATTGCTGAGAAGGTGTACAGGGTTTTCTGAAGAACTTCTGAGAGAATGAAAAGTGATGCAGAGGTTGTGGCTATATTTTGGAGAAACTGAACCATCATGTATTTATCTGATTACCAATTAAGAAATCAATAGTTTTTCTGAAACATTCTGGCAACCTTGTCCGATTGGCATCACTCCATCACACACCTTCAATACTACAATTTAAGGCACCATAAACTACTTCGACATTCACAGATCTGTAATATGTAGTCAGAGAAGAGCCAGATTGGTATGTCTAGAGGAAATTATGTTGCTATGTGTTGGTTTGATGCTAAAATTCCAGTGCTTCTACAAAGTCCCCAACCAGGAAGGGACAGGTGGATAACTGAGCAGTTGTTTCAATGTTTGCCTGGGTCAAGGTATTGCTTTTTCAGCAGTCAGAATATTTGAACAGTCTTGTATTGTGAGGGGAATGGGTTGGTCCTGAAGTCAGTCTTAACAATGCCAATAAGAGTTTTAAGAGCATTAAAATGAGGGATTTGACCATGGTGGAGGGGACAATTTTAGCCTCTAACAGGTGGCACTAAAGGAATGAGGATGTCATGCAGGGCATGAAGGAACAGAGGAGTGTAGGAGCTGTGACGAGTGTGACGACATGGCAAAAAGAAGTGTGCCAGTCTTTGGGTCTTATTAAACAAAATACTTTATTAAGCAGGTGTAAACAAAACAGGGTTTAAAGAACAAAGGAAAATGTTTAAACGTAAGTGACTTAAAAGTCCATCCCTGTGTGAATAATGCAAACTGAAGGTGTACTTGACCTATGAAGTAAAAAGATGCCCCAAAGTACTAAAACCCCTAAAGTAAACCTGCCTGTCACAATTAATCCTTTAGCTTAAAATAAAGGTTTCCTGAATCAAACGTTCCTTGAAAGTGAGTTGTCAGAATAGCTAAATCAAATAGTTTAATGAAGAATATAAACTTAAAGTCCTTCCCTTGCTTGAAAAGTATTGAGGAGGGGAGATATATAACTTAAAGTCCTTTCCTAAATGAAAAATTCAAGAGAGGTTTTCTCTAACGGTTTCCTCAGATAGACAACAATAGGGCTGCTTATGCAAAGCAATCAAACTGGGACCTATAGTTGTCTTCGAGGTGCAGGACCTCTTACGCGAGGGATATGCTAGGTCTTGTGCTTCAGTTCTCTTTCTCCGACCTTTGGATGATTCATCTCTCTCTCTCTCTCTCTCTCTGTCTCTCTCTCTCTCTATGTGTCTCTCTTTCTCTCTCTTTCTTTCTCTTTCTCTCTCTCTCTCTCTCTCTCTCTCTCTCTCTCTCTCTCTCTCTCTCAGTGTGACTCCCCTTTCCTTCAGGAGTCTATCTTCATTAGCTTCCTTCTCTCTTTCTTCTCTTCTTTGCCCCTCACATCCTCAGGGGACCTGGACTGTCACCCCGCTCATCTTCTGTGAATCTTTGCTTTTGTCCCTCTTCCTCTCAGGGTCCTACTTCTGTCATGGTCTCTTTTACCAGGATCTTAGCAACGTTTTGCCTTAAGCCTCTTACCAGGCTTCTCAGACAGATCAGCTCTTTCACCTTTCTGGTTGTAGTGGTCCTTCTTCCCCTGGGTCAATCAGCTTTCCCAGACTATTCGTAGGCTCCCCAGGTAGTTCAGCTCTTCCACCCTTTTGGCTCAGGTGGGCTCTCCTTCTTCCCCCTGGGTCAGATAGTCTCCTTAGCCTCTTCTTAGGCTTCTCAGGCAGGTCAGCTCTTCCACCTTTCTGGCTTGTGTGGGAATGCATGGGTCCTCTCCTTTTTCTCCCTGGATTAATCATTTTCCTCCAAGCTCTTCATGCAGCTTCCAGGAAGGCAATGCTCTAGGATAGTCCAGATCCTGGCAGCAATCCCTTCATGCAGCACTGTCTGCAGTGAAGTACAGGCAATCTGTCCCTGACTGAGACAAGTTCAGAATGAGCTGCCACTGCTTTTATAGCACAATCCTCCTCATCCTGTTGGCTACTGATTGGTGGAAAGCCCTGCTCACAGGATTGGCTGTGTGAGGAACCTGAGGGTGTTCTCCCAAGTAGAACCTCGGAATCCCTTATTCAGGTGGCCAGGGAAGAACCCAAGGGTCAGGCAGAGTCAGGCAATTGACACTTACTATACACACACCTGATGACCCCTTCCCTTCCCCACAGGGATAAAAGGCGGAGCATGAGAACATGGGAGCCAGGATAAATGGATGAGGAAGCAGCTATTCCAGGACGGCAGTTCAAATGGAGAAGAAAGGTGGCGAGACCGAAAAGAACAACAAGGAGCAAAGTGCTCTTGCCCTTTTCGACCCAAACCCGCAAAGCCTCCATGAAAGGAATCATAAGACCAGGAATTACAGCTGACGTGTGGGGTAACCAATGTCAATGGTGCATGGGACCCTACCGCACTGATAACCAAGGCGGGGAGATGCGCTTGCTACTGTGGTACCGTCCTTGACTCCAGAGACAAGAAACGTCTAGGAGTTTAGCCGGTTAGTCAGAGGGAGAACCGAAAGTAAACCGGATGGTCTTGAGTGAAGGTTACAAACGGCAACATGTTATGAACAAAGAACTTGTGTGCTAATGAACTTTTAAAGCCCAGGGAAAGACCAGATGCAGAGCGGACCAGTGCCAAGTTGGCATCCATTTGTAAGACTCTGGCTGGTCCCCTTTTTTTGTGAACATTATAGAACCAAGAGGCCACATGAAAGGCCGGCATAGACAGTTAAGGTGTTCAAACAAAGGTCGAGGCAAAATCCCTTGTACAATCGAAAGTCCTTAACCCATTGCCAAAGTTTGGATATTGTGAAACAGGTGTTTGCGCCCGGCTGATGTAAACGCTGTGTCAACGGTGAAAGTGTGAAGCCTGACTGGGGTGAAGGTGAAGCGTGACTGGGGGCTAAGAGAAAGCCTGACTGGGGGATGGAAAAAGCTATGGGAAGTAAATCCTGCAAGGTGTTACAACTGAGTGAACTGTGTTAAACTGGCAAATGTGAACACAGCTGAGGCATGCCCGTGAATGAGAGAAAAACATAACACCCAGGTAAACCTTGTGTCAACAAGTTTGAACCCGGCTGAGGGATGTCCACAATGGACGGTTATTTAAAAAGACATTTAGACTTTCGAATGTTACAAGTTGCTGATATCGTGAATCTTGCCAAGAAGGCTCACTACCAACTTCACCTCCTCAGAGGTATTCTTCCTTTTCTCACTTTCACCAAAAAGCTCACTGTCTCCAGAGCCATGGTTCTCTCTAGGCTGGACTACTGCAACAGCCTCTTAACCAGTGGTCGAAGTGAGTGGGAGCGGTCGGGAGCGGTGCTCCTCTACTTTTTTAAATTACCTTTTACAGCTTCTATAGTTTTATTTTAAAAAGAAACCTTTCCGGAATGGTTTCGTTTTAAAATAAAAGTGTAGGAAGAAGTTGAAACTTGCCCTTTCAGTGCACAGCAATGAACGTTGCCTTAAACAGTGGGTCTAAGTGTTTGGGTGTGTGTATTGTGTGTGGGAGGGGAAGTAGTGATGGGGTTTGTCGGGGGTGGCTGCAGGCCAGCAGGGAACATAGTTCCACTACTTCTTTTCGTACACTTTGACCACTGCTCTTAACCATTCTGCCTTCCTCTACTCTCCACCCTCTTCAACTAATCCAGAACAGGACTGTGAGACCTATCCTTGGCCTCAAGCCCAGGGACTGTATATCTCTAGCCCTGAAATCTCTACACTGGCTCCCGGTGGCTGCAAGGATAAGGTTTAAGACCCTCGGCATCGACCACAAGTCTTTCTGGCAGCGGGGCCCGCATTTCATCCAATCGTCTCTTCCAAAATACCTTCCATCCGAGCCCTTCGCTCAGCTACTTCCAACAGCTTGATGAGAATATGGCCCTTAGAGTGGCAATGATGTAGCAGCTTCCCTTAACTCAGCAAGGTTAAGATTGCGAAAGATGCTTTTGACATACATGAACCACTTAGATCTCTGAGCCTGATCTGATATATACAGTTGAAAAAGCACACCTTTATTTGCGGTCTTACCAAACCTGCCTAACCTTTGGGTTTAGCCCGGAGACTCAGGCCCCTATTTTCAACTTGGCGCAGTGAAGGTGCTAAACAACACGATTCACTGCGCCAAAAGAGGGCGCCCAGGCTCCACTAGTATTCTCAAGTGGGCCTGGGCGTCCAGGTAGAGCACGACAGTGCTCTGTGTGGATTGCGCCTGTTTTAAGGTGTTACAGGTGCAATCCAAAAACCATTTTTGTAAAATAACGACATATTAGTTATTTTACAAAAATGCTGCCGAGAACACAGATTAACACGTACCTATACACCAAAATGAGCAGCTTCAACATTGCAGGATGTTGAAGCTGCTTACTTTGGTGTATAGGAAAGTGTTCATATACACCTGTCTGGTGTATATGAACACTTTCATTTAAAGCAAGCAGCTTCAGCGTTGCAGGATGGAACGTTGAAGCTGCTCGCTTTGGTGTAAATGAAAGTGTTCATATACACCCGTGCAGTGTATATGAACACTTTCATTTAAAGCGAACAACTTCAACGTTGCAGGATGCTCGCTTTGGTGTAAATGAAAGTGTTCATATACACCCGTGCAGTGTATATGAACACTTTCATTTACACCAAATCGTACAGGCATTAGCAGACAAGTGTGTGGGAATGGCCCATTTCTCTGTCAAGCCACAGCCCACTGGGATGGGCTGCTTAGCATCTAAAAGCCCCACAATCTGCATCTACGCTAAAGTAAATACCCCACTACCAATGGGGTCTCAGGCATCTCGGGCCACCTTGCCCCATGTGGCCCCTCCTTCACTGGCTCCCTTGCTTTCTACCACTGTCCCAGTTCCCTTGCCTGCCCTCCCTTTGGTCCCTCTGCCTTCTCTTGCCTCTATCTCTCAGGCCCCCTCCACTTACGGGGTGACCTCTGTCCCCTGCACCCCCCAGTCTTTCAAAAATGGCGATCTGCTCCACGTTGCCACGCTTAACTCTCGCTCTGCAGTAAAGCACTCCTCTGACATTTGTCACCTCCTTGAACACTTGGACCTTGATGTTCTTGCTCTCACTGAGACCTGGTTTAAGGACAGCTCTGTCACAAGTGTTGACACACTTCTCCCTGAAGGCTACAAGATACTCTCTAAGCCCAGGCTCAACAGGCCAGGAGGTGGAGTTACCCTGAACTTTCCAGAGTAGATCCCTGTTTCCACCATTCCCACTCAGGCCTGCTCCTCCTTCCAATGCCTGGTCTGCAGGCTCTCTCTCTCTCTCTCTCTCTCTCTCTCTCTCTCTCTCTCTCTCTCTCTCCAGTCTCCTCTCTTAATCTGTTCACCTTCTATCAGCCACCTGGCCAGCCCACCCTCTTCCTCTCGGAATGGGCTGACCTATGGCCACCTTCTATCAGCCACCTGGCCAGCCCTCCCTCTTCCTCTCGGAATGCGCTGACCTAGCATCTTCTCTCCTTTCCTCCTCCTCCCAACTCCTCCTGCTGGGGAATCTTAACATCTGTCTTGACTCTGCTGACTCTTCAGGAGCTTTTTCGCAACCTATGTGACTTTCTCTCTCTCTACATTCTACCCTCTGGTCCCACGCACACTGCTGGCCACACTTTGGATGCTTCATCTCCACAGACCACTTAATCATCACAGACATCCCTCTCTCTATCCCTCTCACTACCTCACTCTCATGGACTGACCACTCTCCTCTCACTTGAAGCTTTATTCTCCTTTAGCACTGGCACACCCTGCATTGTCTCCCACCTTCATGGTCACCCGACCCATAAAAAAAGTGTCAGTGGCTGCCTTTGCCTCCACCTACTTTCCTCCTCCTACTCTTGCGGCTGACTCCCACCCTGACACAGCCCTCTCTAACTTTCACCTTTCCATCTCCAATACTACTCTCTAATACTTTCCATCTCTTGACATCCTTGCCCCTGTCACGAGGATCTGACTGAAGCCTGCCAAAATGTGCAACTCTTGGTATGACTCCGATTTGGCTGACCTTAAAAGCAAGTGCAGGGCAGCGGAACAGAAATGGGGATCTTCAGGTGCACCCTCTGACAAGCTGGCCGGCCTCCTTCTGCAAAGGCAATATAGACTCTGCATCCGGTCCAAGAAAAGAGTCCATCTTCAAGCCAGCATCTTCGTGTCATCCAACAACACAGGTGTACTTTTCAAAGACTGCAAGTAACTGGCCAACCCTACTGCAGCCTCATCCCCTATTGCACCCACCCAGGCCCTTTGCGGGACCCTGGCTGCACACTGACAGGAGGACTCCTGTCCTCTCTCTCCTCCCCACCCACTTGTGCACCATAATCTCCTTGGCTGTCCTTGGCTGCCCCACCACGCCCCCTCTTCTCTCTTCCCTCTCCCCTGTCGCACCTGAGGAGGTTTCTAGACAAGTTGGGTCTATGAAAGCCTCTTCCAAACAGATGGACCCTTGCCCCTCCAAAACCATTATGGACAGCATTGACTCTACTAGCTCCAGCCTTTTCAGACCTCTGCAATCTCTCCTTCACCACTGGAGTTTTCCCCACTTTCCTAAAGCATTCTCTTGTACACCCTTTGCTCAAAAAAACCCTCTGCTGACCCTTCTATTGCGAAAACATATCTCCCGATCTCTATCACTCCTTTCCTGGGCAAACTCCTCCAGAGGCTGGCTATCTCTCTCTCAGCTTACCCTCCACACTGAATCTGTTGGTTGTCTCCATGACCATCAGTCTGGTTTTAGAGCATCCAGAGGCAGGAAACTGCTTTTCTGAACACCCATGAAGACATGCTCTCAAACCTTGACTCTAGCTCCCCCTCTCTCCTCATTCTTCTTCACCTCTCCTCTGCTTTTGATACAGTGAACCATAACATCCTGATCTCCCGTCTCTGTGATACCCTGGGCATCACTGTCAGGCCCAGGCATGGCTAGCGTCCTTTATCTCTGACCATCTTTCCCAGGTGGAACTTGGGTCCTTTTTCTCCAATATCACTCTCTCTACTTGTGGTTTTCACCAGGGATCTAATCGATCCCCCTGGTTTTTCAATGTCTACCTTCACCTTCAACTTTCAGTGTTATGCAGGTGACACACAGCTCTTTTTCAGGCTACCCTCAGCCTCGTCCTCCTCCTTGCTCATTCCTGACTGTCTGTGCACAATCCGGTCCTGGTGTGCTGATAAGGATCTCTGCCTTAATGCCAGTAAGGCAGAGATCATCCTCATTGGGACCCCTGCTTTCCCACTTTCACTCTGGCCGACCGCTCTTGTTCCTGCACCCTCACCCACCAGTGAGGCAAACAATCTGGGGGTCATCTTTGATGCTATTCTCTCCTTATCTTCCCACCTCTCGGACATCTCCAAAAAGTCCCACTATCAGCTGCACCCCTTCACAGGCATTCTACCTTTTCTCAGCTTCCCCTAGATGCTCACCATCTCCAGAGCCCTGGTCTCTTCACACTGGACTACTGCAACAGTCTCTTACTCAATCTTCCTACCTCTACTGTCTGACCTCTTCAACTTATCCAGAACAAAACCGCTTGACTTATCCTTGGCCTCAAGCCCTTGGACTGCATCTCTCTGGCACTGAAATCTGGCTCCCTGTGACTGCAAGCATCAACTTCAAGGCCCTCTGCATAGTCCACAGGGCTTTCTGGGGCAGGGGCCCATACTATCTACAACTCTCTCTTCCTAAATACTCTCCTTATAGAGCCCTCCGCTCGGCCTCCTCCAACTCTCTGCGTGTGAGCTGTTTTTCCAAACAGAGATTTGGGGGTAGATACTTATCCTCTGCAGGTGCCTCCCTCTGGAGCAGCCTCCCTGCCTCTCTGTCTTCTGCCGACCTCCTTAAGTTCTGCAAACTCCTTAAGACCTTCCTCTTCTCTTCTTCTTTCTCTCTCCCTCTCGCATGCTAACCTACTTCTTTCTCTTCCCCCAACTTGCTCAGTTCGCTGACTGGTCGTCTGGTGCACCTCCAAAGCCCCACAGGTCCCAGGCACCCCCTCCAGTCCTGCACTTGCCTCTAGGCCTCTGCACGTTGCTTGGCACTACTGCATTCGGGACACGTTCCATGAGAGAGGCAACCACTCTGGACTTAACCCAGGCCCTACTGGACTGGGCGCACTTGCACCCTCCCTTGCACTTCCCGTCTGCGCACTTGCACCACCTGGAACGTACTAGGCCTAGCAAGCTTGTCTGTCCTGCCCTCCCTCTGTCTCCCCTCCCTAGCTTGGTTGTGCCTGAAATACTCAAGCATAGGTGCATTAGTGATGACCAACCAGCAATCAATATGAAATGCCGCCAGGCCTAGTACGGTAGTTTATTGTTCTGTATATCCTTTCCCTAACCCCCCCTTCTCTTCCCACTATTTGCATGCATTTGCACTATCTGACAGTTTGTTGGGCATAGTACCATAGTTTATTGATTGTATTCTCTTCTCCACCCTGCCCCCACTCATTCCTTCCTGTCATGCACTTGCACTAGTAGAAATGCCTCTGGCCTATTATGCTAGTTATTTTTGTTAAGATCATTTGGAATCTTTAAGGCTTAAGAATGACAACTGTATCACCATGTTCCCTTCCCACCTTGAAGCGCTTTGAAGCACTTCACTTGTGTATAAGCGCTTTACAAATAAACAATTACAAATATGATTACAATGCATACTAGTCTGTGCCATGCCTGCTTGGTTGACATGAAAACAATGTGTTTACCCTTTATGAGGCATTGCACATTTTAATTACGTCCTGCATAACAAGAAACATGCCAATGTGAAATGACTGAACTGCTTCCGCTGTTGTCTCATGTGAGATGTGTAATAATCAGCCAAACCTGGCTTTCAGGGTTGCATCATGTTGCATTCTGATACGCTCAACTTTATAATGTGGCGCACTACAAATATGCCAGTATGCAAAATGGCACGCACTGGCGATGGAGTTACAGAACCGTACTTAAGAGCTTTGTTTCTGCATATTTTCTTTTGAATAATACTCAGACCAAAATAAGTGACAGACAGGCAAGAAAACTGTGCAAGAGTTTATCTGCATTTCTAGAATGTATTCAACAGCTGATGGAAAGGTGCTCTCTGCGAATGCTTGTTTGGCTGCAGTAGCTCTTGAGCGTTACACAAAAGAGCACCTGGTTGATGCCTTGCTCTGCCCAGGTAGGTAATAGCGTATATGAGAGAAAATGAGCAAGGTCATAGGGTACCTGGCTGATGAACGACAAAAGAACCCACTCCTATCGGGGTATCAGTGACTCCTAACACAGATGAATCAGGACAGAATAAAGTACTACAGTTGGAATTTAATGAAACTGTAGTATGGGTTGATAAATACACTTGACTGGGTTTTACACAAGATACAAAAGTATTTACACATATATGGTGTAATAACCAATTTGGTACAGAGCAAATGCTGAATATTTGCAGTGTCTTAACAATGCATACACATCCACTGAATAATCCTTGGGAAGGATGCCAGTGGATTTAGTGAAGTGATAACATGTGGTAATCTGCAAAAGCACATCTGAGCAATGTAGAGTTGAACAAGGACAACAAAGAATAATATAACGGTCTACACAACTGTGTTTCGGCCAGAAGGTGAGCAAGATTAAGCTCTGATGGTAAGGCCTTCATCAGGACAGGATATTCCAACACAGAAAGTATCTTGTGGAGTCTGTAGAGATAAACAGACGGGGTGTATTAGGAGTGGGCACTACACGTAAGTATCTAGCACAGGTATGGTTATCAGTACAAAGAGCCGGTGCTTACCAGGACTTCGGAGCGTTGAGGATCAGCTAGGGGCAGTGTCATGAGTACACTGTAGGATTTACGAAATCCTGTGAACTGACATTCCTGTAGAGAAAGGGATGACCATGGGACCGTAAGAGTCCGCATTGGGATGAAGTACAATAAGATGTTTATGATAGTAAGAGCAGGGCTTACCTTACTCAAGCCTGTAACTGCCCAGGAATGGGTGAGGCAGGCTGGCATGTTGAATATGCGACACACACCGCAGGCTAAGAGGCTGCAGAAAAAGAAGAAACACCAGGGGCTCAATAAGCGCGCCAAGGGTGCAAATTAAATGTGTGAGTAGCACCACTGGGCGGGGAGGGTGTGAGGAGTCCCAACCAGGCGTCTAATTATTTGTATGAGCAAGCCGGCTGTGGAATACACAGACCGCAACCAGCTCGAATATTGGGGCGCGTTTGGTGGAACCCACATCTATAGGTGATTCGTGATGAGCAGTGGTATCACAGTAGTGGTGACAAAAGGATACAACAAGGGATAGTGCTGCCCGGGTGAAGTGGGCATGCACTCGCATCGAGGGTGAGGAGCCTAGCAGTGCTAGAGTCATAGGTACTCACCGGTGGTGTCAGAAGGGAATGGCTGCAGTACGAGCTGTCGGCGTCCGCGGTCACTGGCTGTGTGCGGCGAATGAAAGCACGCCGCCGGGATGAAATAGTGCCGGGCGGTCATGTTGGGGTGCACGAAAGAGAGGTGTCTATTAATGTGCCTGCATGCTAGTAGCGGCGGGGTGCCCTGTCTTGCTAAGGGGTGACGGAAGACCGACCCCCTTGGAGAAATGGGATATGCCGCCCACGGGGCTGCTGGAGGTAAATGACAAGAATTGTGTGGACCTGCCGGAAGACGGGCGCGCGGAGGGCGCCTCATAACAGGTCAAGGTCCAAAGGCGATGGAAAGGCCGCATTTTGGTAGGACAGAATGCATGGAATGGTGTGTGGACAACACTTAGCAATGTGTACCATAGAAAGTGTGTGTGGTTAAAGGTACACAGAAAAAAAAACCCAATGGTGGTGGAGCATACAAAATTGGCCTTTCCACCGCCTTTGGACCTTGACCTGTTATGAGGCGCCCTCCGCGCGCCCGTCTTCCGGCAGGTCCACACATTTCTTGTCATTTACCCCCAGCAGCCCCGCGGGCGGCATATCCCATTTCTCCAAGCGGGTCGGTCTTCCGTCACCCCTTAGCAAGACAGGGCACCCCGCCGCTACTAGCATGCAGGCACGTTAATAGACACCTCTCTTTCGTGCACCCCAACATGGCCGCCCGGCACTATTTCATCCTGGCGGCGTGCTTTCATTCGCCGCACACAGCCAGTGACCGCGGACACCGACAGCTCGTACTGCAGCCATTCCCTTCTGACACCACCAGTGAGTACATATGACTCTAGCACTGCTAGGCTCCTCACCCTTGATGCGAGTGCATGCCCACTTCACCCGGGCAGCACTATCCCTTGTTGTATCCTTTTGTCACCACTGTGATACCACTGCTCATCACGAATCACCTATAGATGTGGGTTCCACCGAACGCGCCCCAATATTTGAGCTGGTTGCGGTCTGTGTATTCCACAGCCGGCTTGCTCATACAAATAATTAGACGCCTGGTTGGGACTCCTCACACCCTCCCCGCCCGGTGGTGCTACTCACAAATTTCATTTGCACCCTTGGCGCGCTTATTGAGCCCCTGGTGTTTCTTCTTTTTCTGCAGCCTCTTAGCCTGCGGTGTGTGTCGCATATTCAACATGCCAGCCTGCCTCACCCATTCCTGGGCAGTTACAGGCTTGAGTAAGGTAAGCCCTGCTATTACTATCATAAACATCTTATTGTACTTCATCCCAAAGCGGACTCTTACAGCCCCATTGTCATCCCTTTCTCTACAGGAATGGCCCTTTACAGGATTTCGTAAATCCTACAGTGTACTCATGACACTGCCCCTAGCTGATCCTCAGCGCTCCGAAGTCCCGGTAAGCATCGGCTCTTTGTACTGATAACATACCTGTGCTAGATACTTACGTGGAGTGCCCACTCCTAATACACCCCGTCTGTTTATCTCTACAGACTCCACAAGATACTTTCCGTGTTGGAATATCCTGTCCTGATGAAGGCCATACCATCAGAGCTTAATCTTGCTCACCTTCTGGCCGAAACACAGTCGTGTAGACCGTTATATTGTTCTTTGTTGTCCTTGTTCAACTCTACATTGTTCAGATGTTCTTTTGCTGATTACCACATGTTATCACTTCACTAAATCCACTGGCATCCTTCCCAAGGATTATTCAGTGGATGTGTATGCATTGTTAAGACACTGCAAATATTCAGCATTTGCTCTGTACCAAATTGGTTATTATACCATATACGTGTAAATACTTTTGTATCTTGTGTAAAACCCAGCAAGTGTATTTATCAACCCATACTACAGTTTCATTAAATTCCAACTGTAGTACTTTATTCTGTCCTGATTCATCTGTGTTAGGAGTCATTGATACCCCGATAGAAGTGGGTTCTTTTGTCGTTCATCAGCCAGGTACCCTATGACCTTGCTCATTTTCTCTCATATATGCAGTAGCTCTTGGCCACAGCCTGTGGTACAGAGACAGAGAGAGAGCAGGCCTGGAAGACCTGGCACAAATGTTACTTTCGGATTAAAGGGATCACAGAAAGGAAACCTGTATGCCTTTTCCTGAAACCAAACCTTTCATAAGAAAGAAGGCGTATTCTTGGACACTGAGTGGAGACAATCTGCATTTTCATGCATAGCCTGGTGTAATCACCCTCACTTATTCCTAGGCTTTGATTAGGGAGGGAAAGGGTAAAATGAATGTCAGAAACACTGCAAGGGGATGCTTTACAAAAATTAGGACTAACATGGGTGTTTTAATCTGACAGTGGCACCACTGGCTTGAAACCAGAGAAGCCCCTTCTCTTATGCTGTCATCACAGTGCTTCAGGTAGCTTTCACTGGCACTTTTTTCACGTTCAGTGCTGCAGTTTTCACTACCACCGTTATGGTCTTGTGCACATGCCAACCATTTGGGGTACAGAGAGTCAGACCTTTTTTAACGTTGCATTCTAGGACTTGTAGTCTTTAGTCATAATGGGGAAACCAGGGGTATATTCCCAGAATCAACTTAAAGAGGCTGGAAGGGTGTCTCCGAATGGAATGGTGTGTGGGTGCATATTTCAAAATGTTTGGAGCCCCCCTTGCAGTGCTTAATTTGTAAAAAAAGAAGTGCCAGTGCCCAAAAAATATTGGCCCCATAATTGCGGGCGCGGCGCCGCCCCGCAGTGCAGACGCCCTGCCGGCACCGCCCTGCAGTGCAGACGCGCCGCCCCGCGCCAGACGCCAGTTCAGTGCTAGACCTACCTAGATCGACCCACCAGCAGCCCATCACACTGCTGCTGCTCCATGTCACATGTTTGGCGCTGCAGCAACTGCTGGCACAGGCTAGTAGTAGGATGGATGGGGAAGGGCACACATGGGTTGAGAAAGTATAATGCTTTAAAGTTGGAAAACACTTACTTGTTATGGTAGGTGTAGTGGTTCCAGCATTCCGGCAACCCCAGAAGCAAAAGAGTGCATTTGAACACACTTCTAAATTCTAGACCACACTCGTTAGACATCTGGACCATATTTGCTGTCCTCGAAGTGATAATGCATTTGAAAATTGTTGCAAACCTGTGGATGTTATCTTATTTGTCAATTTTGTACAATGACCCCCCACTGCCCACACCCTCCCACCGCCCTGTTTCCCAAATGGCTCTGAGTGTATATGAATGCATCTCTGGTGGATAATTAGCTAGCCAACAGCTGTTAAGGTGAAAAATGGTGGGAAAGAACCAGCAGTATAAACCCCAACCAATGTGTCAAAAATATTGTGGTACATTCCCATGCCCCACAGTCCAAGCACTATGCTGCACCACTGCACGGGCATGTGTGTGGCACCTCAAGTAACGATTTTAAAACCACTGGTAGTCTGGGTTGCACTATTATTCAGACTGCACAGGAAGAATATGCATCTTTTCAAATCAAATTTTAGAGCACAATGCAGAACATTAGACTGATGTGATTTTTTTATGGTTAAGTATTCAGAAATGTATTTTCTCATGTGTTGCATTCCGATGCATACTTCTTGTAGCACAATAATCTTCTCTGGACATTTTGACTAGTACAATATTCTCATTTTTAGGCACACTAGTCGGGTAGTTTGTTTGTTCTTTTGTCATGTACTGCACACATATACACTTTAGCACAAAATTCTGAGAGAAATGTTTCTGATACAATATTAGCACTGTGGTGGCCTAGTGGATGTGCCCTGCACACGCAGCAGACGTGCCAGTGCAAGGGATGCAAGGCAGGACTGGGCATACATGTTCACCTCTAGCAAATAAGGCAGATTGAGCAGCGGTGTGAGGGGTCAAGAGTATCTCTCCTCCACAGGCAATTAGCACACCATTTGATTAGTGGGACAGTTCAAATCCGGATCCCTCTTAGCATTCCAGATTACCCGATTTGTGAACATTTTGTTATATGGATGCAAAAAACCATCATAGTGGCGCGCCATGATCTGATTAAGTTGATAAAGTACAGGCCAGGGTGATCAACATTCAGCCATGCAGAGTGCCACGCTTCCACCACCGTTCCTCCAAAATCCAGGAAAGTGGCCAATGTCATGTCCACAGTGGAAATCTTTGTTTGACAGCACTGAGCACTCAGCGGGAGCCATTACAAAGCACCCAGTTCAAAAAAATTCAATCTTGGGTGTGTGCATAACAGTGGGAGCTAATTTAGCAGTGTATAGCAAAACACTCCACTCGCAACAGATATGCTTTGGCTCTGCAACGCATAGTCCCGCGGATCATTGCAGACCTCTTGTTGCACACACTTTCGCGCATGCGCCATGCTGAAAGGAGTTTATATACCTGTTCCTCCTTGCAAATCACACGGGTGCGACACTGTTTTGAACCACGCCACAACTCAAGCACTTTGCTGCATCAGCACATCATGGCTGACCCTCTCACTTTTTGTTCATGAAGCGAGTATGACTAAGTAAAGAAACACCAGTGAGAGAAGGCGACTGGCGACCATCACTTTTTTGCATCAATTTGACCATGTACAGGTTTCCTGCATGTGAATACAAGACAGGTGTTCTGGACTCAAAAACAAGTGTACATGAATGGTGCAAAAATGTCTGACTAATCAGGACAAGGACACACGTACTGTACATAGATTATGAGATGTGATGGATAGGATATCATAGCACACATTTCTCAGCAGCTAGGAAGAAGGGCAGATGATCGTGGTAAAAAACAACTTAGGCATTCTGGCCAAACGGAAGCGTTCCCAAATACAAATTACGGCAGGTGGAAAGGACACATTCACTGAAGCCAAGAAAAGGTTGGAGAAAAGGTCTGACGGGCACATAGCTCATTCTGTGTTATTCATATACTACTAGAAATGCATAAATACGGAATTCGTGGCCATGTATTGTCCCCCCCAGGCAGCCTTGGTCGTCCGACTCCAAGTCCGACCAAGGCTGCGCGGGGGTGGGCGCTTTCCGCACTTCTTCATCTTCACGCTGCTCGGCTTCATTGCGGCGCCGGGGGCCAGCAGGCAGCAGCCGCACTGGCTATGGGATCATCTGCATCATCAATATTGATGCATCATGCAGATCCTGATCCCATTAGCCAGTGCCGCTACCGCTGGCCCGCTCGCATTTGCCTCGCGGGCCGTGGCCTGCTGGAGTTGGACTCGCGCTCGGGCCAGGCCCTGGTGCCAGCCCGGCTGCAGAGCAGGCAGGGTGGCCAACACGGGGCGGGTGGCCGCGGCGGCAGTGGTGGCACACTGTGCACACACACTGCTGCGCAGTGCGCCTGCAATGCATGCAGCATTGCATTTGCACAGTGCTGACGCCACACGACACCGGCGGCCGGGCCGGGTCAAAGTTGGGGAGGATATGGCGGCGGGGTCTACTCTGCACTCGCAGTCATGGCTCATGGCATGCGCGCCGTGTACGGCCCGCCGCCGTGGAACTGAGCATGCATACATACATTTCATGGCGGCGGGCGGAGACACGGCACTGGACAGTGAGTCCAACAGGGAACTTCTTTCACTTACCGTTATACCGCCGGCGGCGCTGCGTTGTTCAGCGCGGCCTGGCCGCCTGGCCTGCCCTGGCCCTGAGGAACTCAACTTAGGCCCGTACGCAGAGGGCGGAGCGGAGCACACACAGAACACGAGTTTCAAACTCACCACTCCTTAACAAGTGTGCTGCTCACTGCCTGCCTCTGCTCAACAACAGACCCACGTGACACCCCCACCCCCACACACCGACATCATCATGTCACGGGGAGCCTGGAGTGGAGTCAACAAGTTAACAACACAGCCAATGAAAACTGTGCATTCTGTGTGACTATACAGAATGTATCAGATACTACATAGTAACACAGAATGTTCGTTTTCATTGGCTGTTTGTTGTTGTACTCTGTAGGCCCAGCCAGCCAGGAGCCAGCCATGTCTCTGCAAGGAGAGTAGGCTGAGCAGCAGCCCAGCAGCAGAATGATTTATGATGATACATCAAACTGTTTAAGTGTGTTTGAACAAACAAAGGAATTATACGTGCGCCAGCCGCCCAAATGATGTTCCGGTCCCCAAAAAAGAGTTCCGGTGTTGGGAACCGGCAACCACCCCCACAAATTAAGCACTACCCCCTTGCCTGCAGCTGAGAAGACCTGTCCGCACATGTTAGCAAACATGCCTTCATCTGGAGTACTGTAAGGTTTCCAAATGCAAAAGGGCACTGTAAAAATGATACATGCGTTTTTGAGGGCGCCGTCTAATTTGATGCAGTTTTGTGCACCCAGCTGATCACACAATCAATATAGTTCACCTTTTTTGATGTGTGTGGGGCATGTGGGCGAAGCGTTGTGCAATCCTGCAGAGTCTTGTTTGGCTATGGGCGGCACATACATCTAAGTTTTTTTTTTCAAATGTAGGCAGTTATGGGCCTACATTTTGTCTGGGTTGGGGTTCATCAACTCATCCTCAAATATCTACTGCCCCCTACTGGCTATCATTACTGAGCAAATTGGGCCTTAAGCCACTGAAAAACCAGTCTTGTGCAGAAAAGGCGTAGCCAGTGACAGCGGGATTTTAGGCGGCCTCACAAGACCCTCGAAGTACCACCCTCTACAGGCCCTCCCCTCCCCCCTTGCTATTAGAATGCAGTAGAGCCCAGAACCGAACATAGCGCACGAAGCTGCATTGGATGAGGTCAGCCAATGGAACAAAGCCAATCTAGTCTCGTGGCTCCACCTCAATCCCAATTTTAAAATAAGGAAGTCGCGGCTTGGGGAGCTTAATCTATATCTGCCATATGGGGAATACATGTAGCAAACACTTTTCTAATAGAGTGGTCAAAAAATGAATAAACCGGTTGTTTTCGTCGGACAAAATGTCCCTTTTCAGATTGTAGTTTAACCCCCCCCACCCCCGTCCCGTCCTCCTACTGCACCCACCAATTCTCAGCACACTCAGTAGTGCACATTCTCTGAAACTGTACATCTGACATGTTTGTGACACCGGGCCCCGAGTACAGATTTACTAATGTAACAACAATACATCCATTGGACAGGATCCACCCTTTCAGATAAACAAATATCACTGATACTGGCCGGTTCCAATGGGTCCCATTTAAGATCTGAAATTAAGTATTGCCGATGGACATTTTTCCGCACAGTGAGGCTGCGCTAGAAGATGAAAGCAACCAAAACTCACTAGAATGCGGGTCTTTCCAGAAGAACAACTACGGCTTTATTAATATTGTTTTATAAAGACAACATCAGATGCATGTGTGTTTGTATAAAATATTAAGTACAGCTGTACCGCTTCGCCGTTAAACGTTCGGCATATCGCCACCATTTGTTCACACTTTGCGGGCTTGTAAAACCACCTCTTCATAACCCTTGTGGATGTTGAGCAGGCAAACGCAATATTGTATTGTACCACAAGATGTCAGTGTTTAGCTGTAATCAGACAAGAGTTTTGCCTGTTCTGGTTATGGCGAGAAACCAGTTCATCCAGCCCTTTGGTCTTTTCACATTGAGGTTGTCGGATAGGGCAGGCAAGTTCCAGTAGCGTGATGGAGCGGCAGCAGCAGGAAGCTGTCTGTAAAAAGACATCGATTCTCATCGGCATATCTGAAGTCAGTCAGAGCAGCGTGAGTCGTGCATCAATCAGAGTCCTTCCTCATTCAGCAAGAGATGATCAAATCGGATCCATAATTCTCAGGCACAGATTCTTTGTTCATTTTTTCCTGATATTTACTGTGAACAGGTGCATCTATTTCTGGTTTTGTTCCTTTAAAAGGTTGGAGACTAGCAGCAAATTTCAGGTGAAACATTTTAGATGTGTTCTTTTTTTGTTATGTTATTTTATGTTATTTTTTTTTTTTTATTTATTGGTCACTTGTTAGGCGCTTATACAATTAGCAAAAACTGTTTCATAGCGCCCACAAGGCAACAGGGTGGGGATAGGGGAAGGTAGACAATGAATTACAATAAAGATAAATAACTGAAATAATAGTACAAGGGGAGGCCTGCTATCCTTTGTGTGTTCCCTGGGCACACCATGCTCAATTTTTGGGGCCTTTGGCCTGGACTTTGTCTGCAGCATCTGCCTTCCAGTGGCCTATGGACCTGTGACTGCTGGGGAATACTTCATCCATGAATGCCCGCTGAAGTGCTGGTGATTGTTGGAGGACCCTTGCTGGACTCCCTGTGAAAGAACTTTGGCCTGCCAGTGTCTGGTTCGTGTGAAATAAGGGGAAGTCCACGCTGCAAGGTGAGGTGGTGCAAGTTGCGGCCCCATCCAATCCATCTGGGGTGCCTGTGCGCTCGTCACCATGAATAATGACCAAGCTGCGGTCAAGCCACCCCCTGCAGTGGCAGTCCAACAAGCCTCACCAGCTGTGCAGCAACAACCGCCCCGAGCACTGCCACCAAGACCACTAATGAGGCCACTGGGGGCCCTGCAGCCAATGGCTGAATTTGATATTTCAGGAACACCTTCCAGTCTGGGGCCCAGGTGGAAAATGTGGATGGACAGGTTAGAGATGTACTTCAGGGCCACCATGGAAACCAACGACGACAGCAAGGTGGCAACCCTATTGTACTGCGCTGGGCCTGCAGTGCATAAAGTGTTTCTGTCACTCCAACCTCAGGATGGCTCGTATGCTGCGGCGAAGGATGCCCTTCACAATTACTTTCTGCCCCTGGCAAATGCAGATTATGAACGTTCTCTCAAGGACGATGAGACGTTGGACACATTCTATGGGAGGCTGCGCAGGCTCGCAGTGCCCTGTGAATGGGACAATCCTGATACCATGATTAGGAACCAACTGATTCAAGGTTGTACTTCTGGAAAGCTGCGCCGACAGATCTTGAGAGAACCGGGCATTACACTCCCTCGCATTTTAGAACTGGGGAGGTGTCATGTGGTGTCTGAACTAAGGGCATCCCACATGGAGGCTGGAGTGCATCCCAACAAGGTGGAGGACATTTGTGCTGTGGGCAGAGGCAGAGAGTCCAGACGCCCAGCGGGCGGTCAGCGTGACACAGAGTCGGGGCCGGACAACTCGTGCATGAAGTGCGGGTTTGACCTTCCGCACTCTGCAGAGTGCCTAGCTGTGGGGAAGTGGTGTGGCTGCTGCAGGGCTGCTGACCACTATGCCCACATGTGCAAGGCCCCAAATTCACTGGTTGTTCCAAGATGTCCCGTCCGTGCAGGTTTTTTCTGCCAGCAGCGCCCACCAAATGTGGCCCAGGTCGACCAAGGGGACGAGGGCACTGGTCCAAACGGCAAGGAAGAGGAGGATGAAGAAGAAATGTGTTTGTGTCGAGTGTGGGTACCTTGCGCTCAAAGTCCAGGCTGCAACCCTGATGCCAGGTGCTGGTCAACGAAGCGTCCATTCCGGTGCTTGTGGACACTGGTGCGTCTATCAACGTCATGGCCAGACAACAGTATGATGCTATGGAGTCTCTGCCCTGCCTCTTCAGGCCTAAAGCTTGCATCTTTATTTTTCGTGGGGCACAACCTATCATGCATGACTGTGCTATCGTCGCAGATGTGAGGCATGGAGGAGCGACGATTCGTGCCAGTTTTTATGTCACTCCAGTGAGCAGCAACACTCTGCTTAGCTGCGCGGAGGCCCTGGGCATTGTGACCTTTGCATACTCTGTGTATGTGGAGGATATCCAGATGCTGTTGGACAAGCATTCAACTCTGTTCATAGGCATTAAGCAGATTACTGGTGACCCAGTCAGGCTGCATATTGATGATTCCATCCAACCTGTGGCATTGAAACATCGGTGGGTGCCATTTCACATGGGAGACTTGGTGGATCAGGAGTTAGATAATCTGGTCGGACTGGACATAATTGAGAAGGTGGAGTGCCCTACGCCCTGGGTCTCCCCTATTATGATCACAAGAAAGCCAAAGCAGCCTGACTCAGTCAGGATATGTGTGGACATGCGCCTCCCCAATAAACCGATCAAGCTGGAGAGACACCTGACGCCCACCATTGATGACATTATCACCGAGGTACAGGGTGCACGCGTCTTATCTAAATTTGACCTGTGAGCTGGGTACCATCAGGTGGTGCTCCATCCAGACTCCAGATACATCACCACTTTTACCACCCACTGGGGGCTGTACAGGAACAAGAGACTCAGTTTCGGGGTGTCATTGGCCGCCAAGGTTTTCCACAATATCATCTGAGGAGCCCTCGAAGACCTAGAGGGTGTGCTCAACATCAGTGACGATATTCTGGTGTTCACCAAGACCGAGACGGAGCATCTATTCAGGCTGGCAAAGACATTTGAGCGCCTCCGATCCCTGGGTCTCACCCTGCATCGTGACAAGTGCGAATTCCTCAAGATGGCCATTGAGTTCTTTGGGTTCGTCTTCAAGGAAGGCGGGGTGTCGCCCGATCCGCGGAAGGTGAGGGCCATTCAGGAAGACCGACTGCCCGAAAATGTATCTGAAGTAAGGAGCTTCCTGGGTATGGTCACATACTGTGGCTGTTTCATCAGGGACCTGGCCTCGCGGTCTGAGCCACTGTGGACCGTCACAAAAAAAGACGTCACCTGGCAGTGGGGGCCACTGGAACAAGCAGCATTCAATGACATCAAGGGCGCTCTCACTGCCGAGGATACCATGGCCTTCTTTGATCCGGCCCTACAGACGGAGGTGGTGGTTGACGCAAGCCCTTATGGTCTGGGGGCGGTGCTTACCCAGGTGGATGCCAATCTGGCTGCCCGGCCGATAGCGGATGCCAGCAAAGCACTATCGGACACTGAACAGCGGTACTCACAGATTGAGTGAGAGGCGCTGGAGGTCTTGTGGGGCTGCAGGAATTTCAGACTGTACGTGTTGGGGAGGCCTGTGATGGTGGTCATGGACCACAAGCCCCTGCTGCCCATTGTCGGGGGGGGATTCTGCCGGGGTCGGCCGGGCCGTCCGCAGACCTCCGGGCAGGGAGGCCCCAACTCCTCCCGTGTATATCTCGGATCGAGACAGAGTATGAGGCACACACAAGGAGCAAGGCAACTTCTGTCGTTTATTATGCAAACGGCAGGGATGGGTCAAGGAGCGCACGCGTTCGTCCTGACACACACACAATAGTGGGGCTCGCAGGCCCTTTTTACTACATTATGACGCGCTACTTGCGTCATTCCAAAAAGTTACCAAAAGAACCTATCGCCACTCTTGATTGGTTGCTCGAGTGGTGGGGTTAGTATAGTACGCCTATAGAGAATGATATTAGTGGTTAAGGTGTAGTCAGGTGGTATATCTGGGTTGTCCCTACAATTAGATACATAAGAATTGTTACATGAAGACCCCTGAGGATTGGCTAACGTTACTGACGTCTGAGATAAGAACCTCATGTTCTGATTGGTGCATCCGTGAGCTCCCCAGCCTGGGACCACCGTTGTTCCCAGCACACGGTGCACCTGTGGTTGCAACAGTGTTTCAATATGGGTACGTGCAGGCAGTGTGAGGATTTATTCATAGGTGGGAGACTGACCGTTCCCACTGTAGCAGGTGTCCATTGAGCCTTTCAAGTGTGTCGGCCTGCGTCTCGTAGCGAGGTACCCAGACGCCTTTTCTCTCCTGGGTTTTGGCATCTCGTCAGGTTCGGCTTGGTCACGTGGGGAGGGACCGTGTTTGAGGCATAATTCTGCACAATTAATATTGTTTTTCCACTGTATGTCTGGTTTAATTTGCAGATATGATTTTAACATTGGTACGTGGAGTGCGAGGTTGCAACATCGTGCCTTTGAAGATTTGTTTCTTGACTGTGGGTTTGCAACAGTACGACCTTGGCTGGTTGCTCCACTGGGTTCTTTCTGCAGGCTCAGCAACCTGACTTTTGCTTTGTTAATGTCCACGGGAACTCTTGCTTGGGGCCTACTTGGGCCTGGTGCACGAGTAATCCATTTAGTGCATGGATGCTTTAGGTTATAGTGGCATACAGTTTCATGGCCAGTATCGTGTTTCCATTATATCTCTCATGATGGTAACGGGTTTCAAGAGAAGCGTGAGCAAGCGTTATAAATGAGCTCATGGTGCGTCTTGCGTTTCTGCATTCTGAAAGCCTATGTAAAAATAATAAAGATGCACGTCCGTGAATAAGCCTGTCGCCTACGTCAGAGCACTGAGTATGTTCTTCGTGTAGATTGGTGTGGAAATGTTCAGCGTGTATAATAGTTCAGCGGTGCTTCCCGTTATCTAGGTCGTCATGGCATCTCTAACGATGTGTAGATTTCAGTCTAGTTGGTCCGTGCCGCAGGTGTCGGCATGGCCAGTGCGGGCTGTTGGGCAGGCAGATGGACACATCCGTATGTTTCTGTACCAGGGTATTTGGTCATCTGGTAAATGGGCAAACTCTTCTCGTGGCGGGTGTCTGGGCCGCGACCCTCTAGGCCAAGCGCGAGAGGTGAAGGACGGGAGTCTGGTTTTCCATTCTCCCACTTCAGTCCCCCCTCTGGTCGACTTGTCGACCACAAACATATCCTTCTCGTTATCTCCTCTTACTCTCCATATCTTGGTTATCCCTCCGAGATGTCCATAATGGTTTACGTGATCTTCAAATGACCAATACATGTATTCGCATGTTCCTCCAGGAGTACAGTACACCCATCTTCCTATGTAGCTCCTAGGGTTCCTTGGGTTCTCGATCTTCACTGATGGTGGGTCTAGATGATTGGCGATGATTTGGGTGCGCAACTTCTCCCTTTCGTGTATTATCACACCTGTGTGCTGGCCGTCATCCGCTGGCATCAAGGGGTGCATTCCCACCATTTCCAGCAACTCATCAGTTGAGCGCGCCTTCCGGGCTTTCCAAAATCTAATTATTATCAGTGCAGCTCCAGCCAAAATAGCACATCCCACTATTATTTTCAGTCCATCTGACAGCCAAGATGGCATCCATGACCATAATAGTGAAAACCAGCTTTTATCCTTGTTTACGCCGTTACTTTCGTCCATCATTTTGGAGTGCATCTGGGCCAATTGTGAAACTGCTTCTGTTAGTGTACCATTGTCGGCATCGTTGGCAGGTATGAACGTGCAGCATGATTGTCCTATCTTTGCACAAACTCCTCCTTCCATTGCTGTGAGAAGGTCCAATACATATCTGTTCTGTAGTGCTACCATCCTTACAGCTCGCAGCTCCTCTTTAATTGCGTTAAACCCATTTACTGTCGAATTTATGGTCATCATTAGTTCCCATCTGGTTATTTGCAGCCATTTTGCGTTTGCGTATGCCTGCAGTCCCGGATGTATTATTGAGGAGAAGAACATTGCTGCTCTGCTGAATAGTCTGTGTTCTGGCGGTATTGAGGTTAGTTCCGTTTCCGACCTTCCCCACAGATAATTTCCTGTTAATGGCTCTCCTTGTCTTTTTCTCCTGTTTAGGACAGTATCATTGCTGTTTGTCCTGTTTTCTTGCTCCTTCTGGAGTGGTGCAGATCTCTTTCTTCTCCTGTCTCCTTCATCCATTTTCGGAAATTTCGCCACATCGACATGCTTCTTAGGTACCACTAGTGATGGTACATTGACGTGTACCATTGTGCACACACCACTCCACAGGGGAGGCAGTGTATGATATGCCTTTTCTCCGCAGGCCCAATAATGGTCCATTATTACTGCTGTTCCCGCTCCCCCCTCAGGTAACTCCATCACACTTGCACAATTGGTGTTATATCCCACGTCCACCTCTCCTTTATGCTGGTAACATACTTTGGGCGCAGTCAATGGTAATATAGTTATCGGGTCTTCATCTTCTTCTACCCACGTGAGCATTGGTACGTACTTGATCCATGTCGTCCAACATCGATGATTGTGTGTCTCGATGGTTGAGATAGTTTCTTTTGTTACCATGTTGCTGCCAACCACTCCTATCTCCCAGCTGGTACCCAGGAACACCTTTCCTGTTATCGTCAGTAATGGCCTCTCCCAGCATCCTTGTTTACCCGGAACTTCCGTGGCGTACCAATCACATGGTAGATACTGCAGTGTTACCTTCTTTGTTTCTCCTTTTTCAGGGCCACTTGTTATGTATCTGAATGCTTCAGCATGTAAACTGGTCTTGTGATAACTCAGATAGGTCTTGAGGAAGTTGTTTTCATATGGGTATGAGTCTCGTGTTTTCCATGTCATGTGCACTACTGTTCCTTGGAATCTTCCTTTCGTTTGGAACAGGGCCAAATATATTATGCACTGTGCTGTTTTTTCATCTATTTCTGTGGCAACAAATGTTCGTGAAGCGCTCATGGCGTATGGTATTAATGAGCAAACGTAACAGCTATCCTCAGTTGTCTGCTTACCAATGCGGGTCATGTGCTGGTACCATATGTTGTTTGTGACGTGTGCTGAATCTTGTACATAATTATCAATACCTTTATTGTCTGAGTATGTGCTGCGTTTAACTTTATTTCGCTTTTGTTCATTGTTACTGTTACCACCTGACGTAACACCTGTTGCAGCAGGGAGGTGGGGTACATTAGGTTTGGGTGCAGCAAAAAAACTCATAGCATAGCTGTACTGCCATACAGAGGCAGCCAAAACTCCGGTGATCATAAAAATCCCTATTATTTTTATTACATATGCTAACCTCACCGACATTTTTGCTCTTACCTTGCTGCAGTCCTGGCAGCGTATTCTTGCGACGTTAAAGTTGCCCGCCTAAAAATTCTCAAAAAGTGCTTGTTATTAAATGTTAGTTTTGTTTCATTAAGCTCTCCCTATCAAATAGTCATTCAGTGCCCAGGTGAAGAGTTGCTCCCACGCTACTCTAAGTGATCGGTCTCTCAAGACCGGCAAGTATGGGCGGAGGTGGGGCATGTAATTTTCTATGGCCAGGAGGAAGGCCGTGTAGTATACACGTACCCTTTTCTTTTTTAAGTATGTTGGCCTTTTTATTTCGTATACAAATTGGTGTGACAATTCTTCTGGGTAACTATCGTCTGGCAGCACCATCTACGCCTGCACACTGAATTTGTTAGATAACTTTTCTTAACAATACAATATTACGCAGCTCCTGTATGTGCGAGAGAAAAAGAGAACATTCACGTGTTTACATGTGTATTGGTGCAAGCGAAGTCCTTAGTTTTTATTACAATTGTATTTAGTAGTCAATGGGGGGGGGGTTTGCTCAGATGGTGGGAGCAGTTTTACTCTTTGAACGTGTGACCATGGGGTGGGCAGTGTGGGGATCACCCCCTTCTTCGTCCGTTATTCTCTCCGAGGGGACAATTGGGTCGTTGTCTGTGGTTGTGTTTTCTTCCGCTGCCCGGTATGTTGTTGGCGTTTTTCCAATGGACCTGTCGTTGGCGCTGGGGCGGGTCTGCAGTTTGTAGATTTTTACATCATGCAGGTGGTTCCACGCACGCTTATCCTTTAGTTTTACTGCTCTTGTTGATACGTCCTCTACTAAATGGGGGCCAGTGAACCTCTGCTGGTTCCACCTTCTATTAAAATTTCGAAGTAGTACGTGGTCACCTTTGGCAAGTTGGCACAAGTTCTCCTTTCCCAATTCTGTATTTTCGTCTATTTCTTGGTTGCTGGTGGACCCGCCCCGTGTGCGCTCGAGCTGTTGAGACACAAACACAACGCTAGTAATCAAAGAAGACACATATTGATACATTTCATCACCTAACACATTCGCAGAACTTTCTTGGTCGGTGAATGCCCTTGACGTTGGTGTTAGGGGAAGGCGCATTTGGCGTCCAGTAACCACCTCGTGTGGGGTGAGGTGGTGGTCGGACCCTGGCCTGTTTCTAAGTTCGAACAGTGCTAACGGAAGGCAATACAACCAACTTTTCTTTGTTGTTTGCTGTATTTTAGCAATTGCCTCCTTCAATAGGCCATTCAGGCGTTCACATACACCATTGGCCTGTGGGTGGTACGCACATGCAAATTTGTGTTTAATGTTCAGTAGGGATGTGATATGCTGGAACATTTCATTTGCGAAATGGGGTCCGTTGTCTGATCTTAACACCTCGCACACTCCCCACCTGGGGAATACCTCCCTTACTATAAATTTGGCTGCTCTAAACGCATCAGGGTGTGAACAGGGCCCTGCTTCGATCCACCTAGAAAATGGGCATACTACTACTATCATGTATCTATTGCCTTGACAAATGTTGATCATATCAACATAGTCAATGTGGAGGTGCCGAAAAGGTCCTTCTGGTCGGGGTATGGTACCTCTTATCACCTTTAAAGTATGACCGGCCGTGAACTGTTGACATGTAAGGCAATTGCTGATAAAATTTGACACATGGGATGTTAACTCGGGACAGAACCAATCTTCTCTAATTCGTGCTGCTATTATTTCTTTGCCTGTATGGGCAGGGTGATGTAATTGGTTCAAGGCGGTATTTAACAATGCCAATGGTATTACAACTTTCCCAGTGCCACCCTGGCGCCACAGTGCGTCGGTTGGTGACATTGTGCATCCTCTTTTCACCCATACTTCTTTTTCGGCCATTGGTGCAGCCGCTTGTAACTCCATAATCTGGGTGGCTGGGAGATGGGTGTACCCTTCTTTTATTAACATCTCCCTCGCTATTCCCCTCCCTCTCCCTCTCTGTGAGTCTGTGGGGTTCCATATCTCACCAAAATATGCAGCATATTTTGCATGTGCGTCTGCTGCTGCATTTCCTTTTGATATATAGTCTTCTCCATTGGTGTGTGCTGTGCATTTTACTAGGGCTAGTTCTTGGGGATCGTTTATTACTTCAATTAGTTCAGCCAACAAGAGGGCATGTTGTACTGGAGTGCCGTCAGCTCTCCTAAACCCTCTTCTTCTCCACTTTGATAGCCCTGAGTGGACAGTGGATGTAACATATGCACTGTCGGAATATATAGTAACTTTTTTATTAAAACTTTCCTTTAGCGCCAATATGAGTGCAACCAGTTCCGCCGCTTGAGCAGAGTAATGCTGTGGTAATTGTACACACTTAATAGCCACACACACTGGCGCTTCCATCATTTGTACTACTGCTGCCCCAGTCCTCCTTATCCCGTCTCCTTGATCAATAGTTGATGACCCATCAATAAACAAAAGCTCACCTCCCTCTAGTGCGTTTTCTTCAACTTTCCTAGTACATGAGTACATCTCAGTTACTTGGGTGCAGTCGTGGGCGTAATCTCCCTCTTCAATTACTTCTGCTAGGAACCTTGCAGGGTTAACCGTGCTACATCTAACAATTGCCAGTTCAGCTTTGGACAAAATAATCTCATAACCTGTTGCCCTCTGTGTCGTCAGTGTGGACTTAGGTTTATTCAATATCGCAAATAGTGCATGTTCTACAAATAGTGTAGTTGGACACCCCATAGTTATTGATGATGCTTTTTCTACTGCAAATGCAGCTGCAGCAAGACCTTGTTCGCAAGAGAATTGTCCTAACATTATTGGATCTAAGTGACCGCTGTAAAATGCTACTGGTTTATAGCCCATGCTAGTCTTTTGGGCCAATACTGCTTTCATTACTGCTGAGTCGCAATGTGAAAATATAAAAAATCGTCGCTCATAGTCTGGGGATGCTAGTACTGGAGCAGTTGATATCGCTTCTTTTAATTCATCAAATGCCTCCTTCATTTCCATAGTCCATCCCAACTTTTTCTCCCCTTTATTTGCTTCCTTCAAACCCTCAAGCAGGGGTCCTATGTAAGAGCTGTAATCAAATACCCATGCTCTACAGTAGTTGCACAGTCCCAGAAATTGCTGTAGTTCTCTTACAGTCTGTGGCACGGGAGTGCCTGATATTGCCTGTGCTCTTTGTGGTGCAATCCTTCTTCCATATTGTGATATCAGTTGGCCAATGTAAAGTACCTGTTCCTGACAGTATTGTATCTTTTCCATGTCTACCTTGTACCCCTTTTCAGCCAATATCGTCAACATTTTTAATGAGTCCTCTCTACATTTATCTTCATTTGTACTGCAAATTATTATGTCATCCACATACTGTAACACTGTGCTTTCCAACTCAACGTTACCCAAATCCATCTGTATTACCCTATTGAAAATTGAAGGTGATTCACAATATCCCTGTGGTAATCTGGTATGTTTCCACTTCCTATTTCGGTAAGTGAAGCTTGTCAAGTCTTGTGAGTCTGGGTGTAATGGTATTGAGAAAAAAGCATTTTTAAGGTCAATCACTGTAAACCGTGATGCTTCTGCTGGAATGCCACACAAAATTGTGGCCGGGTTTGCTGTTACTGGATACTCTGCTTCTACTATGTTGTTCAACGGTCTGAGGTCCTGTATGAACCGCCAAGACCCTCCTTTAGCCTTGCGCACCGGGTACACAGCTGTGTTGCATGGGGATTCTGAGGGGACCAATATGCCATTGTTTATAAGGGCTGTTATGGTTTCGTATATGCCCTCATCTGCCTCTCTTGACAATGGGTATTGTTTTACTCTTGGTAGTATGGCACCCTTTTTTAATTTTATCCTTACACCCCCTATGCTTTTAATGCATCCTACATCATAAGGGCTAATAGTCCATAATGATTTTGGCACCTTTGACATATCTTCTTTAAAAAATGGGACTGGTGTGCCAGCGGGTGCCTCAAGTGCCATTGCAATTTTCTGTGCCACTTGTTTGTGAGCCACTGTTAGCCACATTTCTACACTCATCATGAACACCATTTCATTTTCCTCCTTTTCTTCTGAAAACAACTCTTCATCTGACACCTGGGTCAGCCTACATCCTTCTGCTAGTGCTATCACCGCCCTCCATGCTCTCCCTTCTTTATCTTGGGCGTGCACAGCAACATAATCAGCTGTTGCAATAATGCTCTCAATGTCCACTGCAATGACCTTCCCTTCCAGTTCATTAGATGGTGTTTCTGGTCGGAATAGATAGGCTGCTGGTCTCCTCCATATTTTCCCTCCTATCCCTGGCATCCATGCAAATGCCATGTCTGTTCCGTACTGGAATAGCTCGCCGTCTACCGGCTCCGCCCTGATCGCTATCTGTCCACAGTATGCTTGCAAAATCTGTCGTGCTGCAAGCATGTTAATCCCTGGAGTAGAGCAAATTATGCCATCCTCTGTAAAGGAGATCGTCATATTTAATCTGTTCATTATGTCCCTCCCCAGTATGTTTACTGGTGAGGCACTATAATACAAAAGTGGTACTGACAGATCGTAATCTCCAATAGATAGCGGAACGTTATCAGTAAATGGAACCAACCCTTTAGCCCCAGAAAACCCTTGTGTGTTCATGGCTTCGCCTGACATCTTAAACTTACCTTCCCTTATGCAAGACCGGGTCGCCCCGGTGTCAACAAGGAATGATAATTTTTTGTCACCTATCGTTACCTCTATGCGTGGCTCCTCCGCACTATTAGGTGTTACTGACAGGATGGGACACACCAAGGCCGTCTGTGGGCTGTCCTATTGGGGGTACAATGACTGGCCATTCCCTGTGTAAGGGTTGTGCCCCAACACCGTCACCCCACCCAATTGCGTTCGTTCAGGTTGTGGTGGTGGTTGTATTAACGCTGCACCAGTTACTTGTGGCAGGTATTGTTTTATTTGTTGTTGTGGTAGGGAATAGTGTTGGTCACTCCCTTGTGGTGACATCTGCTGTGGTTGTATGCCCTGCTGTTCTTGTGATGTCCTATGTTGTGCTTGTTCGTTCCATGCTGGTGTTCCTGGCCTGACCCTGCATGTACGTGACATGTGTCCTAATAGTCCGCAGCTCCAACACACGGGTGGTTCCCTGTTTTGCCATGGGAAGTTCCCTGTGTTGTCCTGGTATACTGGTTGCCCTGTCTGGTAGTTATTTCTGAGTCCCCCAGCCTGTTGTTGGGTATTATATCCGTATCCTCTTCCCCTCATAAACCCTCCTCTCCCTCTATTATAATTATAATACCCAGCTCCTTGCATTGGGTACCCTCCTCCCATGTTCTGTGCGTGTGATTGCAGAGGCAGCACTTGCTCTATTACCTCTTGTGGAGGCGCTATTTGAGCTGGATTTTGTGCAGCCACTACTTGCGTTGGGCTTTGGGCCATTGGTGTTGGCGCAGTTATTAGCGCCCCTTCCATGGTATATTTAGTAAGTTTTTTCTGTACTAATTTGGCCTCTTCTGTTTTCCTGTCCTCTTCCTTTTGTTTCATTTTTCCTTGCCATGTTCTACAGTGATGTACTATAGTCAGTTGTATTTCCGGCCATGGTTTTGCTTCCATCCCCACTACTTTCTTTAATTGTCTCTGAACTCCTTCTGGGAGCCCTTGTACTAGTATATGATAAAATATGGCTGGTGTTTTGTCCCATTGTTCTCTAGTTTCCATGCGCCACTTCTCTTGAATATCCTGGATATAATCAACAGGATCCTCGTTCTCACCCATCTTACGGGAAGTAATGGCTCCTATGTCTGATGTGTCTGGGTACTGCACTCTTAGTGCCTGCCATAGCGCATGTCTGCAGTTTGCAAATGGTGCTCCATCATGCGATGTGTTTGTTATTGTTACCCCATGGAATCCCGCTCTTTTCCAAATGTCATCCGCTCTATCCCCTAATATTGATATTAACAGGCCCTTAACATCTCCCACTGCTAGTTTCTGTCCTGCGGTGTGTTTTTCCATTTCATATATCCATTTACCCGCACCTCCACTTAATGATGGGAGCCTACATTTTATGTTTTCCTTATCCGTATGTTTCCAAGGTACATATTGTGGTCTAACCCCTCCTCTCTCCAGCAGTGGCATTACATTCTGTCTTGTGTCATCTTTTATGCTCCATGATGTTAACTCTTCACACCCCTCCTCTTCCCCCATTCCTTTTACTACTTCAAATCCTTCCTTACTACCTCTTCTCCTACCTCCCTCTTCTTCCTTTCCCCTTTTTTCATCCTTTCCTGTGTTCAATATTGGCACGTCTGTTTGCCTGTCTTGCCTGCGACTAGGGAGGTCCCTAAGCCGACATGCATAAGGTGTAACTTCGTCCATGAAGGGTGCGAGCTTTATTCTGTGCAGAGAGCGTGCAGTTGTTGAACATGTGGGGTGTGGCGTTAGAGAGCGTGATGGTGATGTGGGTGGCGTGTGTTGGTTGGTGAGCGTCGGTGGCGTGTGTTCGTTAGTTTGTGTTTCTCCCATTCTTTTCACTTCCTCCTTACTTCTCTCCAGCTCCTCCCATCTTCTACTCACCCATGGCGAATCTATGTTTGTTCTAGTGAGGTATAGCTTATCTAAGCTTTCCCTTTCACTCTTCCTTCCATCCTCACTACAAAAATCATTCATAAATTGCGCCCCCCACTCTGCCTTTTTTCCTTTTATTGTTACAGTTTTTAAGTCTATTAGGTCTCCCTCTTCCTTTCCGTTGTTACCACCTGTTCCCCTTAGTGCTGACGTTGTTGCTACCTCTCTATTTTTATATACTTCTCCCCATCTTTCACTCTCCCTCTTACTCTCCTCTCTCTCCCCTTCACTCCTCTCCTCCATCTCCCTACTATTTTCCTCTCTTTTCCTTTTTAATTCCTCCATTACTTCGTTGCTCATCTCTTCCAATATCCTTTCATCCTCTCTCCTCCTTTCCCATTTCACCCTTTCTCTTTCTACTATACTCTCTATTACCTTCCCCTCTTCATATTTTTTAGCTGTCTCTGATATTATCCTCCTCCTCCATATTTCCATTTCCTTTTCATTTTCTTCTTCTTCCTTCTTCTTCTCCCTCATCACTACTCTTGATACCCTTTCTGCTGCTGCTTTTACCCTTACAGCTTCCCTCTTTCTCTCCTCACTTTGCTCCCTTAATTTTTCCAATTCGTCCTTATCTTCTTTCCTTTTCCTCACTCTCTCTCTTTCCTCCCCCTCAAGTTGTTTTATCAGTTCATTCTGCTCATCCCTTAGTTTAGCTAATCTTTCCTCCAAAATCTCTTCCTTCTGCCGTAGCAGCTCCTCTCCCCTCATTTCACTCTCTCTTTCACTATCCTCGTTTGTTCTCTTTACCGCCTCCCTTTCCTCTCCAGTTAGTGATCCTCGTAATTTCAACAATATCTGTGCAGCTACCCACTCATCGTTTCCTATCTCTACAGTCTGCTCTTCTCTCCTCCCGTCCCCCATTGGTATCTTTCCATGAGCCACATATGGTGGAGGGCTGTATGCCGGGTTTGAGTATCCTTCAGCCGCCCTTAACTGTCCTTTTATTTCTCCTAATTCTCTTAAAGGGTACAACCCTCCCCCCTCTGTTTTCACTCCCGGTGTTAAGGGTATCTCATTGCTCGGTTCCTGTTTTATGTCAGCTAATTTATCAACCTTTCCTCCACCCAGTTTTTCATTCCCCATATTCTTTGTTCCTTCACTCTCCTTTTCCCCATCCGTTCCTTCTTTCTTAATCTCCTTTTCTTCCGGTGTTTCCCCCATAGTGAACATTCCATTTGGTCCTGGTCTAGACCCCTGGAACATCCTCCATAAGTTAAACACCTCCACATGGTTTGCCAACTTCTTCCCCTTGTATGTATTGTGCAGATGGTTTAATAGTGAATGTTGGGCATATGGGTCAAAGCTACCATTAGGCGGCCATGGTGTCAACATTTTGTTGTCCGTCCCCTGGGTCCACTCTATGCTGTACTTAATTAACTTCTCCCTATGTGGTGGCAGTGTGGTGCATATATGTTGTAGTGGGGTAGTGAGGGTATTCCCCCACCCTCCCAACCCTCTCCCGTATGACATACTAGCGCACCCTTTCTTACCCTTCCCCTTGCTACCAGTTTGCAACATACAACCTTTTATTGCTTACCTTGCCCCGCAAGTGTGGGGACTTACGACAATCCTTTGACAAATTATGCAATCATAATAATCACAAAAAAAAAAAAAAATTATAAAACAAATATATTTATGATGTTATATTATATTCCTTCCCCTACGGCCCCCTGCGGCCGAAGCGCACGCAGCCCCCTGCAGCTGCGTACCCCTTACGACGATCTTACACAGTCGTCCTTTTTCCCCGTTCTCCTCCCACCTTTACACTTGCCGTGGCCGGCGTTCTCCGTGCGCAGCCACGCCCCCTTCCCCTTCTCCTCTTTGATCCACTCGTTTATCGTTTATCTCCGTGTCCGCTCCTTTATCATGTTTCTCTTCCCCACCAATGTCAAACCCAAAGCTTCTTGTGTTCACGATATCTTACTAAATCCCTACTGGTGACGTCACCTATTTCTTCGAACTACTGGTATATTCGTGTTATGTTCTTTAAATTCAAAATACACTTGCAATCTACCCCGCTAACCCTACAGCTGTCTTCCTGTCTCTCCTGGAACAAGGTAATCTCATCAATACTATAACCGGACTGCGCACGCTGCGTCGCCTCGCGTGTGATACGCCCCTCAACAGGAGGGCTTAACCAGCCAATTATCTTCCGTTTTGGGCAACTACGTAACTAGCCACCGCCCACAGGGAAACGTCATCTACCTATCGAGTTTCTTGCTCGAACAATAGGGAACCTCATCTACCTATCGAGTTTCTTGCTCGAACAATAGGGAACCTCATCTACTCATTGAATGATAAATGTCAAATCGTAGGAAACCACACACACCCACCCTCACACGTAGTCGCGATTTAGGCCAATCAGTGTCTTTCGAGCGGCTGCACGTGATGTTTTCGTGCCCCGCCCCCCTCTTTCGCGTAACGTTAGCTTTTTGTTGCGAGCGTCTGCACGTGTTGTTCTCGTGCCCTGCCCCCCTCTTTCGCGTAACGTTAGCCGCCTTCTCTCGCACTCAATTCACTACCATTCATTCCATTATCATCACTCAATTAAACCTTCACCCCACCTTTTTACAATACCTCCCTCCTCCCTTATTTACTTCCGCCCCCTCCCTCACAATTTCGCATTGCTTGTTGTGCGTGTCATGCTCACCAAGTTCCCTCGATGCAGGGCCGCTCGACTGCGTGCACCCCTCCAAGCGGCTCGCCACCTCCCCTCGTCTGGACCACGTCTGGACACTCGCCGACCGCGGGCGGGATACTTCTCAACCGGCTCCCGAGGGCCAATATCCGGATTGCGCTGTCCGGTCCTCTCGCAGCTCCGCGATGGTCCTGTAGTCCTCAGAAGGGGGCAACGGCAGAGGGGGCCGCGCCGCCGGGCCTCCCCGCAACGGGAGTGCCTGGAAAAATAAAAAATAAAAGTCGATCTTAAACAGATCTCAGCAGTGCCTCCAACTTGTCGGGGGGGGATTCTGCCGGGGTCGGCCGGGCCGTCCGCAGACCTCCGGGCAGGGAGGCCCCAACTCCTCCCGTGTATATCTCGGATCGAGACAGAGTATGAGGCACACACAAGGAGCAAGGCAACTTCTGTCGTTTATTATGCAAACGGCAGGGATGGGTCAAGGAGCGCACGCGTTCGTCCTGACACACACACAATAGTGGGGCTCGCAGGCCCTTTTTACTACATTATGACGCGCTACTTGCGTCATTCCAAAAAGTTACCAAAAGAACCTATCGCCACTCTTGATTGGTTGCTCGAGTGGTGGGGTTAGTATAGTACGCCTATAGAGAATGATATTAGTGGTTAAGGTGTAGTCAGGTGGTATATCTGGGTTGTCCCTACAATTAGATACATAAGAATTGTTACATGAAGACCCCTGAGGATTGGCTAACGTTACTGACGTCTGAGATAAGAACCTCATGTTCTGATTGGTGCATCCGTGAGCTCCCCAGCCTGGGACCACCGTTGTTCCCAGCACACGGTGCACCTGTGGTTGCAACAGTGTTTCAATATGGGTACGTGCAGGCAGTGTGAGGATTTATTCATAGGTGGGAGACTGACCGTTCCCACTGTAGCAGGTGTCCATTGAGCCTTTCAAGTGTGTCGGCCTGCGTCTCGTAGCGAGGTACCCAGACGCCTTTTCTCTCCTGGGTTTTGGCATCTCGTCAGGTTCGGCTTGGTCACGTGGGGAGGGACCGTGTTTGAGGCATAATTCTGCACAATTAATATTGTTTTTCCACTGTATGTCTGGTTTAATTTGCAGATATGATTTTAACATTGGTACGTGGAGTGCGAGGTTGCAACATCGTGCCTTTGAAGATTTGTTTCTTGACTGTGGGTTTGCAACAGTACGACCTTGGCTGGTTGCTCCACTGGGTTCTTTCTGCAGGCTCAGCAACCTGACTTTTGCTTTGTTAATGTCCACGGGAACTCTTGCTTGGGGCCTACTTGGGCCTGGTGCACGAGTAATCCATTTAGTGCATGGATGCTTTAGGTTATAGTGGCATACAGTTTCATGGCCAGTATCGTGTTTCCATTATATCTCTCATGATGGTAACGGGTTTCAAGAGAAGCGTGAGCAAGCGTTATAAATGAGCTCATGGTGCGTCTTGCGTTTCTGCATTCTGAAAGCCTATGTAAAAATAATAAAGATGCACGTCCGTGAATAAGCCTGTCGCCTACGTCAGAGCACTGAGTATGTTCTTCGTGTAGATTGGTGTGGAAATGTTCAGCGTGTATAATAGTTCAGCGGTGCTTCCCGTTATCTAGGTCGTCATGGCATCTCTAACGATGTGTAGATTTCAGTCTAGTTGGTCCGTGCCGCAGGTGTCGGCATGGCCAGTGCGGGCTGTTGGGCAGGCAGATGGACACATCCGTATGTTTCTGTACCAGGGTATTTGGTCATCTGGTAAATGGGCAAACTCTTCTCGTGGCGGGTGTCTGGGCCGCGACCCTCTAGGCCAAGCGCGAGAGGTGAAGGACGGGAGTCTGGTTTTCCATTCTCCCACTTCACCATCCTGGCAGGTTCGTCCTCTAAACAACCCATGAGGATAGAACGCTGATGCTGGTGCTCCTCGAGTACGGCGTGTCGCTGGTCTATCTGCCAGGCAGCAACAATCCTGCAGACTACCTCTCCAGGCATCCCAGAGGAGATGACCGGCAGTACAGGTGTGCGGAGGAGGCGGGCGAACATATCCGGCTGGTAGTCGAGGCAGCGACGCCTAACTCCGTGTCCGTGGAGGAATTGAAGTGGGCCTCAGTGACTGACAAATGCTTCCTCATTCTAAAAGCGGCATGGAGCAGGGCGCATGGAGAACTGTGATGGACTCGCTGGCCCAAAGAACGCAAGAGGCCAAGGTAACCCTGGAGCAGCTGTGGAGGGTGCACAAGGAGCCAGTGTTCTCGGAGGCCAGCCTACTACTTCGAGGGGACCGCATAGTGGTGCCACAGGCTAAAGTACAGCAGATCATCGGGTGGGCACACCAAGGGCACCAGGGTGCGCCAAAGGCGAAGGCCCGCCTCTGCCAGAAGGTCTGGTGCCCGGAACTGGAGAGGAGAGTGGAAGAGTTTATGGCATCGTGTGTGTGGTGCCCGGCGGTGTCACCTACGCTGAGTGAACCGATCATTGAAACCATGCCCAGAAGGACAAGACCATGGGAGGTAGTGCACGCAGACTTCGGCTCCATGACCAGGGGCACCCACTTCCTGGTGGTGGTGGACGAGTGGTGCCGATACCCAGAGGTGGAATTCGTGGAGTCTGTCGCATTTGAAAAGGTGGTAGTGGTGCTGGAGAAGGTTTTTGCCACCCACGGACTACCCAAAGTGTTGTGCTAGGACAACGGAGCACCCTTTCAGGGTAAGACCTTTGCAGACCTGATGAGAGGATATGGAATACACCACAGGAAGGTTACCCCGTTATGGCCCAGAGCAAATGGAGAGGCGAAGTGCATGATGAGAATGCTAAACAAAGTGTTCCGAATTGCTCAGGGCCAAGGCGAATGTTTGCAGAGGGCACTGTACGTCTTTCTGCGAGGATACCGGACCACCCCGCACACTTCCACAGGGGTGGCACCTGCAGAGGCCATGTTTCAGCACTGCCCGAGAGACGTTCTGCCGGAAGTGGCAAACACCCGAAGGGGTCTGAGGGCCCAACACTTGCCCTGGGGGATGAGGTACTGGTGAGAAACCGACATCCGCAAGGAAAACTCTCCCTCACGTATGAGCCGGCACCGCTGGATGTGGTGGCAGTAAAAGGGTCGATGGTCATGCGTCAGATGGAACGGCCTCTGTCACCCGCAATGCTAGCTTCTTTAAAAAACTGAGCAAGCCCAGGGCAGAGGCTACGGTCAACATGGACATGGGGGAGGTGCCTGATGGAGGTAGTGGCCCCTCTCTTCTGCCAGGGTCTCCAACCCGGCAGGGGCCGGGTGAAGGAACTCCGACCCGAGAGGCTGGCAGGAAGTACCCCCTGAGGACAGGGCGAGGGAAACCTGCCCATTTTACGGACTACGTGATGGACTAGATAAACTGTCATAATGTCCCGGATGCCGCGGGGTGCGACGCTCACCTGGGAACCAGGGTGAATGTCATTAAAGGGGTCTTCGGGGACATGTTGGTGCAGTGTTTTGTGATGTGTGGTAGTTAGTACTTCATTTTCATGTGTTTCATTGTTATGAAAAAGGAGGAGTGTGGCGCTGCCCCTTTAAGGGCGTGTGCACGCGGCAGAGTGATGTTTCACGCCGCTGCATGTGGTATAAATAAACGGGGCATTCCCGGCCACCGCAGAGCGACCGGGGAGCCTGAACCTACAGCATTTTGTCTGTGTGTGTCTGTGAACAGGTGGGGGCCTCATGGAACATCCGGACATGCGACTGCAGAGTGTCAACAGTTGGCAACCAATACCGGAAACTCATTGTTTCCCCCAGCGCTGATGCATTCAAATCGTGACAGTACCTCAATCCTTGAACACGTTCCACATGAATGGCTTCAACAGCTCTGTGCCGTAAACATATCTTCCATGCAAAATACTGCTTTCCTCTGGAACAAGTCAGGCGCAGTAAACAAAGACTCTAACGTTCTGACCCTTGAACACATTGCTTCTGCACATGTCAACACGGCCGGGGTCTTTCGTTTAATGCAGGCCTTCTTTGCATTCGGAGATGGGGATAATAGCTCTGGGCATGTTTCTTTGCGTTCCAGGTCAACAACATGGCTGGAATGCAGGGCCAGCCTGGCGCGCACCACGCCAACAGCCCCTCTGATCCTCACCATGGCCCCAATTGTAATCCGGACATAAAAACAGTACCTTGTAATTCCGGCAAATGGGAATATGGACTACAGGTCCCATAATCCTCTCCTGTAAGCGCAACATTTCTTGGAGGCGGGGCTATCGCTGCAACTATTCAACAGTGACAGCACTACCTCGTTTCCTAGCTGTGCTGCAATGTGCACATCTCTGCAGCCATCTCTCTTGTCTGATACATTTTTTATGCTCCAGGACCACCGCACTTCTGGATGCCCTTCTGGACTCTTGCTTTATGGCTGCTCTGGTCTCGTGATCGCTTGTCTTCACATGGCATCTAGCTCTACATCCGGATTCTCCTCGCCTCACCTCTGCATCCACAGACTCTGCTCTTCTCGTGGACTGCACTCTGGCGTCAGGCTTCTGAGCACCATCTACTTCCTTCACTCGCACCCTCTCTTCTGGGTTCTTTTAAAGACTGATATGTCTGGGTCCGGATAAAGAACATGAAGCAGGAACCAGACCAGACCCAGGTAAGTACAAAAGAACAGGATGCTTTATTTCATCTCAGTTACAGCAATAGAGGTTAGCCATGGGATGGGGCCAATCCATCCATTCAGGTTCTTCTCTAAACTCCAATTCCCCCAACTGTCATTCATGGAACCTCAGGGTCCCCTTTATTCCAGCCTACCTCATAACATTCCATGAGGCCTACTTCTGCATACACACAACAACACACTCACAGATACCACACTTACTTGATGTAGGACTGTGACGAGGAAGACGGATGAAGGGGTAATGGCCTGATTACTTGCCAGTAATCTCCATTACACGACTCCTAGTCTTCCTCCTCATAGTCCTACGTGAAGTAAGGACTGTGACGAGGCAGACGGCGGCTGGGGTAATGGCTGATTAGGAAGGAAAGAGCCATGTATTTAGCACTCTCCTAATAGTGAAAGGGTTGGTGGGATCTAGGGAGTGTGTGGGTTCAAAGCAGCAACCCTCACCTACTTCCTGATCGAAGAGCACGTGAAATATTTTTGTAGTACTTGAATACCTGGGTTGGGGTAATCTGTACCCGTCGCGTTTCCACTATTTCTAAAAGGTTTAATGCATGTCTGACCTGGGGGGCGGGGGGTCAGTGGCAGATTTAAGGCAAAGGACCCCGTGGGCAAGAGGACCCTGGGCTGGCAGAGTTTAGAGTGGTCTAACGCAAGGGCGACAATCATGAACTTTAGGGACAGATGTGTCATGTAACATTTCATGTAACCTGTTAACAGCACTTATCGCCGTCTGCAGAAAATGGTCTGCTTGCTGGCTTGGTTAAAATTATACGATCTCAGTGGGAGGCCCCTGCAGACCAGGCTGTTTGACTTTAAGGTGAGTAAGGGTAGCAGGGGGGAGGGGCATGCGCTTTTGCCCCTTCTACGAGTGTTTAATCCGTCTCTGAGGGGGATCCAGTAAGCAGCACCTCTGCAGGTTTGGGTGTTGCATAGTACATCGAACGTAATGCTAACTGCGCATGCGCCCCCGAAAATGCACGCGTTAAATTTATGCCGAGCTGTGAATCAGCATATTGTGTGACGCTGAGAGGATCGATTGTCTGTGAGTAAGAGGGAGCGAGGGAGGGGTTTGGGGACGGGGAAAGGGAGGAGGCCTTCTCTTTTGATTACTTTTTGAGAGCAATTTGGAAAATGAAATTCCTTGACCTCAAAGTGGGCAGAGATCATTTCTGCTTTCAGCGCCTGCTAGTTTGCAATAACTCTGTGGAGTCTTACCATTAGCCTTCATTTGGATGCACAGGCCCTGTGCTGTGTGCCTGTAATTTGCCGCTCTGTAAGCTCTTTCATTGTCAATGGTTTCTGTTACACTAGTGGCAATTATATGTTTGATAATTACTCAGATAACGTTAGTTATTTATTCTCTTGCATTCCAAAGTTATTTATTCTACTTCCAAGTGTGCATTTTCATTGTTAGTGTGTAAGCTTAACATTTTTCCTCAAGGAAGTCGTTCTGGCCCTTTTCTGTGGTTAGTTCCCACTTAGGGTGGAGGGCCAGCAGCAACGGACGGGTTCCGCACTGTTCCCTTTAGCGTGTGAGTTGCGTTTATCTAAGCAGCTAGTTAGTGTTTCTACAGATGTTTTTGTGATCTAATGTAATGTACTTCAAACTTTTGTAACTAAGTGTAACTACAAGTAAAAGCGCTGCGATTCCTAGGGACTGTTTTGTGCGCTATACAAATGTAAATAAATAAATAAATAAATAAAATACAGACAAGTGTAGGCTTTATGTTATGGGACAGTAACTGAGTGACAGCAGTTTGAATCTGGTCTTAAAAGCCATGCACAGTTGTGATCTAGGTGCCTTTTTTCATTTTCACATCCTGTGAAATCAAGGTCATCCGTTTACAGCATGTTAAAATGAAACGCACGCAAGCATTCACCACACTAAAGGGGCGGAGATTAAAGGGAGTGCTACACTCTCTTATGGCGCGGCTGTTTTGGCGCAGCACCTTGAGCTCAGGTCCCTTTTAGGCAATTACTGAGGGCCCCGGCCAGCAGGGGGCAGGGCCCCGGCCAGCAGGGGGCAGCGGCCTATCCACGCCTGAATACATGTTTCCCTTAAATATATTGTAACCAGAAGCACTGATAAATGCAGTGCTTCGTGTAACAGTTTATTTAAGAAAAACACTCCATGAAAGGGACATGCATCTGTCCTGTAAGTGAACGCTTCATGTACAAATGTGTTGCTTTGCTTCGCGAGTGCTGTCTTGCCGAGGCTTGTAAGACGTCATCATGAACACCGAATGAAATAGAAATAAACGAAGACTCCTTTGCACCCCATTGCCACGCTATGTGTACCCTCCTTCAACTACCCTGCAGTACATGGAGCTGCCCTGTTAATGAATGCTCCATGTGCAAATGAGGTGCTTTGTCTCACATGCATGTACGCCACACAAAGCAACACATTTCTACATGGAGCGTTCACTTACAGGGCAGCTCCATGTACTGACCGTGAAGTGTTTTCCTTAATAAACTCTTTCCCGAAGCAGTGCATATATCGGTGCTTCGGATGACAATATATTTGTGGAAAACATGTGTTCGGGTGCGGATAGGTCCCTAAACCCTGATGGCCGTGGCCAGCAGGATGCACTTAAAAGGGACCTGCATCTGAGGTGCTATGCCAAAACCTCTGAAACCAAAACACTGATGGGTGGAAGGTTTTGAATCAATCTGAACCACTGGCATTGCTCTGGGCAACCTTCCACACCACCGTTTCTTAGCCCGTCTGTGCCATTGAAAAGGGGTCCAGCCATATGCAAATCAGCCAGGTACTGTCACCAATGGGAGCAGTCCTGCCCAAACTGCCAGGCCAGGTCCCCTCTGCACGGAAAAACAAGCAACCCCAGACATGTTTCAACCTTGTTGGGCCTCCTCAGTGAGGTGCAGCTTGGTTTGTTATGGTGCAGCAGGCAAGGGACCCACGTCTGGGCATACCCTCTCTCACATAGGGAGACAAACTGAAACCAGAAAAAGTGATGGGGTGAAGGTTTTGAATCAATCTGAACCACTGGCATTGCTCTGGGCAACCTTCCACACCACTCTTTCTTAGCCAGTCTCTTCCTTTGAAAAGGACTCCAGCCATATGCAAATCAGTAAGGTACTGCCACCAATGGGAGCAGTCCTGCCCGAACTGCCATGCCAGGTCCCCTCTGCACAGAAACACAACCAACCTCAGACATGTTCCGGGCTTGTTAAGCCTCCTCAGTGAGGTGCAGCTTGGTCTCCTATGGTGCAGCAAGCAAGGGACCCACGTCTGTGCATACCCTCTCTCACATACGGAGACAAACTGAAACCAAAAAAGTGATGGGTGGAAGGTTTTGAATCAATCTGAAACACTTGAATTGCTCTGGAAACCTTCCACACCACTGTTTCTTAGCCTGTCTGTGCCGATTATAAAGGGGTCCAGCCATATGCAAATCAGCCAGGTAGTGCCACCAATGGAAGAAGCCCTGCCCGAACTGTCAGGCCAGGTCCCCTCTGCACAGAAACACAAGCAACCCCAGACATGTTTCGGCCTTGATGGGCCTCCTCAGCGAGGTGCAGCTTGGTTCCCGATGGCGCAGCGAGCAAGGGACCCACATCTGGGCATACCCTCTGTCACATAAGGAGACAAACTGAAACCAAAAAAGTGATGGGTGGAATGTTTTGAATCAATCTAAACCACTGGCATTGCTCTGGGCAACCTTCCACACCACTGTTTCTTAGCCCATGTGTGCCATTCAACAGGGGTCCAGCCATATGCAAATCAGCCAGGTACTGCCACCAATGGGAGCAGCCCTGTCCGAACTGCCAGGCCAGGTCCCCTCTGCAGGGAAACACAAGCAACCTCTGGCACCGAAATGGCAGCGGCTGAATGTCCTGCTTCGTAAAGGAAGCACTTTTGTCGTGCACGGAACCAAGGTAGGTTGGAGGATGCAAAGCTTGTAAGGCTTCATCATGAACACTGAATGACATAGAAATATAGGAAGACTCAGTTCCACGCTTTGTATACCCCTTTCAACTACACTGCAGTACACGTGGAAATGAGCGTGCATTGCAACAAGCACCAGACAAGGCAGAAAGAGAAGATAACGAACAGGGAGGTGAGAGACTGCACAACAACACAATCCTTGCTCAAGGGATCCCGTCATCACCACCATTGTTCATGCCAACAGTAACGTGAAACCAATGGAAGCAACATTTCGAGGCATATGTTGAGGCATTGGGAGCAGATCAGGTGCCCTCCGGCCAAAGAACATCAATCATTCTTACTTATTGTGCTGGGAATGGGAGACAAAAGAGGATTCAACTCACCCCCTTTGGAAAAGATCCCAAGTGGGTCATAGACAGAGCCAGCCCGAGGCATGGGCAGTCTGTGCGGTGTCCCTGGTCAAAGGGGGCCCAGCAGGCACCAGTATCTGCCTCAACTATACCAACAATATATTTTTAAGTGGGGCTGTACGGCTTCCATGTACTAAGCTCGCGTGAGGCCATAGTAACGCCTCTCAATGTCCCGTGGCTCTCTAGAGACCAACACCCACTCCCAGCGGCCCATCTGATGCTACAGGCCCCTTAATGACTACTTATCACTTTCTTTTTTCAAGCAGAGCATTTAAAGTGGGGGTGATTTACAAGTGATTGCCCATTTGAGAGACCATTGGTGCAGATGTTTGTAATGTTTCTGCGTTAAAAAATGCAAATAGGCATTGTCATTCTGAAAGCACACACTAAGCACCGGTTAGCTGCCTAAATCTACGCTCTCCTCCAGGTCAATGAAAGTATATCACACAAAACAGTTTTACTTTCAGATGTTCCTATTAAAAGGCACCAAAACTTTATTTTTGGTAGAATGTGATATTATCAGCACATCATACATGAATCCTGCATTTGTCAAACACTGAAACACAAACAGGTGACCTTTTCACACATTACATGCTGTTATACGTCTTGAAAATAAAAAGGCAATTATTTGCCTTTTGCTGAATTGTATTCTGGTATTTGTAGCCTCTCAGTTAAGATGGGGGGATAATGCCACAATTGTACACATTTTGCTTAACATATTTCTGTCAGGATTTATGGTATGTGTACTTTTCAAGTCATCTTCATAAAGTAGAGTATTGTTGAAAGCCAGGCATGGGGTTGAGAATGGTAAATGATGAGAGGGCAAGTGAGTCCTAAATATCTGCCCAGGATGTGGTAAGAGAGGTTGCAATTCTGGAGAGTGTTGCAGTTATTTTTCCCTGATTATGGCCATGTGCTGCTTTTCAGGACACTAGTAAAGGATACATGTGAGTGGAAAGTAACATTTTTCAGAGGGCAGACGCAACCCCCATGGGTTTTTTTGAGGTTGGTAAGCTTGCTCAAGCATTTGGCTACTAGGATTTCACCCAGGTTGTCATGTTTCCAGTGCAGACCCATAAACTTATCATCAACGCACATACTTGTAAGGGATTTTGTTTTCCAGGGAATATTTCACTACATATTGCTGGGTTTAAAAGGTGAGCACGTTTGATACTTTGCCAGCCTATTTATTGGAACGTTTTCTCTTTCTGGTTATTGTTCTGTTGTTGATTACTTTTTTGAAAGGCCAACACTCTTTTGTCTAGTGCACTTTCTTCTAAGGGGAATGGTCAATTGAACTAAATTTGTATCTTTCACTTTAAGATATGTTCACTTTCTGTGCGTATATTCTTGATTCCAACTTTATGGGGGCTTAAATTCCCACACCGAGTGAAGTGAGGTAGCTTTACTCATCCCCATGTTAAAACACCACGTTTTTACAGCACATGTTGCCACAGGAATAGGAAAGAAGACATATGATTTACAGGAAGCTAACCCACTAATTTTTCCTTTGCAACTTTCTGCCATAGGATCCCCTGCTATTCTACACCGGCATACAGTTTTGGCCAGTTACATGTGATTTCAACAAATTAAATTACAGGGAATGCTCTAACAACTGAAATGTTGCACCGAAAAGGAATGGTTTTATTTTTTTGGGCGGATCCCCTAACGCTCTGTTTCCCTATGCTTGCAAACCCAACCCAACCCCCCCACCACCCGGTTTAACCCCTTATCCCATCCCCATATACATTTGAAAAAAAAAACATTTGATATTTTTTGTTATAACATTTTCGTTATTACAGCATTCTCTGTGATTTAATTAGTCAAAATCACTGCATACCATTTTGGCCTGCTCACACCCTCCAATCAAGGCTCATGGGGTACATTAATGAGGCTCCCTTCTCGTTTTGAAGTGAGCAGCACTTGATACAGATAGTTATTTGCTATACATTTTTTTTGACAGTCTAAATAATCCTTTTCTGTAGCTTAAAGCATATTGCTAATTTGGACAATATTTATCTTTTATTTATTTATTTGTACATTTGTAAAGCGCACTAAGCCTGTAGGCATCTAGGCGCTTGTATTGCCCACAATAGAAATAAAAGCAATCGTGAAACTTCTGCAAAATCAGCAGTTTGTTTCAATTAGCACCATATTTTTGCAATGCCTTCTACATATAGGGCCTAATTCCCTGATGCGTTTTATAATGGCAGGATCCCATTGGAAAATGGTCTGTGAATCAGGCCCATAGTGTTTTCAAACCAAAGTTTCAAAAAGACCTTTTGCAAACAGTATTTCTACCAATTACATCTGGGAATATATGGGTTAAAGTTCCTGAATTGCAGACTGCTCTCAAATTCGGGCTTCGTCACACCAGAAATCTTTTCATCACACTATGACTCATCTGCCAAAATTAGAAGTCTCTACAAGGAATTCAGCTGTCAAAATCTCTCACTCCTGATATTGCTGCATAGGTAAATATTAATATTGGCAATTCATATACTGGACGTCACAGTGTCTTTCTCCACTACCTTATGCATGGCAACATGTTTCTAATTTAACTTCCCATGGTACCTTTGAGTACTAAAGACTCATTCTGTGATATCACTGATTTCACTGTTTATGCAAATTAGGGAGCCCCACACATCTTTGCCGCCCAGAGCCCCGCAAATCATAGCGCCGGACCTTGTCATAGATGAATGGCAGGTATGATGACGCCTTGAAAAAGCAACAAAAAAGTTCCAAACCAAAGAAAATAGCATGAAACACAGGTGGCAGTTATATAACATGGCAGGGCAACAGGGCAAATGAGTTCATAGAACAGGGGCCTGTAACCTCTGGCTCTCCAGATGTTTTGGATTGTCACTCCCACCCATCTGGAGAGCCACAAATTGCAGACCCCTGCCACAGAATAAATCTTGACAGATTTACGAGAAGTGTCAATGCTGTTTTTCAGGCATCCCAGAAAACAAATACAGATAGCAAATATCCCCCAATGGACGGCATTAGCGAACAGCGTGGCAGAGGCAGCCAAGCACGTCACAGGCAACAGACCCAAAAGGCAAGAAATAGACCCAAGTGAAATCAATACAGAGCATCAGAAACATGAGGATAAGGACAACCATTGTTAGAGGCCAGGAAGGCAAACTACGAGACAATGTTTCAGCTACAGGAACACATGACCAACAATGAAAATTGCCCAGCCAAAGATGCATAGTGCGCCAAATGTTCAGGGGATGGCTTCTTCGCTGAAGTATTTACGACCTGCAGTATGATGACGGCAATCTATTGAGAACTCAACTTCAACAGATCAAGCTCACTAGAAAGCATAGACGAGCAACCATTTAGTGCTTCAGAGATGCTAAGTGAAAGGTAAAAATCTCTACAACCATGCGAGAAATGCGCTTGGGAGATGCAAGTGTACACATGTTCTCTGACTAAGGTGCTGACTACACCATTTTATCACGAAACAAGAAGACAGGGCTGGAATATAGAAAGACCAAAATACAATTTGAGACCAGATCCACAAAAGAAAGTTTACACAGTGGAAACATGGGTGCCCAGTCCTAGGATGATCCTATCAAGCCGGACTGGACATCAAACTCGCCCCCGGTGCAGTCGAGGAACACTCTCAGGACATTTAACCTGGAAGACATACTGAGGAGTCACAGATCAGGTTCCAGTTCAGCAGTTGGCTTGCTCAAGACTTACTCAAAAATTGCTCAACAATAACTCCAAGGAGATACATTTGAATAAGAAATGCTGTGCCTGTGAAATACATTGCAAACTGTACCAGTAACTGCCAGGCAGGAGTGTTGCTAGGTCTGGAAAAGATCTGGGGCTATGCTAATGTCGGGACTGTCAGGACCCGGAGCTAGCCGGCCTTTTGGTTGTTCCCCTGAGCTTATACCCGGGGCTACAATCAAAAGACCCGGGGCTATAGCCCCCTAAGTACCCCCACACCCCTAGCAATGCCTCTCCTGCTAGGCTAGCGCTGGAAGTGGTGTTAAGCAACCTATCCAAAAAAAGTGGGATAAAGCCGTTGGACACCTCTGAATGGCTCAGCCCAATCGTAGTCACGAGAAGAGCTGACACACAGAAATAAAGTCGGCGTGCTGACCTACTCAGTTTAAATGAGGAAGTGATCTGTGACAATTTCCTGTTGCAAAACATATCGAAACTAGGTACTGCCCCTGAATGATGCAACTATCTTTTCATAGCTGAACATCATCAAAACAACTGCATCAGAGGACCAAACACAGCGTGGTATTCGTGAACGGAGGATAGCACAGGGGCAACGCGCTGGTTTTAGAAACAAGACCATGCAGTGCAGTAACGGTTCGAATCCCAGATCTGCGTTTTAGAAACCGAGCCAAACTCGGTTAGGCTGCTAGGCACAAAATAAAGAAAAAGATAACCACTCTGTTTGGAGGGTGCCAGTACTCTAGGATGTGCTCGGCAACATTGCTTTTTTTGAAAGACTGATGGTGATAACATTTTAAAGAATCTCAGGTGTCAAATACTTCCAAGATGATATTAGTCAGTAGCTAAACGAGAGAGGACCACAATGAGTCCCAGGACTACTTTTCCACATGACTAGAGATTTGCAGCATACGACCCAACAGCAACAAAAGCTCATTCTTACAATGGCAACTGTATTATTTCTCCTACTCTAGTTTAAAGAAGGTTGTGCTAATGCAAAGAAGTTTCAAGAAAAGGAAAGATGCAATCTTCAACACACCTTGCCTGCGACCCTTTAATTCACAGATGCAAACAGTGCAGAAAGTGGATATCACCGCAAAGAGCATCCTGAAAGCAAAGAGCAGGAAAGTGACCCAGAATGAAATCATTTGCATTAAAGTCACTCACACCCTCAGAAATGTAGGCCTGCAAGTGGGCAGCTACTCCTGGACATATTTGTGGGGCAGATACAAGTGACGACAAACTGACCACACCCCTTAGTCAACGTTCAGGGGTTTATCAACTCGGGAAACCTCACGCTCCATGACTGAATACGCCCCAGGTTGGCAAAACAACACAGGCTGATTTGTCTATCCAGGCTGCTCCCTGAAGGCGATGGCAGCAAACCCTATCTTGACGTGGGAAAATACTGTTGCAATAATTCATGATGCACCTGAACGGGTGCAAGGGGCGATCACTCTTGAAGAGTGAGTGACTTAAAGGGAAGACGACAGCACCATCAGGGTGGTGGTGGACTTTGTGAACCAAGGGCAGATTGACGAAAGAAATGCATCCCAAGTTGATAACCTTGCTGCAAAGCAGCTATAAAGCGAACACTAATGGAAAGACACTATTAAGAGCTAATAAGTAGGTTCAGCCCACGCCAGCACGTGCAATATTAACAAAACAAGCTCATGAAGGACATTCAGGTAAGACACGTATGAAAAGGCAGCTTGGGGAACATTCTTGGTAGCCAGGCCTAGATCGGGACTTAGACCAAACCATCAAACACTGCCAAGTCTGTCACAAAAGTGACATATATTTGCCATTAGAATGGTGCCCCTGCACAGCATAGATAGGAGGGGGAGGTGTGAGAAAAAGTGGCAAATGACTTCTTTGATCCATTGGAGTACGTGGAGTACATCATATTGAAGTACATGGAGTACAAAAAAAAGATTCTACACTTCCTTTCTTTCACACACAAAACACTGGCCATCATCTCCCTCATCATGTCCAAGATAGACTATGCCAACAGTGTTTACCTCGGAATGCTGGTCTGCTTACTGAGGAAACTGCAACGAATACAGAATGCAGCGTCCAGGCTTCTCCTCAAACTCTCACAAAGAGACCACATCACACCAGCGTTAATGATGCTACATTGGCTCCCAGTTAAACAATGAGTCACCTTCAAAATAATGGCCATAACACACAGAGCAATCCACGGCCAATGAGCCGAATTCATACAAACGAAAAACACTGTCTAAAAGCCAACAAGATCACTCAGATCCAGCACCAACATTCACCTAGAACCCAAACCACACACGAGGAAAACACATGGTTAATCAGCTTTCTCTTGCATAGCCGTAAAACTTTGGAACTCCCTCCCTAGAGAAATACAAACCATGGCTTCTAAAATTCAGAAAATGTCTAAAAATCTGTCTCTTCAGTTGCGTACAGGAAAAATGACTGAACACCAGTGCACCATGAAATGAACGCACAACGGCAAAGGAATGGGAAGTAGGCCAGACTGAAGAGGAGGATACGGGAGAAGAGAGGCATCTAACTGGGAAGGGTGGTTGGAGACATGTAGCCTATCTCATCCAGATAGAGGGCCAAGGGTGGAAACAGGGGAGAGAGATGCGGCCCACTTAATCAGACCACCAAGGGTGTGAAACTCGTCACACATAACAGAATGCGGCTCGACGCAGAAACCGTGCAGCTCAGGAACTGACCGCGGGGCAGAGGGACCGCATCACTCCTGGTGGTAATTGCTACACACTTGAATGTGACAGGTGAAGGGATATGGTCGTATTTAGTCAAGACAGCAGGGGTAGGAAATGTACTGCCACTAACAACTGACTAACCATACTTAAAACTTACGTTTCTGCATTAATCGTCTCAAACTGTGAACTAAACACAGTCATTCCTTTACAGCACCACAAACCTCATGCACTTCACAACACACACAATGAAACAAACCACACATAAACTCGCCGAACGCCACACAGTGACTACAAACTGAAAAGTACAACTACGCTCAGTGACCGGTTTCTCCAAACTGAAGCTGCCAACAGAACATCACAGCCCTCTTGCTCTTTCTCCTGCTCTGTCCTGCTAACATACCAGCCTCCCTCCTTGCATTAAATATCTGCCAGAGCACCAAGAGAGCACACAGGTGGCAACGGTTCATGGTATAAGAACCTTTAACATAACATAACAAAACAAAACATGGAGCATGACCACAGGTTTTCCTTAGTCCTTACTGACTGCGCCTCCTTGGAGAAAATAACTAAGACTAACTCATTGTTAGTTTGGGCTTTTGTTGGGAAGGAGCTAGTGCTTGTCTTCATTCCCAAGCTTTCAATGCACTTTAGAATTAGGCAAGACTTATGTTAATTGTTTTCTAAGCACTACAAGAGTCCAGGGGGGAGGAGGGTCACTAAATGAAGATATTTAGGATTTAAATATAAGGTGTAAATAACTATTTAGATTAATATATTTGTAAAATTGTTAAATTGTAGTTAGCATTTCTCAAAGCATGCAGTGAATGCAGCCTGTGTTAAAAATAGACTACAGGCACTGCCTTTGTCTATTTAGGGTTTACTAAGGATTTCAGAGAGCACGAGGTAACTAAGCAGCTGTTCCCTGTCTATCAAAACACACAGGCTGGGGCTCATGGACACAATGTAACAGTATGGGAAAAAGAGTTTTAAGGAGAATTGCTGGTCCAGATAAAATATAATTATATTGAGTGAAGTTTTGAGAGTATGGCAGGATGGTGTGTTTATATATGAATGTTTATAATATAGAAAATTGTGCTAAACAAGAGCTACAATGTATTCCTGCAGAGACAGCAGTATGTTAAGTAGGTTGGTCTAAATGTAAACCTGCCACGCAAGAAGAAAGATTGCAGAATCCCTTGAAAGGCAAGAAGGACAATTTTGGATGAGCTATGCCGGTATCCAGTGACCAAGTTGAACAGTATATAAAGGCGCCTGCTAGCCACTAGCCTGCAGGAGCCAGCCACGGAAGACCGAATTATGGTCGGGAGGGCAGAGTCCTCTGCCCTTCCGCCCATCCTTGTTTTTGCACAGATTAAAGTTGTTATTCTTGCAAGATAGACTCATGGCCTTAATTCCCTAGAGGGGTGCATTTACTCTGGTGTGAGCGTGATCATGGGTAACCCAATATATTTAAGGGGTGCTCCTGTAAGTTAGGGTTCACTTTCACTTTTAGGTGGTGCTGAAAGCACTACCTTTAAGCTGACACTAATGTCATTAAAATAAGAGCTTTGACATATGAGCTTCAAATATGGGCTTTGAATGAGGGTCTGCAATGCAAATACAATTGTTAGGTTATTGAATCCGTCCGATTCCCCACCACTAGCAATGCTAATCCCTATGGGTAAACCCACCCATTCATGCCCATCTCGGAACTCTTCGAGCTCTTTGAGCTCTTCCATGGAGGCAACAATCTTGGATGACTATCTCTAGGGAAGCTCACTGGAAACAAGCCAAAACTAGCAGAAATATACCAATTATTTAAGCTTCGATAGAGATTTATAATTTTTCAAACACATGATGTCAAATGTTATTGTAATTTCTACCTATAATTTTTAGTAAATAGATAAAATCATTTTAAAATATACAAAAACATTGATGAGACAATATTCTGGATACATTCAAAATGGAGGTATTTGCCTGGCAAAATGCAATGAAGTATTGGTTTGGCTTTAATGGCTTCTTGATGAACGCCAGCTGTGCAGCACATGCCTTCAACGGGGCTGAGGAAGCCGACAGAGAGCCAGCTGCTCTTTGTTCCTTACAGAGCGATGCCCCGTCATGAATGGAAGCGGTCTTGGCAGCTGGTGTTATGATTCGCCGCAGTGGCTGTTGCATGCGCAGCTGAAAGGTCACAGTGAGGCTTTACCTTGCCTACCGTGGCAGAGACAATGGCAGAGACAATGGGCCTCATTGCAAGTTTGGAGGTAGCCATGCCGTTTTTACCGGCATGGCTAGCCCCAAACTCGGGTCACAGAAAATGGGAATTACCGGGCCATTCCGACCTTTGTGAGCCTGGTAATTCCCATTCACGGGACCCGGACCCAGTACGTCCCCATAGGGCTCAATGGGAATGGGGAGGATGGTAACAACTGTCCCGTTAATAACGGGACTGCTGCTACCATCCTGTTCTGCTAGCGGGTGCCGCTCTGCACGTCTGGTCTAAGCAGGCATACAGAGCGGCCCCGCGAGCAGAACTCAGAATGTTGCGGCGAGGTAAAAACGGCGCTGGTAGCACTACTGGCACCGTTGTTGCCTTACTGCAACACTCATAATGAGGCCAAATGTCTAATTTCACAGCAGACACGGTTTTATGACGCAGAAAGCACAAAAGTGTTCTGAGGAAAGTGCCTGCTTCCTCCTTGAGCTTCGCTTACAAAGGCAGAGTCAGGCTGGTAAGCAACAGTACGCGGAGCGAAGCTCGGGGTCAACACGTACAATCTTAGCGGGTAAGCAGTTTCTTCTACAGACCTTGCAAACCAGAGTTCACAGGACTCTTACTCACCGCCTCTGCAAAAGCGCAACACAGTGTGGCTTTGTTTCACTTTTAGAACGCAAAACTGGCTGGGACAATGTCCTTTGAAAAAGCACTGTGCTTGGATACCCTTCTCCCATACAATAGCAAGTGTTCTCTAAATGTGCCCTTCAAGCTTCCAAATATCCCAGAACAACGTATACATGAAACACAATTTCAGATTCAGTAAGTAGGCACGTGAAGTTAACAGCCAGCAAAGTAAAAAAAAAGTAATACTCAATGCTGGAAGTTCTAGGCGAACTGTTCACTCAGAATGCTGATGTCATTTTGCTTTCTATCGCTAAACTGTGCTCAGTTAAATCATACAACTTCTTTAACAACCAAGTCATTGAATAAAATCACACAAACTGTGTTTAGCCCTCTTTTTAATGTTGCCTGTTTTCAGCTTCTTGTGTATGATTTTAGAAATCATGTCAATTTACTCTTGGTGTGTACATGACGACGAATTTGGATTATGTACATATGCAGTAGATAGGCATAGGGTTCTGTATTTTCGATATATGGTCAGCATGTTTAAAAGTTATTTTTAACAACCGAAATCTCGCAATAACGGTCTCTCCATGCGAAATACAAACTCATGTTATGGCTCTACAACATAACATAATGACATTAAAAAACCAAGACTATGACTCCCAGAATGCACTAATTTGATAAAGGAATCCAACTGCACGAAACTGATGTCCAGGTGACATGGGACTCCATGTGGCCACCATATTTGCTAGAGAATGGCTCTTGTTGTGTATGCTAAACTAATTAAGGCATCTGAAAGTGCTAGGCTTTCCCTGGACTTGGTTCCATCCTGAGCTCCCATAAACACCGCCAACCTTCCGGGAATACGCAAACACGGCTGTCAGTGAGTATCTAGGGCAAGTCGAGTGGCATGTATGTGGCCAAGTGGGACATGGCAGGATGACGTTTCCCTTTTAAGACTGCTTCGTGCTGCTTCGTGCTCCTGTGTTTACATCAAGAAACAGTCACAGTGACGTGGCAGGCAGGGCACTCTCTGACGGCCCAGGTCTTTGCAACTATGGCTTTGCAGACACGGTCAGGGAAGTGAGGGAGGGGATCGAGGAGTGTGCCCCATGTGAGACACTGTAAACAGATCCACAAAAGACATAGCAGCAACAGTCCACACTTTGCCCCTGTGGCCCCACCTCCAAACAAGCCCTTAACAACCTCCCTCCGAGCTCCCGCCCCAGGAGCTTCCAGCCTGCCTCCCCTTTGTGCATTATCTTGCAATCAATAACAGGACACACAATTTTTTGTCATTAGGAAAGGCCGAAGCTGCTTTATTGGGAAGGAGATAACTTATAGGTGATTTGTTTCTACCACGCATACCCAGAGTTATACACCGAGCATGGGGTACTTACAATTACTGTACCCTTACCCTAGGTTACCTGCACTTTTGCATGGCTTACACCATTCCGCAGTTTCCCAGGGCACCCAACCTCTTATTCCCTTGCTAGTTTCCCGGATCTCCCACCCCGTAACGATCTTACTCAGTTTTCCCCACTGCATCCCCACCTCTTTGTCCTTGCTTATTTCCCAGGTTTTACACACCTTACACAATTACTCAGTACTCGCCGGGCTCCTGACCTGTTACACCATTCCCAGTTTCCTAAGCCTCCCAGCCACTTGCACCATACTAGGTTTCCGAGGTCTCTTGCCCTCTTACCTTAGTCCTTGATTTATGATATTCTGCCCCCCCCTATCTTCCATTTGCTTAGATTTCCAGGTCTCCTGAACTCTCACACCCTCACTTAGTTTCCTAGACCTCATTGGCGATTTCCCCCAACCGCTTGAAGTTTACCAATTTCAATTTTCCCAGCCTATCTGACCTCCTCCATCCACTACTTCCTTCCCCATGCCCTTTCCTTCATTTTCTAGATTACCTGCCCTCTTCCCCAATTGGTTTTACCTGTTGTTCACCGCAGGCCCAACTCCCCATAATCCTTGTTTCTCCCTGCTTTACTTGCCCCCACCCCGCAAATGCTACTATCTTTCCCACCCTCTCCGTTTCTCCTTTCCGTATGCCCTGTGGCTTCCCAGAGGTGGAGACCCCAGTGCCGTTGCCTTAACATCGTAACTGCACAGTCCCTTATGGTCCCTGGCAGCAAGTCCAGCCTGGACACACCATCTACCTCCACTGAGACAGCTCTGTAATATGTATGACAAAAAGCATGGCAGCGAACCCTTCTCTCCTTACGTGTTTTACTCTGAACCGAAAGTCCCTAATCTCATTGGAAGCCAACACTGCTTCTTTCTGTTGTCATGTGCCATTGACTATCTGCTGCCCCCACTTTTGTTCACCTTCCCTTTCTTCTTCTGTACTTTCTGACCCTCTACCAACCCTGTGCCAATAGATTTACTACTTCTGTGCATGCCCCCTCTGCCTGCAACGCCCCACTCCCTAGTTGCGCCGGCTAGTGCATCCCACAACCCTGCACACACATGCCTTGGGGAGAAAGGGATCCAACTGGAGCACCCTACCCTTAAACACAACTTGGGACTAATCAGTCCCACCCCGCACAAATCATGCATGAAATTGCTACTATTCTGCTCCACCGCTGTGATGCATCATGTAACTGCCATGCGTTCCAACTGCTGCTGTCCAAACTCCTCTTTGCCTGTTTTTCTGGAGCCTTGCTGTGCAGGGTTATATAAGCCCACCACAGTCAGGCATCCCTCTTTTCCTCATTTATTCTGTCCCCATTCAATATTTTCTATGTGAACCACGAGGAAACCTACCCGAAATGGCCACGGTCCTTTGTACTATTCTGATAGGTATATGCAATCGGGAGGGTCGGGGAGGGTTACCAGGATCACAAACTTTGGCAGAACAGTGAAGCAGGGATTTTAGTCCCCTCTTCAGATTTGCCCACATACCTTCCAAGTTTTCTTCGGTACAAATAATTTGGATTTCAAGGCCGCCAGTAAAAATATCTTATAGAGCTTACTTACAAAGCACAATTTTCATAATAAAACCACGTGACAACATGTAAATCCTTATAGCAACTTGGTAAGCCAAAAGAACATAAGTGTGGCTTTAATTTTCATACCGCAAATGGTAAACTACTAAGTCCCAGAATGCAAGATAATGTCAACCTGAAAATCTATTTAAGCCCACTGCACTTCCAGTGATTTAAGACTTGTGATAAAGATATATAATAAGCTTAGATGGATATGGAGATTTTTTGTCATAAACCTTCAGCTCGTTGTTATTCATGATGTTGAAACATTTGATTAGTGATAGAAAGCAACTTTGTATTTTGCAATTTTTTTTTGCATGTGAAGATAGTAGACATGGATATAAACAAATCTTAAAATGGGTGCTTTGTGTTGCTCATTTTAGCTGTCACAGACATGCAAGGTAACCAGTCATACGAGCTCTTGGAGTTGGACATGTTCCATCATGCATATGAAAGGCTCTGCCACTGATAAAAGAAACATGTTTTCAACCTGAGCACCATAACGACCTAGAGAAGCACGTTGTGTGTGTGTGTCTGCCTCGCGGTGACTTGGGAAACTGGCAGTGCTTGAATGTCCAGCCTGAGCCGATTCGATATTTGGCTCAGGAGAAAGAGAAAGCATCCAGGATGATTTTCTTGAGCCTTTGAACTAAAAGGAGTGCTTTGTTTAAGCAAGCAAACTAGTGATACGGCATGCCAATGATAATATTACACTTCCATCTCTATCTCTTACACTGGACACTGCAGGCCAAATGCGCTGAAAGCTTTTGTGCCGCTTTTACCCCTCTCTCCTTTCCTCCTACCCCCATGGTGGCAGAAGATGGTGCCATAAAACTCTGCCTGTGTTTCTGAACAGGCACCAGGTGGGCCATAACTGCCGCCCGCCTCCCCACGTGGGCCTAACCCCAACATGAAGCTGGGAGAGTCCATCATTCCCGTCACATATCGCCCGCTGCACATTAACCCATCCAGCACTCCAATGTAGTTCTACACGTGGTACGTCCCAACACTCGTAAACACAGACTGACAATTGGTGACTGAAAAAAACCTTTAACCTTCAACTAATAACGCTAATCCCAACTAATCGCCCCAATTGTGTTGCCCAGAACAAGCTGCTTGCTGAAACTACATACTTTAATAAAGCACCCTGTGACATAAACGTGTTTGATGTGTGTAGTTTCCCACCGTAAGTAGTTAGTACATTGGGCCTATATTCTTTTCCATAACCAGTTTGGATCAAGCTACGGTGATCGGTGGATTGCATTTACCAACTCGACCCCCCATATTTCCTACTTGACATACCGTGCCGCACCATCCTGAACAAGTCATTTTAAATGACACCTATTTAATCCATCGGTGTAACGTGATATCCAAATCCTTTTCTAAAACAGAAATCTGGAGACACCCCTTATTTCCATTGTCCACTCTCGTAGGTGACAGGCCTGATAGTCATAACAAAATGCTGTTACTGTCCCCTTCTCAGCAGACTCAGCTCCACCTGGAGCTAATGACTGCACTCACCGGGGCAGTGCACCCAGCAGTGAGACTTCCTGCGCAAAGGATTTCTTTCCGTCGTACAAGTCCAGCGAAAATAAATGCAAACATAGTTTGGGAATGCGCTTCCCTGTGTGTTTTGTCAACTATTATACAATTGTACAATGTGTGCTGCTGGGCCATGAGGTGGATTAATGCAGCTTTCACATTACTCTTGTTGGAACTGAACAGTGGTTACCGGAGCATGCATGTTCATTCTCCGGGAGGCTTGTGGTGTCTGTACCTATAACCAGGCACACGCGGCGGAGTAACGTAACTCTGCCGCATGTGGGTAATAAAATGGGCATACCCACGTGAGCGCCAGTTTGCCCGTGGAGCCCGGACAGAGAGCAGCGTGTCTTGTGTGCTCTGTTGGCTGTGGGGGCTCACAGGGTGCCAGATGACAACGGCAGAACACAACGTTAGCGACGAGGTCCCTCTGCTGAATGGACCCGCGGGACCAATGCAGCAGTGATTTTTTCGACCGCAGCTTGATAGATTCATGCCAGGGGGTCGGCGAACATAACACGGACTGCTGCCATTTTGTGATACACGTGATGAAGAAGGTTGCTCATGGAGTGCTTGTGCGCCAGCCACGAAATTTTTGGAACACCCACATGGCAAGGGGGTGTTTTAATCACCTGCAAAGGCGTAACTGATGATTATGGACCTTTCTACTCACCAGATGACAAGGTGAGGAGGAGGGAGAGGCCTAACAAAAAAGATACTGGTGGACACTGCTTGGAGAGTGGCTCTGTCAGCACGCTCAATTTTTGTGTGGGGATTCCTGGACTCCTTGGGACTCCTGTGTGAGTTGCGGCCCAGGGGCTACGAGGGGTGCTCGTGTGTTCACTGAGATGAATGACCAACAAGAAGACGGTGCAGCTGGTAAAAATGTGCAGCCAGGGCCAGCGGCCCCTGTGGAAGTCTGTGTTCTGTGCCAGCAGGGGGCTCAAACACCAATGCCCGAATTTCGATCCTGTGCCCAAGGTGGAAGCAATGGATTGACCGCCTGGACATCTACTTCAGGGCCACGGGCATACATGCCAACCCTCTCGATTTAGGCGGGAGACTACCAATTTTTCTGTGAAAAATATAGTTATTTTTCACATTCTCCCGCCTAAAATAAATCTTTGCCCAATGCATTTCAAAGGCAACTTCTTTGTCTCCCGATTTTCCGGACGTAATCTCCTGCACAGGTGGGTTGAAATGTTGGCATGTATGCACAGGTGAGACGGAGGAGGAGAGCAAGGTGGCAATGTTACTATACTCTGCAGGCCCAGCGGCTCATCACATTTTTCATTCTCTGCAGCTGGTCCATGACTAGTATGTGGAGGCCAAGAATGCATTGCGTGAGCATTTCATGCCTCTTGCCAGTGTGGACTATGAGCGTTTTGTCATGTGCAGTGCAAAACAAAAATGCAATGAATCCTTGGACACATTCTATGGCCGCCTCTGGCTCGTGGCAGTTCTGTGTCCTTGGGATAAGGAACAGTCCATGATGAGGAACCAGCTTATACAGGGCTGTTTGTCTGGGAAACTCAGATGTCAGGTGCTGCATGAACCTGACCTCACACTACCCTGCATACTGTAGTTGGGTCGCTCCATGAGGTGGCAGAAGTAAGGGTGTCAAAGATGGATGCGGCCATTTGGCCAGGAAAGACAGAGGAGGTGTGTGCAGTTGGCCAAGGTCAATGGGAGAGAGGTGCACAAAGGTGTGTGGAAGGTGCAGAACTATGGATTACTATACACGCATATGGAGGGCGCCTGTACCAGTGGTGCTACAGAGAGGACCGGTCTGTTCAGGATTCTTCTGACAACAACGCCCGCCTAATATAGCCTTGGTGGACCAGGAGGAGGAAATCGTAAGTGCACTGCGTGCCAACATCCGAAGACAACCGAAATGCCTGGTCCATGCAAATGAGTCGACAGTGCCGGGGTGCAGGTAGACACGGGTGCATCAGTGAATGTGATGGCCAGAGTGCACATGACTGTGCCACCCACGTTACACAAGCCAAAGGGGCACATCCTCACATTTGGGGGTGAGCAGCCCATTCCTTTGGCAGGAGAGTTTGTAGCAAGGGTGGAGCACGTAGGCACCTCAATCAAGGTCCGTTTCTATGTGACTGATGTAAGCTACAACAACCTACTGAACTGTGTGGTGGCTGAAGCCTTGGGCATTGGCAGTTTTACTTATGGGGTGTATGTAGAGGATGTACAAGGGATTCTCCAGAAGTATGGTTGGCTGTTCAAAGGAATTGGTCGGATGGCTGGTGAGCCAGTGTGGCTACACATCGACGAGTCCATTCAACCGATAGCCCTCAAACACCGCAGAGTCCTCTTCCACCTGCGAGATCTTGTGCACAAAGAGATGGACAGTTGGGTGTCTTTGGACATCACAGAGAAGTTTGATGGGCCCACGCCTTGGGTGTCACCCATAGCAATCGCTCATAAGCCAAAGCAACCTGATTCGGTCAGAATATGTGTGCAGATGAGGCTACCGAACAAGGCGATCAAGCGCGAGAGAGACCTCACACGCACAATTGATGACATCATTGCAGAGTTGCAAGGCGCCAAGTTCTTCTCAAAACTGGACTTGAGGGCAGGGTACCACCAAGTCGTGTTGCACACTGACTCGAGGTACATTACAACCTTCACTACAAATCGAGGGTTGTATTGGTACAAGTGTCTGAGCTTTGGTGTGTCCTTGGCGGCAAATGTTTTTCAGAACATCATCCAAGGAGCCCTGGCAGATCTAGATGGCGTTCTGAATATTACGAATGACATCCTGTTATTCGTCAGGACAGAGATTGGACACATGTCATGCCTGGTGAAGACCCTAGTACGACTTCACGACCTGGACTGACATTGCACAAGTGCCATGCACTTGGGCGTTCTTGATGTCACTGGGCCTAGTAAGATCGCTGTTTTGTTCTCCCCTGTTCCCCTCCCTTGCCTTGTCGCGCTCTGAAACACTTGTGTACGAGCACGATAGAAATAAAATATCAATATCAATTTTTCAGGTTCGTATTCAAGGAAGGAGGGTTGTCCACAGATCCTTGCAAAGTCAAAGACATTATGGAGGCGAGACCACCAGAAAATGTGACTGAGGTCTGCAGCTTCTTATGGATGGTGACCTACTGTAGTCAGTTCATCAGGAATTTGGCCTCCAGGTCAGAGCCCCTATGGAGCCTCACCAGAAAGGATGTCATGTGGCAGTGGGGCTCGCTAGTGCAGGCTGCTTTTGAGGACATGAAGGGGGCACTCACGGCAGAGGATACCATGGCCTTCTTTGTCCTCTCTCTCCCATCAGTGGTGATAGTGGATGCCAGCCCAATCGGCCTAGGTGCAGTCCTCACCCATACGGATGCCCAAGCGAAGGTCAGGCCCATTGCGCATGCAAGCAGAGCCCTGTCAGAGATGGAGCACCATTATTCCCAGATGGAACAAGAAGCTCAGGCAGTGTTATGGGGATGTTGGCACTTTCGGCTTTATGTGCTGGGCCGGCCGGTGACTGTCGTGACAGACCACAAGACACTCCTTCCGATCATGGCTGGATCCTCCTCGAAGCCCCCTGCATGTATTGAGAGGTGGATCCTGGCACTTGAATACAGTGTGTCGTCGGTGTATCACGCTGGGATCAACAATGTGACCGATTACCTGTCAAGATACCTGCGGGGCGGGTTTGAAGAAGGGGAGAACATCAGTGTGGAGCATGTGAAGTTGCTGGTTGAATTGGCGACCCCGAACTACCTGCCCCTCCAGGAGTTGCAGAGGGATGCCGAGGCGGATGAGTCCTTCCAGATCCTCAAGGTGGAACTTCGGAAGGGCGAATGGGGGTTGGTGGTGGAAACCCTATGGAGAAGAACCCAAGAGGCGCAGACAGCATTAGAGCATCTATGGAGAGTGAGAAATGAACTAACGTTCGTGGAGTCAGGGCTTCTTCTCCGGGGAGACCCCATTGTGGTGCCGGCAAGCAATGTTCAGCAAGTCATCGAGCTGGCACACCAGGGACACCAGGGCATGGCCAACACAAAAGTCAGGCTGTGGCAGAAGGTGTGGTTCTCTGATCTGGAAAAGCGTGTGGATGATTTGATCTTGGCCTGTGTATGGTGCCAAGCAGCCTCTCCAGTACAGTGGGAGCCCCTAATTGAAGCCATGTCACAGGGTACACGGCCCTGCGAAATTGTACATGCAGATTTTGGGTCCACTGGCAGGGGCGTTCATTTCCTCGTGATGATGGGCAAGTGGTCACGGTAACCCGAAGTTGAGTTTGTCGAGTCGGTGTCATTTGACAGGGTCGCAGTGGCTCTTGAGAAGATCTCTGCCACTCATGAGCTGCCCCAGACCCTGTGCTCAGACAACGGACCACCATCCCAAGGAGACAGCTTTGCGCAGCTCATGGAGGAATATGGGATCCGCCACCAGAAAATCACACCTGTCTAGCCACGTGCTAACTGCAAGGCAGAGCGATTTAGGAGGACCTGCAACAAAGACTTCAGAATTTCTTATGGACAGGGCCAGGGCCTTCAGTGGGCACTATACCTAGTCCTAAGGGAGTACAGAACTACCACTCATGCATTGACTGGAGTGGCAACGGCAGAGGCAATGTTTCAGCAAAACCCGAGGTGCCTGATACCTGATGCAGGTGTGCGGGAGCCAGCAGTGATCGACAATGCTGAGGTCGAACAGGAAAGAAGAACAAAGACGGAAGCGACAATGTGAGATGGGGCCTTGAACAGCATCAGCTAAGCCCCGGAGATGAGGTACTGGTGAGAAACCGCCATCCTCAGGGCAAGCTGTCCCTGACTTATGAACCCAACCCTCTGGACGTTGTTGCAGTCAATGGCTCAATGGTGATGGCGTCCAATGGAACTGCGACTATCACCCGGAATGCCAGCTTCTTCAGGAAGGTGGGGGAAACCAGCCGAGCGGAGATGACTGTGAATATCAGGCCAGAGGTGTCCCTTAAGAGAAACTGTGACAAGGTGCCCGATGAGGGTTGTGACTCTGGCCACACGCCAAGTTCCCTGGGTCGAGGGGACACAGGTGAGGAGAGTCCAAGCTGGGAAGGGGGCAGGACATATCCTCAGAGAGTGGGAAAGGGGAAGCTTGCCCACCTACATGACTATTTATTGGACCCATGAACTGGTGCAGCGTGTCCACCGGACCGTGTAGGGACATTAGGTGCCTGTTGAATAAAGGAATGGGTGGGACAATGGTTTGCAGTGAAATGTTACTACTGTTAAATGTTTATACCTGTGTATACCTCCTGTTGTGTTTGTTGTTGTGAACATGGAGGAGTGTGGTGTCTGTACCTTTAACGAGGCACACGCAGCAGAGTGACGTAACTCTGCCGCATGTGGGTAATAAAGTGGGCATACCCGCGTGAGCGCCAGTGCGCCCGTGCAGCCCGGAAAGAGAGCAGCGTGCCTTGTGTGCTCTGTTGGCTGTGGGGGGCTTTTGCTTTCTTGTACGCTTTTGAAGTGTCCATATCCACCTACTGGGGTATATAAGAAGCCACTATTCCTGATTAAAGCATCACCCCTGTCACACATTATGCTGTCATTTGAAACTAGCCCATACCATTGAAATTATATTGCGACGCATTGCATTTTTTTAAAAAATAAAAAATAAAATGCTGGTTCCTATAAAACGACCACAGAGACAAATGTCACTGTTTCCAATCCAAGCATAGCCCCATCACACATTACGTCTCAAAAGCTCAGGGTTGTAAATGTAACGTCCGAAACGTTTGATCGACCTCCCGAATCATAACAATGGCGTTCTGTTCACCTGAGGGCCACCTGTTATCAAACAGTGTGGGCTCGCACAGCAGCAATAACAAGTCGAAAACTGATCTGCCCTTCCCCCGCACCAGCCATTGTTCAACCACAGAGACAACCGTTGCCATGCCTGATCAGCTTTAATGCTAGCACACATTTTAAATCACTCACTTGCCCCCGGGGTAAATTGTAAAACTTGCAAGAGTTTGAAGCAAGCCCCAGCCATTGAGAGTAAATGCAACACATTGTATTTTTAATTAACGATTTGCAGTTCTTAGAAAGAATACCACAGCAGCAATGCTGAGTAAGTATCTTCTGTCGGCTTTGCGTCTAGTGAAGCTGAAAGACTGCTAATGCTATTTTTCACCTAGCATGATTTCTTGAATCACACTCATGTCACGACATATCAAGAAATAGATTTCTTAAGGAATGCCCTCCAAACCCAGTCTGTGGACTTCATGCCATTTTGCAGTATAATTGTTTGTTTTATAATGCGCTTAATACCGAAGAAGTTTCTAATCGCGGACCCAGGATTCGTGTTGCTTCCAAGACGAGCGCGTTGCCCCTGAGCTATGCTACATTCCTGGCATGGCTAATATCTGAGGCTATAGACCCTTTCACATCAATTTCCCGCTTGCTGCGGTCTTTGCCAGTCCTTCTGTTACAAAATAGCTGTCCATTATCTTTGCACTGCTGCAAACAAAGAAGTGTCACAAAGTGTTCACGTGCCTTTGATGCTGTCCCCTGCCTGACCTTTGTGGTGTGTTTGTGTGTGTGGGCAACTAAGGGGCTGGGCACCAGACCCAATATTTACGTGGGGTCACGATGCAGCATGGGGAGGATTCCCTAGTCCCCCTACAACAGGGTCATCTAGGGTCAGGGGCCTGTGAAACATGTCCACCCAGCTGGTTTTTAATTTTGTCGGGTCAGAAGATCGGACTGCATGAACTTTAAATTCCCTTTATAAATCCTCCCCAAAGAATGCTTTGCTAACTCTCACACACAGATCTTAAGAGCAAATGGAGTCCTACGCAAACGTAAAGTAGATAGAAAGGGACCAGCCAGGCTCTGCGTGAAATGCTCTAGCCCCGTCCAAAAACGTCTGCATGCGTGTGTCACCCAACAAGCTTGCCAGTGACAATGCCAAGATGGTCGACCAGCCTCTGAAATGCTCTGTCCACCCCATCACGGTGCTCACACATTCCCTCAGCTGATTTCACAGAAAATTATGCGTGGTTAGCATTCAAACAATAAAAATGCAGTGCAGGCGGGCACGGAATCATCAAAATGATTGAATAAAAATTACTGAATGTGTGATTGGGGCGAATTTCGGCCATTTGAAAATTCCGAACAGACGAAAAATGCGACCAAATCACGCATTCGGTGCTGGGGGGCCATCCCAAGCAACAACAAAAAAATAAACAAGAAAAACAAGGGTGTCCCACGCAACTGTCCCGAAAAAAAAACAAGGGTGTCCCCCGCAGCTGTCCTGAAGAAAAAAAAGAATAAAAAAGGAAAGGACCCTGCAGTGCTGGTTCTCGATCACGGAAGTGAAAGAGAACAGGTGTCGCAGGGACACAAGGTAAGTAGGGGATTGGGGGTGGGTGTGTGTTGGGGTGGTGGTATGGGCAGGGGTATGGGTGGGGTGTGGGCGGAGGTTTGGCCAGGTCAGAAATGTTCAGGGGAAAAAAGACAGAAGGTTATTTCGAAAAAATTATCTTCGGTCTTTTCTCCCTCAAACATTTTAATTCGGTCTTTCAACCAAGATCCGGCAGGCACTGCTGTTTCCAATCACTCTGAGTGTAAACTTAGGGAATCTCAAGGTTATGTAATCCTATGTATTTGGAGCTCCGTTGCAAAAAGGCCCCTAGCACAAGGCCTACTACATACAACACAGAAAACCCACAGGGGAACCTCTGTAAGAACCACAAAGCTCTTGTAGCGCCCTACTAATGGGCTGAAGAAATAAAGTTTCAATTATTGTGCAATGACAAAAACATATCTAGACTGTTCTCCTCACAGTTACAGAAAAGAACTCCAAAATAAATCATAACACAGGCTTTTCGTGCCGCAGGTCAGCGGAGATTGTGGAAGCGTCCATGATGCAGGCCTATGCTTTCAATTCCTTTTCACCTGGAAGGATTGAGTAGAGGCACAGTTTGATCAAGAGCTGTGATTTAAGGGTTTGGCCCTGAAGACGGATATGATCTGAAATGCATAGGCACCTTTCAAACCCCTGTTAGCGCAACACTGCCTTATTTCTGTATACATATTAAAACAGACTGTGTTAGGATTTCTTTTGGAGTTCGTTTCTGTAACTGTGAGGAGAAACAGTGTAGAAACGTTTTGTCATTGCACAAAAATTGAAACTTTATTTTTTCAGCCCATTAGTAGGGCACTACGAGAGCCTGTGGTTCTTACAGGGGTTCCCCTGTGCGTTTTCTGAGTAGCATTCAAACAATACCACGTTAACAGTAATTCTAGGCTAGCCCTGACACCAGGGAGGGATTCTGAGAGGATGTTGGACGGAAGAAAGTAATTTGCCTGGGGTCAAAGACTATTAAATTGTGCCAATTCTGAATTTAAAGTTGTCTAGGAGTTGGAGCTAATCTTGGGCAACCCGAAAACCCAAAGCGCCAGTTATGATATGATGTGATGAGTCATTTATAATGCGCCTGTGTCACAAGTCTCTCCCCTTCTCACCTGTTTCTCTTTGCTTGCGACCTTCTTGGATATGTTCTTTCGCACGGTCTGGGATTTGTACAGGCCTGTGGGCAGGTCTTTGGATTCCAACGTGAGGGTTGCAATTCCTACGCCAACTAGCGTTCAAATATCCGGGACCGATAACCTGGAAGGAAACAGTATCTAAGGTCGGAGGCACGGAACGCTGTGACCCGAGCACCGTAGGATTCCAGGAAGAAAGGTACAGAAAGGGTAGTTCAAGGAATGGGCATGGGAAAAGGAGGTAATCAAGGATATGGAATAACAGGACTCGGAAGGAGACCCGAGCGAACTTCTACAACACACGTCTAAACACACTAGAGGCGCGCAGAGCCACAGGGGCGTGACTGTTTTGTAAGAAGTTGAACATAACACGTAAAGGCTGGTAAGTTACATTTCGTATAGAACGGCCATGTTGGAAGGATCACTGAATTCAGTCCTCTATGGGTCAGGGACCATGAAGTCCAGAACGGACGTAATCAGCAGTTCATGACAGCATGCCTCCTCTGAAGCCCCGCACCTCCGGGTTTGCCTGGGTGAATAAGATGATATCTTCGTATCAGCCGGGGGACATTCATGTTAGAGACGGGTTTCCAGGTGCGCTCACTGGGAGGATATCCCTTCCATTCGACCAAATACTGTAGTTGACCTCGTCGGTACCTGGAGTCACAAATCCTGGAGACCTCGTGTTCAAGTTGGTTATCGACAATCACTGGAGTGGATCTTGGGGCAGTTCGAGTGGACTGTACATATGGTTTTAACAGAGAAGTGTGGAAGACTGGATTAATCTTTTTCCACAACTCTGGTAGTTGGAGTCGAAAGGCCACCGGTTTAACAATTTCCTTTGTGGAAAAAGGTCTGTAATACCTGGGAGCCAATTTATTTGGTCGTAGGTGACGAGGAAGGAGTTTCGAAGATAACCAGACTTTATCTCCTATTGAATAAGAAGGACTAGGCCTGCTTTTGGTGTCTGCATATTATTTAACAACTTTTCAGGCCTTTTCCAGGTGTTCCTTTGCTTCTTTGTGTACCTTGATCAGTGTTTCAATCCAGGAATCGACCGCAGGAAGTGAGGTAGGATGTGGGAGAATGGATGATAGAACTGAAGGGTGAAATCCTTGGCTACAGAAGAAAGGGCTGGTCTTGATGGCTGAATGATCCGAATTGTTGTAAGCAAATTTGGCCACAGGTATCAAAAGTGACCAATCATCCTGGACCTTGGTGGCGAAGCAGCGAAGATACTGTTACAGGGTTTGGTTTACTTGTTCTGTAGCTCCATTGGTTTGTGGATGATAACCCGAGGACAAGGCACTTTGGATCCCCAATATCCGACATAGTTTTTTCCAAAACTGGGATATGTATTGGGGCCCTCTGTCGGAAATGATTTTGGAGGGTAGTCCATGAAGCCGGAATATGTGTTCTAAAAAAATCCCAGCTAGTTCAGATGAGGATGGTAATTTGTATAGAGGGGTGAAATGAGCCAAATGCGTGAACAAATCAATGGTAACCATTATGGTTGTGTATCCTCTAGAAGAAGGCAATTCCACAATAACATCCGTGGCAATGATTTCCCAGGGTTTAGTTGGTAATGCTGGTTGGTGTAAGAGACCTGCTGGTTTTCTGTTATCATGCTTATTCTGGTTACAAACTGCACAGGTTTGAACATAGGTTCTTATGCCATCTTTCATCTTGGGCCACCAGAATTGTCTCTGTACAAGATGGAGGGTGTTGTAGATTCCACGGTGTCCAGAATGGAGGGTATCATGGCATAGGTTTGTGATCTTATGTCTCAGCCCTGGAGTGGGAATTGCTAGCCGTGTATCCTTAAATAGATATCCGTCTTGTATCTTTAGATTCCATCGATTGTTTCCTTTAAACTCCTTCCAAAGTTTGGAAGACTGAGTTTTGGCTCAAATATCCTCCAGGAGAGTAATGGCTTGAGCTACGAATATTGTGTTGGGAAACATCTTGGGAAATGTCCGGTCTTTAAGGGGTTCATAATCAGGACGTCTGGACAAGGCGTCGGCTATGATGTTATGTGCTCCAGAAACGTGATGGATTTTAAATTGATATTGAGCAAAAAAGAAGGTCCAGCAGGCCTGACGGCTGTTTCTGCACTCCAGGGATTGTAGGACTTGAAGGTTCCGATGGTCTGTACAGACTTGTACCAGGTGTTTGGCTCCCAGAAGGAGATGGCGCCAGTCAGTGAAGGCTTGTCGAATGGCTAGCAACTCCTTCTCCAGGACCGAATAATGAGTTTCACTGGGAGTCAGGGTGCGGGAGAGATAGGCAATGGGGTGTTCTACTTTGTCATCAAGTTCTTGTTTCAGAACTGCTCCGATGGGGTAGTTGGATGCATCAGTCTCAACAAGGAAGGGACGGTCTGTGTCAGGTTGAGCCAGGATGGGGGCTTGTGTGAACTCTGTCTTTAACCGTTGAAACACTGAGTCTTGAGCTGAGAACCACCGAAAGGGGGTGTCTTTCTTTAATAGTGTGACAATGGGATGCACAATATCAGAAAATGCAGGTATGAATTTCCTGTAAAAGGTAGCAAGCCCCAGGAAGGATTGGATTTGTTTCACAGTGGTAGGAACAGGCCAAGATAAGATGGAATCAACTTTGGAAGAATCCATTCCAATACCCCTTGGGCTAAGAACAAATCCAAGATAGTGAACAGTTTGTACATGGAAAAGGCATTTTTCAGGTTCGGCCAGGAGTTTATGTTCTCGTAAACGCTGTAGAACTGCCTTAACGTGTTCTTCATGTTTCTGAGGTTCCTTGGAGTAAATCAGTATGTCGTCTAGGTATAGAATGATGAAAAGGAACAACATGTCAGAAAAGACCCGATCCATGAAACGTTGGAAAATTGCAGGGGCATTAGCAAGTCCAAAGGGCATGACCAGATACTCAAAGTGGCCAAAGGGTGTTCTAAAGGCTGTTTTCCATTCATCACCTTCCTTTATACAAATGAGATGGTAGGCACCCCTGAGATCCAGTTTTGTGAAGATGACTGCACCCCTCACAGCTTCCAGGATGTCCAAAATAAGAGGTAATGGGTAAGGATCCTTGAGGGTGCATTGGTTAAGGCCACGGTAGTCCAAACATGGCCTAAGCTCTTTGGAATCTTTCTTAGGAACGAAGAAGAGGGAACCTCCCGCTGGGGACTTGAATGGTCGAATCGTTCCATTTGTCAATTTGGTGTCGAGATACTCCCGGAGGGTCCTTTTTTCAGGTTCGGATAGGATGAACATTCTTCAGAAGGGAATCACTGCTGAAGGCTCGGTGTCAATGGCACAATCCTAAGGTCTATGGGGTGGAGGAGACTGACTGATGGCTGTTGAGAACACATCTGAGTATGTCTGGTAAGCTTGTGGAATCCAGATAATGTTGGAGACAGTTACTGGAAGTTGTTGAGTTTCTTGGAAGTCTGGTAAGGTGCTGGAGACAAACAATGGGACATACAATGTACTGAACCAAGAAATAAGGAACCTGCTGCCCAATTGATGAAGGGATTGTGTTTTTGCAGCCAGGGCATACTTAGAACTATGGGATAGTGGGCAGATCTTATGATGTTGAATCTGATCCTCTCTCGGTGGTTGTTTATCGAAAGAAGAATCTCTTTGGTTTGGTGGGTTATGGGTCCTGAAGACAGGGGTCTCCCATCGATGGCTTCAACAGGTTGCATTGTCTCTTTTGCTTCGCGGGGAATGTGATGACTGATGACCCAATCATGGTCTATGAATATGCCCATGTCTCCGCAATCCACTAAAGCAAGGATGGGGTATGATTCTTTCTTGGAAGGTGACAGGTATGCCTGTAAAATCACAATATTGTTCTATCCTGGGGAGTTCAAGGAAGGAATTGGTGAGGAGCAGACATCTTTCTCCCAAAATTGTGCCCCACTTAGGATCGGGAGCTGGCGTTTCCCGATTGCTGAGGTGGTGCAATAGGGCACTCTCTTACAAGGTGTTTATCAGAGACACAATACATGCACAGTCCGGTGTTAATCCGATGCATCCTCTCTTGTGGGGTAATGGGTTCTCGGAAGGCTCCTATTTGCATGGGTTCTGGGTCCGGGGCTGAAGATACAACGGTTTCTTGTTTGTATGAAACATCAGTAGCAGCCTTTGGGGATGTTGATTTAGTCTTCCTTTTCTCTGCCTTCCTTTCCTGGATCCGGAAATCGATCTGTAGAGAGAGGTCCATGAGAGCTTGGAAAGAGCTTGGACGGGCTAACTCGTCCCTTATCTCATCATTTAGGCCTCTTCGAAAGAGGGTGAAGCTGGCTTCCTGGGACCAATCAGCCTCTTTCACCAATTGTTTAAAGCGGGTTACCTATGTGAGCATATCCTGGGACCCTTGTTGAAATTCGAGCAGTCTTTCTTGAGCACTGTAAACTAGATCTGGGCGATCAAACATGGCTTTTATGGCTTCAACGAACGCATCATAATCATCCAGGAGGGCGTCGCCTGTATTGACTAGAGGGGTTGCCCAGGTCAGGGCATTGCCCGTGCGATGTGATATCATGAATCCCACCTTTGCTCTTGGGGTAGAAAAGTAGTATGGCTTGAAGGTAAAATGTACCAAACATGAATCAAGGAAGGCACGGAGGGTTTTTGAAGAGCCATCGTATTTGTCCACTATTCCTCCCAATAAGACACTTTCTTTGGCTGCTGAATCATGAGATAAGACTAATTGCTTTAATGCAGCGTTCTCTGCCTTAAGGTTCTGGACCTCAGTGGTTAGTTCCTGCATGCCTCGCATGAGGTCTTGCACCGCCGATTCCATCTCTATATTTGTATCGGTGTTAAGGCGTCTCAATCGGTCACAAGTCTCTCCCCTTCTCACTTGTTTCTCTTTGCTTGCGACCTTCTTGGATATGTTCTTTCGCACGGTCCGGATTTGTACAGGCCCGTGTGCAGGTCTTCGGGTTCCAGCGTGAGGGTTGCAATTCCTACAGCAAGTAGCGTTCAAATATCCGGGAACCAGGAAGGAAACAGTATCTAAGGTCAGAGGCACGGAACGCCGTGACCCGAGCACCATAGGATTCCAGGAAGAAAGGTACGGAAAGGGTAGTTCAAGGAATGGGAATGGGAAAAGGAGGTAATCAAGGATATGGAACAACGGAACTCGGAAGGAGACCCGAGCAAACTCCTACAACACACCTCTGAAAACTCTAAGCGGTAGCGTTGAGACGCGCAGAGCCGCTGGGGCATGACTGTTTTGCAGGAAGTTGAACGTAATGCATAAAGGCTGGTAAATTACGTTTCCTATCCAACGGCCATGTTGGAAGGATCACTGAATTCAGTACTCTATGGGTCAGGGACCAGAACGGACGTAATCAGTCGTTCATGACAGCCTGTTCACAAGTGTTTCTAGGCGCCACAGTAATTCTAGTTCTGTTTAACCTGGCATAAGAAGGAAGGGGATTATTTGTTCTGCCCCAGCCCCAGTCCTTTGTGGCATTGCACAATACGGTCAGTTAAAGCAGACAGAACATCTTTACGAAGGAATTTCGCAACCATTTGGCCTTTGCCCAGATCTAATAATATAAGTCTTGGGTTACAAGACTTGTAGAATTGTACACTCCTAGAGCTCACCGCCGATTGAGGAGCTCGCTAGTTGCAGGGGGGGTCTCTGGGGAGGATGAAGTCTCATTATAATTTGAAGTTTAATTTATTTTCCCTCAGATAATTTATGTCATATTAGACCTTACCTTTTCTACCATTTCATTTTTTGTGTTCAACCCCTATATCCTTAATGGTATGTGTTTTCCATAGAACTCGTGACATGCGCGCCCAACTAGCAGGATATTGAGCTAGACGCTGCACCAGTTTCTCTCCTCTTAGTGCAGAAGCAAAGCTAAACCTATCAATGCTTTCAAGGTACTACTGAAAAAGGTTTATAGTCATTGCATCGAATTAAAAAGCATTGAATGCCCTGCCAACAAACAAATGCATGTAAAAAAAAGCATTGAATGCACTTAAACATTTTTTTGGAATGGCCTCCTTTTTCGTTCCTTTTTTTTAACCTTTATAACCCGTTATAATTAAAATAAACCGTTTACCTTAAAAAAAAAAAATCCATTCGATGCTTTTTTTCATGCATTTTTTCTCGATGGCAAGGCATTCGACGGTTTTTAATTCGATGCAATGACTCGATACCACTGAAAAGATATCAATTCATTCTGTGGTGTTTTATCAGATTTGTATTGGTTTAACCTGAAATCGGGAAAGTGCAGCTATACAACAGCAATCCTGAGAGGGGGCGTGGGAGTCATTTGTCAATGGGCGGTGACATGAGTGCAATGTAGTGCACTGCAATGTAGGGAGATGGAAGGAGAAAGAGAGGAGCAGAAAAGATGGAAGAGAGAGAGAGAAAAGAGCAGAAAAGAGGGAAGAAAGAGAGACACGAGGGAAGAAGGAGGAATGGAGAGAGGGAAGAGTGCAGGAGGTGCCAGAAAGTAAGAAAGGTGTGAGGGAAGAGACGTTGAGAGAATAAAGCAGGGGAGTTTGGAGAAAGGACGCCATGAGCAGAGGAAAATGAGGAGAGAGGCAAGTGAGAAGCAGGGGTACTGAAGGAAAAGAGAGAGTGGAGGAGAGGGTGCTAAGAGAACCAGAAAGGATGTTACAAGAGAGGATGAAATGGAAGGAGAGAAGGGTGAGATATAACCTATAGAACCTTGAGTCTAATCAGCCTTGTACAACCCCAGTCCAGATGACAGAAGACGCCAGGGGTTATGGTGGCAGGTAAAATCACACATTGTTAAATGGGAATAGGACGAAATGTCCGAATAAAAATTACCGACCCCACCAAAAGACCTAAAACATACACCACGAAAAGTTCTAACTACCAAAAGTTCGAACTATTCGTGGCATGTGTTTAGGTGTTTTGGTGGGGTCGGTCTGAAAAATAAATTTTCAAAAAGGCTGCAGGGGGTTGGGGGGTGTGGGGGAGTGTCCCCCACAACATCCCGCTCACTATACTGCACAGTATAGTGAGCAGGGGTTGCGGGGAACACCCCTGCATGTTCGCATGGGAAATGTACGAACATTTTGTATTCATGGATTTCCCATGCAAACATTTCCGTCGGGGGGAAAAAACAGCCGCAGTGATTTCACGTAGATCCGTTGAATGATCAACACAACATCCTGATAAGACAACCAAGGAAGAGCATATGAAAACCAAGCAAGAATTTCAGTATTTTTATAAATCCCAGAGAATTTGAGTGACTTTTTTCTTCCACCAAGTAGGTGGGTGAGACTTAAGGGTAAGGGGTAGGCTCCTAAGGAGGACAAGTCTGACTGAGGCATTGGTATAATGACCTAATCACATATTTGTGTGAACAAAATTAGCCTGGTTTGGAACTGTTACTTGGCCTTGGGGTGTCCATTGATCTCTCCTCTGTGACACAGGATATATATATATATATATATATATATATATATATATATATATATATATATACACACAATGGGCTCCATTCCAATAAATGGGAATACAGTAGGTATTAAAATACCTGAACCGCACAGTCGGGAGGTGTGTCAAAAGTTTAGGGGAGCTGGCTGAGTCCTAAATTACGGTCTTTTCTGAAGCGTAAGATAAAGTATACAGTATAAAGCCTTTCTGTTTTTCAGTTTCTAATACCAGGGAGTATCATCATTCTTGTCACAGCGTGTTGGCACAATCCCAGTTTCTTTGTTTATTTTGTCCAATGTTTGGATAGTTCTAATTTGATTATCATTTATCATATATTCACATAGAGTGTAGTGTTCACAGCGTCGATGCAATAATAATCGTGGGCCCAATTCACGAGAATTGGGAATGAATGATAACCGTATCTCTGGGATGCTGTCCTACATGATATCCTTCACATGCCCACTACAACGCAGGCCACGACAGCAGCATACACCGACCAGTTCCCCCACCTCCCGCCCCACTCATTCACGTCAGACTTGGCTGCCAAGAGCTGCAGTATTTCAAAGGCACCTTGTGCTGTGTTTCCAAAGAATGGTGGTGTCAGGATTCCGACTGTGCCTAATGCAGGTTTGGGGCATTTGGTACACACCACGCAGTAAACAAACACCTGCGAGAATACATAGACACGAATTTGGCTAATGGATTTATACGTCACTCCATGTCACCGGTGTCGTCACCCTTGTTCTTCGTCCCTAAGAAGACCGGAGACCTAAGAACTTGTATTGATTATAGGGCAATCAACCGAATAACCGTAAAGAATCGATACCCACTTCCATTGATACCCACCTTGTTAGATCAGGTGCGAAATGCTAAAATCTACACCAAACTCGACCTACGAGGGGCTTACCATCTGGTGCGGGCGCGTGAGGGGGACGAGTGGAAGACTGCTTTTAGGACCAAGTATGGGCTCTATGAGTATCAAGTCATGCCGTTCGGACTCTGCAATGCACCCGCCGCCTTTCAGCATTTCCTAGACGAAGTTTTACGGGGTTATTTGGATCTTTTTGCCATCGTTTACATAGATGACATACTTATCTATTCCCAGAATCTAGACGAGCACCAAGAACATGTTAAGGCTGTCTTGCAGCGATTAAGAGAACACCAACTATATGCCAAATTAGAAAAATGTGTATTTCACCAAACCACGGTAGAATTCTTGGGATTTGTTCTCTCGCCAGAAGGAGTGACCATGGACCAAGGCAAGGTGAGAGCCATAGTAGAATGGCCTTCCCCCACGTCTGTTAAGGATGTGCAGACTGTCCTAGGTTTCGCCAATTTTTACCGACGGTTCATTAACGGGTTTGCCCAAAAAGTACAGCCGATTACCCGTTTACTGAAAAAAGGGGTAGTGTTTCACTGGGATGAGGCAGCGGAGGCAAGTTTCCAGACTCTGAAGAAAGCGTTCACAACTGCCCCAATCTTGTTACATGCAGATCCCACTCGTCCTTACGTCATAGAAACGTATGCTTCGAGTTACGCTCTCGGTGCTATTCTATCCCAACGAGATGGCACTGGTCAACTACACCCAGTAGCGTACTTCTCTCGCACCTTGTTACCTGCAGAACGTAACTACGTGATAGCGGATAGGGAATTACTAGCTATCAAAGCAGCATTCAGTGAGTGGCGTCATTATCTAATGGGAGCCCAACATACAATAACAATATTGACCGACCATAGGAATCTACAATTCCTGAAGTCAGCCAAGGCTCTAAGTCCCCGCCAGCTGCGATGGGCCATGTACTTCGCTAACTTTGATTTTGTGGTCACATACCGTCCAGGGGTAGAGAACAAGAAAGCGGACATCCTGTCCCGTTGCCCGGAACCTGAGGTCAAATACAATATAGAAGAGGAACCTAAACCCATTGTGCCACCAGCACGGATCATAGGTAGTGTTGTAGTGGATGATATGTTTACCAACATCAGAAAGGCGCTAACAGCACAAGAGCTGGCCCAATGGAGTGATCCTAGCAAGAAAAAGACTGTTAAGGATGGGCTCCCCTTTTTGGGAACTAAATTGTATCTGCCCACGACGGCTATTCGGCAACAAGCAGTCAGGTGGTGCCATGACTCTCCCTTCGTGGGACATCCCGGAATAGCCAAGGCTTACGAATTACTGACGCGTCATTTCTGGTGGCCCAGAATGAAACATGATGTTCAACAATTTCTACGAACATGTGAATGCTGCTTATGGAATAAGGCAGATCATCAAAGACCAGCTGGGCTGTTACGCCCTTTACCCACACCACCGGTACCTTGGCATACTATTTCATTATACTTTATTGTGGACCTACCAATGAGTCATGGTTTCACCACTGTGTTAGTGGTTGTAGACTCCTTGACTAAGCTAGCACACTTCATCCCTTGTAAAGGGGTTCCCACGGCCAAAGCTTTAGTTGATCTTTTTCTCCAGAACATAGTGCGCCTTCATGGTATTCCCCTTCATGTTGTATCCGATCGAGGGGCGCAATTTACATCACGCTTTTGGCAAGCCTTTTGCGCCAACGTGGGTATGCAGCTAAAATTGTCCACCAGTTATCATCCAGAAACGGATGGGCAGACTGAGAGGGTGAACCAAACCCTGGAGCAGTACATCCGTTGTATGACATATGATAATGAATCCTCTTGGGCAGATGTCATCTGGCTAGCAGAGTTAGCATACAACAACTCGGTGCATGCATCCACCAAAGTAACTCCTTTGTATGGTACTTACGGCTTTCATCCACGTTTCCAACCGGTGCCTCAAGTGAGCTTTGCAGAAGTTCCGGCTGTTACCCTGCATAAAAAACACCTTGAAGGCGTGTGGCGCAATATCATCACTAACCTAAACACTGCCAAATCAAACTACAAGAGATATGCTGATGCTAACAGGGGACAAGCTCCAGCATACAAGGTCGGGGATATGGTGTGGCTGAACACGCAAAATCTTCACTTGATAGGCCCACGTAAGTTCCAGCCCAGGTTTGTGGGTCCATTCCCTGTGGAAAAGGTTTTAAATCCCGTAGCAGTTCGCCTCTCTTTGCCAACACAAATGAAAATTCACCCTGTGTTCCATGTGGCATTGTTAAAACCCGCCCCAGCGTCCATTTGCCCCAAGAAACCTCCACCTGTCACTGTTAACGGGGTTCCTGAGTTCGAAGTAAAAGCAATTTTGGATTCACGTTTTCGTTTGGGGCAATTGTATTACCTGATAGATTGGCTGGGTTACGGGCCCGAAGAGCGCTCTTGGGAGCCGGCGTCGAATGTTCATGCACCCCGGCTGATACGTGTTTTTCATAAGAACAACCCCTCTAAAGCAGGCCCTGTTGGGAGGGGGAGTACTGTCAGGATTCTGACTGTGCCTAATGCAGGTTTGGGGCATTTGGTACACACCAGGCACAAAGGGCAACATCCTGGACTAGGGAAAGACAGGCAGTGGTCCAAGCATCTGTATTTTAGGACTTTGTTGTGCCCTATTTGTAGAATGCAGGCCTGGAGGCAGCAGAATGCAGCATTCGGCATCAGGACCAAGAAAGACTTCAATTCCCAGCATACTCGCGCCTTCGCGAGCAAAAGAACTACTTCGGGACAACGCCCGAGGACCAGCGCATGCGCGCGACGCGCGCAAGGATCCCTGCTTGTGCTAAAAGAGATGGACCTGAGAAGACGTGCAGATAGAGGGCTCCTGCAGGCAGCGACCCGCGGGGCCAAACCCCGCCTGTGAACACTGCAGGCCCCGCGCACCATGACAGATAAGTGCATTTATTTTATGGCCAAACTAATGTGAACAAGTGACCGCTAACGGAACACTTGCAGTGAATAATAGATACTTTCAGCGTGTGTCTGGAACACGCTGGTTGGGATTCGACGTTGTGTGCACACGTCGGTAGTGGGGTGAAGCCTAGCACTGGAAGGGATTCCAAAGTCCGTCTTGGCAGAACACTCACCCGGTGCCAATTAGTTCGTGTGAAGTAACACGGCCTGACTAAACTCGGAACAAATGAATGTGTGATTGTGCCGTGTGAGGAAACACGGTTGTTGACATTACACTCACACCTGTTTTTGGTTTTCTTGTAGCGGCGCTCCGCTGTAGTGTACAGCAAGAACTTGTATCGCGCCGTAGTGTTAAGGCAAGAACTGGGGCAAGCTTGCATACCTCTCAGCTGCATCACACGAAGCTAAGTGTCTTTCGAGTTATTCCATTACAGTGCTTGGTAATACTTGTTCCAGGGGTGTCTGTGTGAACAGCTCAAGAAGCGTGATAGGAACGCTTCTACAAAAGTAACGTACTATGTGCATCAATCATCATTGTGTATAGCGTGAGACCCAACAGGTCTCTGAGGTTCTTGCTGAGTGTAAGAGTGAGTGTAAGGGCGGAGTGCCATCGATCTCAGGAACCCCACAAGGGGACAGCAAGATGGACCTTTCCTAATAACCCCCTTTACCTACCATTCCCTTACCCCTTCTTCCCGGTTACCCTAACTTCCCCCTACCTATCCAATCCAGCGGACCCTAACCCTCTTTCCCCGGCGGGTTACGGAAGCCTGAGTTTATTACCAAGCCAGGCACCAAGACCCAATGGGGAGGCAGGTGTACGTGCTACCTCCGCGCAAGGTTGAGTGTCTGACAGGTGGCAGTTCAAGCAGAACAAAGGAATTTGAACGATAGAACTTATGCTGACCTGACAATATTAAAAACCGAAGTGCCAGAGTCTCCAAGTGCACCATTTCTGCTGGTTCAAGTCAGAATTCCGCATTTGCCAGCACCCGATTTTTTTTAAGCAGGAACAATCTCTGAATGGAGACCATACAGCTCAAGAAGGATGCCAACCCTAAAGGACAGGGGAAAAGGGGAGAACAAAGTCCTCTTCGAAGCTGAGAGTGAGGTGCTGTGCTGCATGGCATGGTCTTTTTCCCGTCTCCCCATCTCTTCCCCTTCAACATTATAAACGGGTACTTTTTCCCTCCTCTTTCTATGGTATGGGTCTTAGCAGTGTTGCATATTGGGGTAAAGATCTGTGTGCTGTCTTCTTCTCATTTGCCTTATTTTTTATTTATTTATTTTTAATGTTGTTATTGCCATTTGTTTATGGGGTTAGAGTATTGTTGGTTATCTCATGTTCCTGCACACCTTCCATTTGCAAAAGGCCACTATATTAACATGCAACATGTTTGTTTTGTTTAGGTCCAATGCCTCAACTTCAAGGAATGCTCTGTACCCACTAAAGATCCTGACACCTGCAGGGCTGCCCTGTCGCCATTCATGTAGGCGATCTTCAATAGGCAATGCAGCCAGAAGCGTGATGTCGAGCTGTCTGCACATGTCAGGCAGCTGGAAAAACACAGGGACCATTAATCAACAAAGGAAGTGAGGAAGAAGCGCTCATGACTTCTTCTCAGCCTTCCCTACCTTCCATACCTTCAAATCCAGGACCTGCACCTTGCACTGCATTCACCTGCACACCTTAGTCATCAACCTGGTGCCCAGCAGCATCCACTTGACACCCTGCCATGACTTCTGTACTAGCCCCCCCTCTTATCCTTGCCTTCCACCCCATAGCCCTTAAATATCAATGTCAGCACTCTTCTTACTGTGCTAACCTTAACAGTGTAGCCATCATTTCAGTACACCACCCTCATCAATGAGTACACTTCTATTTATTGATGTAAATGTTTACTTATAATAACAAAATCCATGGTGAGTCGATATATATAAATAAAACAAACATGTAGAGTGTTCTTTCGTTGTCTACTCTAGGGCGGTTGGAAATCAAAAACGACCACTACTAAACATCCTCTGGCCCCATTCACCCAGTTCCTCCTAGTTCACAGTGGCCGAATAACTACACATGGAAAGCTGAAGTGCATCACAGCACCATCCCACCTGCACCAATGCCCTGCTCCCCAAAGCTCCTTTTTGAATGTTCAAAGTGAGCTGGATGTGGTAAAGCGGCTGCACGTGAATGCAGTTGTATTGTGTTGTCTTGTGACATTTTTCTGGATTCAGTCACTATCATGGGTCTCCTGTAATGACAGGTCAGTGGGGGCCTTTCATGACTGACTGAAGGCTCAACACATTTTTTATTTATGTTAATTTTTTATTTATCATTCTGTTCTCACTCTCCTCTATTCCCGCCGTCCCCTTTGCTCTTGCTTCCCTTGCCCCCCCTTGCCCTCCACCATACTCTCCTCCTTCTCTCCTATTGCACCAGATGAGGTCTTTAAAGTCGTCTGCTCTATGAAATTCTCCTTCAAATAGGTGCTCCCCTGCTCTTCCAGAACTTTCAAGGACAACATTGCCTCTCTTGCCTCTGCCTTGGTTGACTTCTGTAACCATTTCTTTTCCAATGGCTCTTTCCCATCAAACCTCAAGCACTCCCTTGTGCACCCTCACCTATAAAAGCATCTGCTGACCCTTCCTGCCTGGCTAACTATTGCCCCATCTCCTTCACTTCTTTTCTGGCAAACTCCTGGAGAAGTTGGTCATCCCCCAAGTGGCCCTCCACACCAAATCTGCTGTCTGTCTCCACAACCACCAGTCTGGCTTCAGAGCATCCAGAGGCACAGAAACTGCTCTCCTGAACACCTGTGAAGACCTGCTCCCAAATTTTGATTCCAACCCTCCCTCCGTTCTGATCCTTCTCGATCTTTCCTCTGCCTTTGACACGGCCAATCATGACATACTCATAAATCGTCTTTGTGATACCATAGGCATCACTGAAAGGGCACTGACCTGGCTGATCCCCTTCCTTTCTAACCGACCTTCCCAAGAACAACTGGGCCCTTTCCTCTCTGCCATATCACTCTCTACCTGCGGCGTCCCTCAGGGCTCTATCCTATTGCTGTGGCTTTTCAATATCTACCTTGCCATCTGACCCACTTGATCTCCACCTTCTCTCCTCACTTCCAGTGTTATGCAGATGACACACAGCTCTCCTTTAAGCTTCCCTCCTCTCCCCCTCTTCTTCCTCTCTTATACCTGGCTGCTATTCAGGCATGGTGCTCTGCTAATGATCTGTGCCTTAATGCCAGTAAGACCAAAATCCTTCTCATTGGGACGCCTGCTCCCTGCTTCCCTCCAAGTCTCTGGCGGCCCTCCTTGGGCCCCCCCTCACCGTCTTGTGAGGCAAAAAACCTTGGGGTCATCTTTGATGGGTCTCTCTCCTTATCCCTCTCATATCACTGAAGAGGGAGTCACGAGACCACCCCTCCGCACCCCCAAGTTCTGGTCAGGACAAATAGTTAAAAACGTTTGCCGCCATTCCTCTTATGTTGGACGAGTCCCAAGTGCACCAATGATCGATAAGTACACTGGAAGATATCCTCTGAGCCAGCCATACAGACCGAATACAATGCAAGTCTTCCCATGTGTAGGAGAAGAGCCAGTGATTGTGGACAGAGAAATCTATATGGACAGCCTCGACTAGGCACCAAGAAGCCATGATACTGACATAATTAGTGACACCACGCCATAGCAGCGTTAGACATGAAGCACATCTGCAGTCCGCACTGCACCACGTAAACACACACTTGTATACATGAAGAACATGAGTGCACAGTTCTATAGCTAGAGGACAGATACATATACATACTGTCAGTGCTTTTATTATTTTTGCCATTAGCCAAATGCAGTTATTTGGAAACGCAAGGCACACAAGATCCTGAGCAAGCTTGCTGATGCTTGAAGCCAATGTTTGCATCGACATACATAAGTATATATGGAACCTGATCAAACCACATATAGCTAATCCATAGAGAACGTAGCACAACATAGACAATGTAGAAACCGCATTGTAAGGTTTAGGAAAATTACAGCAGGCCTCGCGCTACGGAGCATGAGATGAGCATAGCTGACTAAGGTTGCACAGAGAGTAAGACGCGTGTGGGACAGGCCCACCGCCAAGGTCAGAGATATGAAGACACATTCCAATCTCCAGTCGACAAGGGGACCAGCTGCAGAGAAACGGAATAAATCCTCATAATTATGAGCGGCAGAGCTCAAATTCGTGGTGTCTAAACACGTGATGTGGCCAGACGAGACAAGGGACAATCATCCACGGTGAGAAAGGGAAGCCGATCCCAGCACATCAGATGGAGACCGCAACAAGTGTTGCTATATATCGGATATTCTCATAGGCAAAGGTGGTGCATACAAGTTGCAATACAGACACATAATTGTTCATATCATCTTGAAGAGGTGCACAGTGAGCTGAGAATTTGATCGAGTCCCAGGCCTGGGGGCAGCAGCTTGGATCAATCACAGTTTAGTATTCCAGGGGTGGAGGGCAAGGGGCATGAACCAATGGTAGGCCCACTACTCTGCAATAATGCCAAAGTTAGCTCTTGGGGATGGGGCAGGCCAGCCACCTGACATGCGAGAACCAGTAGAATAAAACCTATAGGGTCCACTATAGTAGTAGGGACCCTTGGTAGCTTATCCCTTGTGGTGATAGGTTTTTATGGGAAGGGCTTGAGTGATGACGCAATAGAGCTAGAAAACCAGCCTTCGCGCCGGGGAGCCTCGAGCTGTGCCTGAATCTTGCTGTATCCGTGTACTCATCACTGTTGGTTTTATTTGCAATAAACCACAGTTTGTTCTTGCCATCTGACTGAGTCCTCTGTTTATTATGGGGAGGGAGTTAGGCCCTCCGAGTTCGCGGACCCCAGCATCACTCTGGCATACCTGGGAGTACTACCTAACATCATGGACCTTGCCAAGAAATCCAGCTTTCAGCTTCACCTCCTCAGAGGTATTTTCCCTTTCTGCACCTTCAGGGTCAGACTGGGACAAGAAATAGGCCCAGTCACCCAAAAATAAGTGGCCCACCCCTTACCTCAAACAAGTGGCTCACCTCTCCCCTCACGACCCTTGACCTCTGATGATATCACCGGAAGTGATGTCATTTTACCCCACCCCGAAGTGACATCCCGGGAAGCGATGAAACACGACCTTTCACCCCTTGACAAAACAGGAAGTGGCATCAAATGGCATTGTTCCTAAGTACACTAAATTACTGTGAATCCAAACAGACGTCCAAGGCCAAATGATAATATGTTATTGTATAGCACTAACGTTTAAGCTCTTTTTTTTATAGAACAAATATAAATACAATATCACCTAATCTGTGTTGGTACTCATGTATCGACCTAAGAAGGAGGAAAGGCTTTTTGAAGAAGAAAAAAAAAGAATTGAAAAAAGATTTTCAGAAAGCGGCCCCCCACTCCCAGGGACGATTACAGCCGGCCACCTGCCGAAAGGCCGAGAGGCCAATCCAACCCTGCGCACGTTTACCCAGAAGCTCAATGTTTTGAAAGCTCTGGTTCTCGCTAGGCTGGACTACTGCAACAGACTCTTCCTTATTCTGACTCTTTGATCCCTTCGCCCTCCTCAGCTAATCCAGAATAGGGCTGTAAAATGTATCCTTGGACTCAACCCAGGGACCCCATCTCTCCAGCCCTAAGATCTCGTCACTGGTTCCCTGTGTTTGCAAGGATCAAATTAAAGACCATCTGCAAGTCTTTCTGGAGCCTGGGTCCCCGTTACATCCAACTTTCTCTCCTGAAATACCTCCCTGCTAGAGTCCTTTGGTCTTCTAGCTCAAACTCTCTGCAGATCAGACGTTTCACCAAGAAGAATGGGGGTCGATCTCTTTCTTCGGCAGGATCCTCCCTCTGGAACAGCCTTCCTGCCGCTCTCAGACTTGATCCACATCTCCTTAAGTTCCGGAAACTTCTCAAAGCTTTCCTTTCCTCCTCCTCATTCCCCCTATCCCCTTCCCTTGCTAATGTCCCCCTGCCGCTGTGACTGGTGCCTGGTCCCTATATACCTTACAGGAGCCAGGCCCTCTTCATCCAGTCTACCACATCACCCCTTAACCAGCACTTGCCCTCTGGCACTCTTACCTGCTAGCATGACTCTGGTCCACCCGGTCTTTCCGCTAGTTGAACCTTACCCCTAGTTCTCCTGGCACTCGCCCACCTATGCTCCCCTCAGCACTTGCCCAGCCCCTGGACCCCAGCCTCCCTGCCCATCTTCCTTACAACCTCCCCCTTATCCCAGCTCATCCGCCCTGTCCTGCCCCTCCCCGTGCACTTATTGTCACGGCGTTCACATGGTCCGAATGTCATAAGGCCTAGTAAAACCATTTATTGTTGTTGTTTCTCTTCTGCCCCACCCAACCCCCATGTTTGTCTTGTGGCGCCTTGGATCACTTGTGTATAGGCACCATACAAATGTCCAATAAAAAAATCTATTGGTTATTTTTATTTGTATTGTTATCATTTGTTTCCATGTATCTTTCAACACTGAATTATGTTATAGTGCCCGCACTGCATGTGACTTGTAGAGCAGAGATGAGACTGCAACCTACTGCTCTTAAGTTATTTTGGAGCATGACTCCCTTCGCTGTTGACTATGGTACCTAGGAAAGTTGGGAGCTGTAGTCCAAAACAGCTGGTGTGCTGAAGGTTACCTACCCTGATGTAAAGGAATCCCTCCCAATTCCAACCTCCCCACTTGACAGCATTGTGCCTGACAGCATCCCCCATCCTTGCATGAACAAAAGCCAGTCAGGTCCCCTAGCACCATCCCCACCCACAAACATATTGTTTGTGTGTCCAAAGTGAGATTGGAATTTTGCTCAGTCGGTTCAATGTTCAGTCTATTCCATGGCCACCAATAAGAGTTTAAGGGACTAACCATCTCTGTGGTGTGCCTAAATCTGCTGCCATAATCTAGAGACTTTTAGTGGAGTGACTCAGGGGGCCAGGTTCCTCCCTGCGCCAGGGGATTATGGGCCTGGGGACGATATGGGGAACATACCCTGATCACCTTCACTTATCCTCTTTAGCAGGCAGGGAACATCACTTGTGCACGCCCAAGTTTCCTGTCCCTTTGAGCAGAACTTTATGGCCCTTTAAGAAGAAGTATATAGCAGTAAACCCAAAGAATCTGTTGGCAAAGGTTTGGACCCTGTGCTGTGGCATCCCATAGCAATAGAAATACAGAAATATACACACTGTACTCACATCCAACACACTGTATATTAAGCGGGAAAGAAAATATAATTGGTAAATACTGACCTTGCTACACATGGACTTCTGAATTAAAGTGAAAATGAAAAGCAAGGACAGCAATGTCAGCAGTGAACATACTTAGACATTTTCGTACCCGAATATGATATAACTGAAATAGGTCATATGATATATTTCCCTCAATAATTATTTATTGTGTAGACCATGTATTATAAAACTGTGGAGTTCATTATTAGATTCCCAAAGCTACATAGATAAAAAATGTCACTGTCATCTGAAAAGACCAATTCCCATTGAATGAAATGTCCAACTCCTTTTTTGTGGCTCCAGAATCTATTCAAGCGTCCACATTGTAAACATGCAAACTTTACATTTGTACCAAGGGCTTCATTGTAAACTGTGTGTTGAGAAGCTTAGTTAGCTGCAAGTGTTTGCTTAAGCAAATGTTGTTCAGGTCTTTGTCCTTAATGCATCTTTTGAAAATGATAATACAGAGAAACCTGCCTCTGTTACCAATGCACCTTCCCCTTCCTCTCCTGTTCATAGTGTTTTTTTTTTTTTTGCTTTGGGAAGTGCATTTCTTCGGGCTCGCTACAAAATGGATGTATGCGCTTATCCTGCCACATGCCAGGCAAGCGGTGCTCGTCAAGTATTTGATTATTTGCTTTTTTGCATGTGTTGCTTTTCTTTTCCGTTATAAATGCAAGAAAACAAGACCAAGAGTGCAAATAGATAACAGAGGCTGTGCGAGCATGATCTGTGATGTGTTTGCTTCAAAAGAATTATGCATAATATTCATGCAGAAATAAAAAATACATGTTGTCTACACTGAAAACAAATTCCATGATTGTCCTTGGGAAACAATGGGTAAGCACTGATAAACACAGCTTTTTAAACATTTTGAAAACCCAGGAATAAAAAGGGTGACGGGAAAGCAGTAAGTGTGGCATTTGGAGCACTGAAGAGAAGAAGTGTTTGGAATAAGTTGCCATTGGGATATATAGCTACGCGGAGGGGAGTGGGGAATGAGGGGATTGCAAATGGGGGCACACAGATATTCTCACTCGATCTATCCTATCTTATAAAGGTACTGGCTACAACTATGGTCCCCGAGGAAATAAAGTCTTTGAAAGGGAAGGCAGGCGAATTGTGTGAAATATCATTACAAACACCATATTATCTTACCCTCCCCTGAAGAAGGTCCTATACTTCCAGGTGTAGTGGTACATGTAGGGCTTAGCATATAACCCTGCATTTCTACATGTGTGTCTTCAGAACTCAAGCATTTGATCTGTTGTTCTGTATGATCATGTTTTCACCTTCTTTGGTGTTTTGTCTTATTTTTCTAATGCAAACATAGAATTGCAATACTCATCTGTGAGTGGGTTCTTTGTTTTTTATTATTTCTTCAGTTATAGAAGTTCAGAGGAATTGGAAACTCTTTCTCTGATTTCAGAATCTCACACACTGTCCAATGGATTTCCTTGTTGTCTTTTGTAGAGGAGAAAAGCATCAGAGGTTAAAAGCAGGCACAATAGAGGTGGTGGAAGGAGGGGACCAGCACAGAGTGCAAGGAGGCTAAACACTTCTTATGCAAGGAGAACAATGCCAGGATCCAAAGGGAATGGAGGTAGGCAAAAGAAGAACGTGAGGGGAAATCATTACATAGATGTTGGTGAAATCTGGCCCAGATGGAAATCTTCTACATTCTGAATCAGTTACTCGGATATGGGGCACCATTCCAAAGTGGTACCCAGATTTCATTTTAAACAAATAACACAGATATAGTATTAGTAAGATTGGGGATTTGACTGGCCTATAAATAACTGGGTCTAGCCTTAGAGAGTTGTCCAGTAATGCTTTTCCATAGATTCATAGTAACTTTCAGGCCACCTACTGATTCTTTGCTTGACATTTCAGCTTTAGATGGTGGCCCCAGCAACCTCTCCATCCCTCTCCCAGGTTGGCGTGTCCTTCTTCTTTCGTACTGTTCTCCCCTCCATTCCTCTGCTTGATATCTCTCTAACTCACGCTTCTGTGGGTATAAACTGCCATGAACGTTTGAGCGATATTTGGTTTCCTACATGTCCCCTCCCCCTACTGAGGTCTACACCACTCCTGTGGCTCCTCCTACACACTGTTTTGCTGCCACTCAGATGAAGCGCTTTTTCTTAGGTCCCTCACAGTCTTCCTTTCAGCGTGACCATTTCCTACTTGCACACTCTGTGTTCGCCCCCACTTGACTACTTGACACCTCACTGTTTGCTTCTCTCTGAAGTGCCTGCGCTCATATTTTGTGATTTTCAATATTTCCATGGCTGTTTTTTCCTGTACATCAGGGTTGACTCTGCCACTATACCCCCACTTTATAGTGCTATCCATTAGCTTGGCGGTGCACTCCTACCCTTTCAATATGAGTCATTTCTAGAGAATCAGAAGTAGTCCTGACCCAGTGAAAGGCTTAGCTCTCAATGTTCCTACCACTGTAGAACGTTTGGGTAGTTATCCATTATTATTCAGAGTTTTTGGGTGTACTAGGAATAATTTGTATTCTTATGTGAGACGAGTACCCCATAGACAAGGTGCTCTTTTAAGAATGCTGCTCCCAGACATGAACTTTCACCTGATGCTTTGGCTGTGGTTTCTTAGTCTGTTGCACTCTACTATAATATCCTGTTAACCTGTTCCTGTTGGATGGATGTCTCCTCCTTGAACGGCATGTTTTCTAAATCCTTGCCACTGCTTTGTGTGCAACACCTGCTTCTACTTGCTAACATCATGGATCCTATTTGACAGCCTAGAAAGAAACACAAAATAAGTCATAACTGTACTGCAGGTAAACAAAACATAAACAGCACTGCCTAATAGGAAATGTTAGTCCTTCAGGCTACAGCTCTATTCAATAGCTAGTAACCACAGTGCACCTGCTCCCTGCAATTCCAATGCCTCAGCCCACTAAGACAACTGTGAGCTGTGACATATTACTGAGTCTGCTATTTCCAACCCTAAGCTTGCCAAACAGCAAATTACACTGCTTGAACCTTGAATCCAGGGAAGAGAAGACAACAGATATGTGAACTAGTACATAGTTCTTTCATTATCTTTGTTAAACCAGGAGGTGATCTCACACAGGTACGTCAAAGTGCAGCATAGGAAAGAGATTGATAATGTAGTGGTTGGAACTATGTAAAACCACACAAGACATTTGGGGTTTGGTTGTATTTGTGGTGGCTACAACATATCAGTCACTTACTGTTATCACTGGATACCACCTCAGAACTTGCGGTAAATCCTGCAGATCCTGAGTTGGTGTTATTCCCCATTATGGAGTGTCATGGCTCTTCATTCACGGTTGGAGGTCTTACTGCCGGTGGTAATTCTACTGGTGGTAATTCCTCCAATTTCTGGACATAGACTAGTGGCATTACCACTTGATTTACGAGCTGCTGTGTATGTGGTAAGTGCTGCAGCCCCAGTGACAGTGTGCCCCTGATCAACCTGCTAGAAGCAGGCCTTTTCCGTGCTAACATCATTGTGCCCATGTTTCCTTTTGCTCCCTTCCTTGTTTCAAGCTTCCTTCATCTACTCCCCTCCCACGCCCTCCTCCCTATTGGCTGTGCTCTCGGTCAGCAGACCAGAACATCTTTGAGGCAGCTGTGAGCTTACCTCCCAGGCCCACTCCACAGGCAGCTCATTTCCCATCTGCTGTGTATTGTGATAATGGCTCCAGCATTAGTGTGCCCCCGATCCACCTACTAGAAGTGGGCCTTTGCCACACCATTTACATTGTGCCTGTGTTTCCTTTTGCTCAGTTTCTCGTTCCAAGCTTCCTCCATATTCTCGTCTTCCACCGCTACTAGTGGTTTGGTAGTGTTCTAAAATGGATAGTGGGCACAGCCAAAGATTATGGCTAGTGGTCTGGTAGTATTTTAAAATGGACAGTGGACACAGCCATGGCTGAAGGCTATGGCCCATGGTCTGGTAGTGTTTTAAAATGGACAGTAAACAGCTACACATGCATCATATCACTACTTGTGAAGGTTTCCTTTGTAGTACTTTGGTAAAAGATTTTATCTGAATTATAAATATTAGACTGCTTAGAATGTGGCGTTATGTACCTGTTCCATTCGCAACACAGAGGGGTAACGGCCCAGAGCCCTAGTTAGTTAATGTGGACCCGGGACCATTACCACCCGGGGCTGCCCATGGTATGGGTACATAAGGCATTTAGTACCCCTTCCAGACATGGGAAATTGGAAAAGAAATTTTAAAAATTGAAAAGCGCACTTACAACAAGCTTGAAAAATGGGGCATACGTGCACCTTCAGACGACATCTGCAGCAAGTAAGCAAGGAGAATGAATGAGCACTAGAAGGGCGGTGGCCATGTTGGAAGTAGAAATACCTGCCCCTAGCCATGTTTCTATGAGCATTCTAGTGCTCATTCATTCTATGTTATGACTTGTTGCAGACTCGCATGCTCCATTCTCTGCCAAGGAAACAAGAATGGAAAACAGAAATAGGATCAAACTCACACCCCAGTGAAAAGGAAACATCCTACCAGAATTTACAACACCTCAAAATCCCCATGACCAGCACTAAATGGAGCACTAAATGGACTAAGGCTACAGACCAAGACAAGAACAAAAACAGAGCACATCTCCCGCTACCTCTCCACCTACAACTCTATCGCAATGGAAAACAAACAACCCACAAACAACCCAGCAGCAAGGATTCAAACACACCCGGGTCTCACCAGACTGCCAAACCGCACTCCACAACACACAGAACCCACCAACTCCAAAGACATCTTTGGAAAGACTCCAAAAAGAATCAGAGACAAGGCAGAATCCTTAACCATCCACATCCCCTACATAACCAAAGACTGGAAAAAAGAGCGCATGTATTTGTATTTGTGGATTTGCACAGCGCATATCCGCAAGGGGAACCATGCAAAGTAATATTGAATCTGGGTGCAGATGGTAAAAGAGCACACAAATGGCAGCCAGCTTTGACTAATACATTTTAGATGAAAAGGTGAGTTTTTAGTTTTTTCCTAAACTCCAACAGGGACTTTGTGTTTTGCAGTTCATGTGGTAAGGCATTCCACACTCTTGGTCATGCGTAAGAAAAACATTGGTCACCCCATGTGACAGAATTTGAGTGGGGGACCACCAAAAGCTGTTAATTAGAGGAACGCAGACAGCATTCGGGTTGATAAGTCAAGATTTTTGACATCAAGTATCTTAGAGCCGTCCCTTCAGTGTACCTAAAAACCAAACAGGGGGTTTTAAACAACACCCTCTGTTGTACAGGCAGCCAGTGGAGACCTCTCTGAGGTTGCAAGATATGTGAGCGGCGTGGCATGAGAAAATCCACCTAACGGCTAAATTCTGTGCAACCTATAAGCGCTGGATTTTCATCTTTGGAACACCTATAAGCAGGGTGTTGCAATAGTCGAGCCTCGAATTAACCAAGACACCGACCAGCAAAGGACAATCTTTGGCTACAATCAGCAGTAATAAAGGTTTTAAAAGTCTGAGTTGATAATATGCTGATTTCACTGTTTCATTAACCTGCAGATTACAACTTAAATCTGCCTGCCAAGTACAGCCTAGGTTCTTTACTTTTGAGGCAAATGATGTGGAGGCCTCAAACAGTTCAGGACAGGGCACATGTGATAAAGTCGTTACCAATTTTTTCTTCAAACAGGATAATCTCGGTTTTCTTTGGATTGAGCTGGAGCTTGTTGGCGACCATCCAGCTCTTGATTTTGATAGCACATTGGCATAAGAATGATAGAAAAGACCAGATTCTGCAAATATTTCCACTAGAGGACGGATATAAATATTAAAATGCATTGGCGACAATTAATCGCATACGAACCGGAACAAAGCAATCCATCCCTCAACTTACTTGTGCTCCTCAATGATGAAACAGAAGCCCCCAACCACACACCAGCAAGCAGCAAGCGCATGCAGGAGAGAACCCCAGGAAAAGAAAACCCAACAAACACCACCACGTCTAAGATGCAGGAAAGGATAGGTAACAATAAACAAGTAAAAACACACACTCTACACTGAAGCCTACTCAACATAGGATCCATGGGCAAACAAAGAACAAAAAACTATGACCTGCTAAGTGAGGGTGGCACCGATGCACTCATTCTCACAGAATAATGCCTGTTGGACAATTTCCAAACAATCTCCCACAAAGCCATACCAGATAATTTCAAGCTAATACATGCCAACAGAGAAAACAGAAAAGGAGGTGGAATCGCAATGGTGCACAAAGTCCACATTTGCACCACCCTTACCTCCCTACTGACATAATCGCTGTTAATCCACATCCAGCTCAATGACCTAACTAACCTAATGTACCTCCTGATCTACAGATCACCTTCCTACAACCAGAATATTGCAACAAAGCTCACAGACTCCATCAGCAACCTTTCCATATATCATGGCAACATATTTGTCCTAGCGGATTTCAACATCTGATTCAAAAGAGAAAATGAAAGCACTGCAAACACCCTCAGTTCCCTACTGGGAACACTCCACTTCAAGCAAATAGGAACAGCCTCCCCCTCTCTCTCCATCTTGAACCGGTTCACCGCAGGTTCCGCAAACAACTCAGGACTTTTCTCTTCTGCTCCTCGTTCCCACTCTCCCTCCTGTGCTAACCATCCCCACACTCGCTGAGATTGGCGGCCATGCCCCTCATGAGTCTAAATATGGCTGTGGCCTTCTGCCCCCCCCTGCACTGTTCTCTGGGTCCACACCTGCCTGTTGGGTGGCTTATCTCAGACACGCACTTACCTGATGGTTGTGAGACCTCCCTCATCACTTGGGATGTCTCCGCCCATGCACTTATCTGCCTGCAACAGGCAGCTCGGCCACTTCCCCCTGGGGCATCCTCTAGCATTTGCCCTCACCTCCTTTTCTTTTTGCTGCAGTTACACACTCAGAATGTCACAAGGCCTAGGAGGACCGCTCTTTGTCTGTTATTTATTGTCATTTTTAATGCTTATTTGGTCCCTTGCTCCCTTCCCTTTTGCCTTGTGGCGCTTTGAAACACTGTGTAGCTGTACAAGCACATTATAAATGCCCAATAAAATAAAACAAAAAAATGCCCATCGAACCTATTGGAGAACCACATCTACAAAATCCTACTCAACCACGTAGAAACCAACGGAATACTCAATCACTCGCAAGTCGGATTAAGACCCATGATAGGAACAGAATCAGCACTTTTATCCATATGGGATGATCTGAAAATAAATGCGGACAGCAGCATCCGATTGGCTCTCAAGCTACTGGGCATATTAGCCGCTTTCGACACAATCAGACACAAAACTCTAATCCAGGGGCTGGAGGAATGCGACATATGAGAATCTGCTCTACAATGGCTAAAATCTTTCCTCACCAACTGAACTGAAAGTACCCATCTACTGCCTCTTACATCTAACACCAAAAACATCTTCTGCAGTGTACCACAAGGTTCAGCCTTTTCCTGCACTTCTTCAACGTATACATACCACTGCTAATGAAACTCATTGGAACCCATGGACCTACCACCTACAATTATGCAGATGACACCCAACTCATCTTCAAGTTAACCTCAACCGAAGATCCAAACAATATCCTCAACAAATGCCTCATGGATATAAACACCTGGATGACAATGAACAATCTCAAACTGAACCTGGCCAAAATGGAAATTATGATCTCCCCCGCAATGAACAACACAACAGACAGACAACTGAACTGGCAACCAAGCATGGGAACCCAACTGGAAGCACCTGCCATGATAAGAAACCTGGGAATACTCATGGACAACGGACTCTCACTAGAACCACATGTCAACGTGATTGCTAAGAAATGCTTGTACCTCCTGCAACTAATTAGAGGAATCCTCCCATATGTCTCCTTCCCACACAGAACATTTGCAATCATCTCATTAGTATTATCCGGTATTTTCTGTGCAAACAGCCTCTACCTTGGTATGCCAGAACGTCTCACTGAAAAACTCCAACTCATCCAAAACACTGCAGCAAGGATACTGATGAGACTAAACAGAAGCGACCACACCACACCAGCCCTGAGAAGCCCACACTGGTTCCCAGAAGAAGAAAAAAACTGCATTAACTTCAAAGCCCTCTGCGTTGCCTACAAATCACTATACGGACAAAGAGCCAAATTCCTCCAAACCAAAATCAACTGCTACCAACCAGGAAGAAACCTAAGATCAAGTAAAAACCTCTAAATCAAAACGAAAGACTATGAAAAAAGAACATTTGGAGGAAGCACATTTCCCTGTCTAATAGCCAATCTATGGAACTAAATTCTGAAGGAAATAAAAATGACAGAAGATCACCTCAGCTTCAGGAAACCACTGAAATCCTGACGTAACAACTGAGACTAACATAAAAACAGACACCTCCCACAACTATCACTGCAGACCCAAGACAATCAAGGAGCAGTACAGATCCTAAAACCAACAAGAAAACAACCACATTGTACTAACCACTCCTGCTCCTTGCTCCTCTCTAGCACACACCAAATATACATCACATGACCCAACAGGCCAGCCTATCACACACACAACACACATCCACCAAAAGTACAAACTTGCCACTCTGGATACAATGACCTCAGTGTGCACAATCCAAACACACTTAGAAATCTGACATGCACAGATGCCAGTTCTTCCTGGTTCTGCAAGCACCAACAGAAGAGCACAACCTCTATCAGATCCCTCTTCCCTCACTAACCTACTCAACCCACTTTCTTAAAGAGCCACGTGAACGCCTTAAGACCATGCTAATGGTAGCAGTGCGTGGTCCTGAAAGAGGTATTTCCACCATTTCCCCTCCAAAGTTTTAATAGGGTGGTGCAGTAAAGGTGGCGGTAATTCTGTTGCTGCCACATTTTACCAAACTGTCATACTCATAATGAGCCCTAGTGGTTTGCGCATACACATGTTCATTGCACAGTATGGTACAGCATCACCTACCACAGTATATTGTACAACATTCCACAGCACACCGCAGCACTTTCTCATCTTGATGCCTAATTGTTCCCTTCTGTAGTTGCAGTTTGCCTCTGGTGTGATAGTAGCAGTGGCATATTTAGGTTTCTGCTGCCCTAGTCCCAAATAAGTACATGCACCCCCCAACTTTGGTCCATCTCTGCTAGACTAGACTCTGCACCTTCACCAGATTTCACTCTTGACAAACTCTGTCTGTGTTGTCCACCCCTTCACCCCCATATTGCCCCCCATTTTGGCTCCATAACATTATAAGGACGTAAGGTCACAGTGATTAGAAAGTTATTGCTTTCTCTCTATTAATTGAAGCCTGTCATCGTCTATGTTATGTTAGTTGAAAGTGTGTTTTCAACTCCCTGCTGCCCAAGATTTTGAGAAAGCAGTATGTTCTATAGTTGAGTTCACTAGAGGTAATTGTTACGGCTAATTGACAACTTTCGGTTAAGTATGAAAACAATCTTTTAGAGGAAGTGATAAGATCATAAGCTGTCTGCCAACTGGACACAAGTGGGAGAAGGTTTTTTTATTTTATTTATGCATTGGTTATTTGTGTGGCACTTATACCACAAGACAGTGGGCCTCATTACGAGTCCGGCAGTAACGGCGGCGGTAAAACCACCTGGTTACCGCCGGACTCGTATTACCATTCCGCTGCCGTGATTCCCGGAATTACCGGGGCATCACAACCCTGGACTCGATGGGAATGGGGATCATGGAAACACCGGCAGCATCTCGTAATGCTGCCGGTGTTTCCTCGTCCGCCTGCAGGCGGGCGGTGTTAAACCCGCCAGGTCAGACCTGGCGGGAACATCACCTTCCACCTGCAGGAGTTGTGATCGCCCAGCATGGAAACAACGGTGGCGGCGGGTTTACCGCCACCGTTGTTTCCATACCGGGCGATTTGTAATGAGGCCCAGTGTTTCAAAGCACCGTAAGGAAAACAAAGATAACAGTCCTACTAGTCCTTGTGACATTCAGAACATGCAAGTATGGAGAAAAAGTGGGGTGGTGGCCAGGGATTAAGCGCTAAGGGCCCCGAGGGTGGGGGGATTGCCAGGGTGCTGGTTGGGGAGCCAACAGGTAAGTACAGCGAAAGAGGCATTGCACAGCAAGAGGGAGGTCTGATGCCCATCAGGTAAGTGCTGCAGGGCTGAGACAAACCACCCAACTAGTAGGTGTAGGCCCAGAGGGTAGTGCAGGGAGGTGGAGGCTGGTGGCAATTGGGCAAATGGTCAGGACCCTATTGGACTCTTGAGGGACCAAGCCACCAACCTCAATGGCAGAGGGGATGGTTAGCACGTGAGGGGTAGAGAGAAGGAGTAGGAAAAGAGAAGGGTCTTGAGTTGTTTGCAGCGCTTGAGGTGATCCGGTTCAAGATGGAGAAGGAGAGGGAGACTGTTCTATAAGTGGGATCCAGCCAAAGAAAGAGATCTGCCCCCAGCTCTCTGCTTGGAGAAACATTTGACCAGCAGAGGATTGGAGCCAGAAGATTGAAGTGTTCAGGAGGGAGATTATTTAGTGAGAGTGAGTTGCAGGTAGCATGGTCCCTGGCTCCAGAAAGCCTTATGGATGATGCAAAGGGTCTTGAATTTCATCCTTGCCCAACCGGGAGCCAATGGAGAGATTTGGTCTCTGGGCTTGAGGCCAAGGAGAAGTCTTGCAGCTCCATTATGTATTAGTTGAAGAGGGCAGAGGGAAGAAAGAGGTACACTGAGAAAGAGGCTGTTGCAGTCATCCAGCCTGGAGAGGGCCAGAGCTCTAGTGACATTGAACTTCTGGGGGAATGTGAGGAAAGGGAGAGTGCCACTAAGGAGGTGAAGTTGAAAGTGGACCTTCTTGGCAAGGCCCAGGATATGAGGAGTGAAGGAGAGAGAGGGGTCAAAGATGACCCCAAGGTTTCTGGCTGCATTGTAAGGAGAGGGAGGAGAGTCCACAGAAGGCGACCAGAATGTAGAAGAGAGACAGGGAAAAGGAGTCCCGAAAGGAAGAATCTCAGTCTTACTGGCATTAAGGCAGAGATCATTGGAGGTGTACCCGGACTGGATAGGAGACAGTCTGGGATGATAGAGGAGGAGCAAGGGAGCTTGAAGAACTGTGTGTCATCTGCATAACACTGGAAATGAGGAGACAAGGCGGAGATCAGGTGAGCACAAGGTGCAAGGTAGATATTGAAGAGCCAGGGCAAGAGGATAGAGCCCTGTGGAAAACCACATGTAGAGAGAGTGGTGGTGGAGGAGAAGGAGCCGAGTAGAACATGGGAGGGGTGGTCAACCAGTCCAGTGCCTGGCATGATATAACAAGTGTATCTTGGAGCCGCTTTATGGGGATAGAATGCTTGACCAGGTCAAAGGCTGAAGAGAGGTCAAGGAGAATGAGAACAGCAGGAGAGTTAGAGTCAATATTAGTAAGCAATTGTTCACAGGTGTTCAGGAGAAGAGTTTCCGTACATCTTGATGCTCGGAATCCAGATTGGTGGTCACGTAAACAACCAACGAGCTCAGTGTGTTGAGTCAGTTTGGGGAAGACCAACTTCTCAGGGAGTTTACCAATAAAGGGTGTGGTAGAGATGGGGTGGTAGTTGGCTGGACACGAGGGGTCAGCTGAAGGCTTTTTTATGAGGGGGTGCACAAGGGTGTGCTTGAGAGAAGAGGGGAAAGAGCCAGATCCTAAGGAGTGGTTGCAGAAGTCAGCAAGAGCCGGAGCGTGGGAGGGGATGTTGTCCTTAATGGTTTTGGAAGAGCAGGGAGAAACCTATTTAGATGAGAACTTCATAAAACGGACCACTCTAAAGACCCCATCCATTGTGATAGGTGAGAAGGAGGAGAGAGTGGGTGGGGGTGGAAGAGAGGCCAAGCGAGACAGGGGGACAGGGTGACGAATGGATGAAGGGGAAGAAGAGAGAGAGGTCAGAATGTCTTGAATTTAAGGCGAAATGGGAGACCAGTGCAGTGGAGAGGGCCTGAGAGGGAAGAGGCGAGGTGGACATTGCTGTTGGATTGGCTAGCTTCTTGCAGTTTTTGAAGAGTTAGAGTTCAGCCATGTTGTTAGAGGCTCCAGAGATACATACCTGGATGTGGGCCCTCTTTTTGGAGTGGATAGAGAGACGGTAGTGCCTTTGGAGTGGGCAACAGACCAGTTTGTCAGAGGATGAGCCTGAGGTGTGCCATTTCTGTTCAGCAGCTCTGCACCTGCCTTTCAGAGAGGCTATCTCAGAGTCATACCAGCTGTTACGATTGGAGGCGGGTTTCAGGTGGATCATCATGGCAGGGGTGAGGATGTCAAGAGTGTAAGTAATGGCAAGATGAATATTGGCAGGGAGAGAGTCAGTGGGAGACTCAAGGGGAGTGGAAAGAGGAGGGATGAAGGTGGATGCAAGTGCAGCAACTGACACTTGCTTCATCGGTCGGATGACCGTGAAGGAGGCTGTCAGTGCTGGAGGAGGCTCTGTCATGGGGCCGAGAGGTCCCAGGTGGGAAGAGAGGAGAGAGTGGTCAGACCAGGAGAGAGGGGTAGTGAGAAAATTGGAGAGCAGGAGATCAGTGGTGATGAAGGCATCAAGAGTGTGTCCGACAGAATAGGTAGGGCAGGTGGGGAGAATAGTGAGAGAGAGAGAGAGGTACAGAGATCACAGAAGAGTGTGGAGGCAAGAACCGTGGAATCAAGGTGGATATTGAAGTCTCCAAGGAGGAGGAGTTTAGAGGTAGAGGCCAGAGGAGAGGAGGTGAAGTCAGCCCATTCAGAAAGGAAGGTAGATGCAGGACCAGGGGGCCTATAGAAAGTGGCAAGTGTGAGAGGGAGAGTAGGAGAGACACCAAGCTTGCAGGCAAGACTTTCAAGGGAGGAGTAGGGCTGGGTGGGTATGAGAGAAGTAGGGACCCACTCAGGAAAGATCAGGGCCACTCCACCACCAGATCACTTGGACCAGGGCTTGGAGAGGATCTTGTAGCCGTCAGGGAGAAGGGAGTCAAAAGCAGTGACTGAGCTGGCCCTGAACCACGTCTCAGTGAGAGCCAGGATGTCGAGAGTAAAGTCTTCAAGAGGCAGATGTCAAAAGAATTTTTGTCCACAGATCGAGCATTCAGAGTGGTTAAGTGTAGCCAGTCACCACCTTTGAAGGTTTTCAGAGGAGAGGTGAAAGGAGGTGGTACACCCATTGGATGTGGTGAGAGGGGTTCAGAGCGAGATGAAGGAGGAGAAGCAGGAGAAGGTAGGAAGTTGATGAGGGCCAGAAGGCATCAGTCAAAAAGGAAAAGATTGGGTTGAGGACCCTGGACCATAACAGTGCATTAATGATGCACCTGGAAAATGCAAAGTACGCCAAGAACACTTCCCATCTAGTGCCTCCATTAATGGATGAAGAGTAGAAAAGAGGGGATAGAGAACAAGTGGGCGGTCTAAAGGCCTGGAGAGGGGACAGTGAAGAGGAAATCAGTGATAGTCTGTCTGGAAGTAGCACTGATGTAGGTGTCAGCAATAGATAGGTAATAGGTAGGACAATAGGTATACCAGATTGGAATGAGGAATTTTGGTTTCAATGCTAATATCTGGTTTCTCCCACAAATTGTCTTCCATCACTCTATGAGGCGCACCTACATTAGTCTCTAATACTAATGCAACATAACTACATTTCTACTTCTGGTCTTGTCAAATGGTAAAGTTTACATCTGAAATATATGCAAATGGTACAGGAACATCTTATAAAAATGTTGAATAAAAAGAACTCAACCCCCCTCTCATGCTTACAGCCCTGGTGTTAGCAGGGGGACAAATGCAAATAAGGCAAGTTACCTGCTCAGCAGATGTACCTCCAATCCCTTAGGCTTGAACGCCATTAAAGTATGGCAAAATCACAAGTGAAATGTGTAAACTCTGCCCTGGCATAAACACCTCATTAGAGTATTGACCCTTTTTAGGCATGGTTAGGCTACGGTTCTTGCCAGCATGCGTTTAAGGTAATTTGAAATGTTTGTTTACTCCGTAGAGTTGGTTGGACTGTACAATACACAGAACCATTTTGAGATGTGTGGGTATAGATATAGATGTCCTGCTGTCGTTTAAAGTACTGTTTCACAGTAAAAGCCCTACCTTCTTTAAAAAAAATTAATGTAAAGATTACTTATAAGCATCACAGTTATGCATTGTGTGACATACTCTGCAGTTTGTTCTGGTAGTATGGAGCAGAATGTCATCAAAGACACATGATAAACCCAGCAGGGATGCCATTTGCCCGCTTACCACTGAGCAGCTTCTGTAAAGATGGCAGAAGGGATATCTTTATGGGACACCTTTACAGCGGTGAAACAGTGTGTACCTTTGGCACAGCACTTTTGTTCCAACCCTCCTATGGCTTTGGGTGTCCGTTCACAGGTTTCTTGATGCACTTGCGCATTCAGATTTACTCTTTGCCATTTTTACTTCTCTGTGATCTATTTCATGCTTGTGCCTTTTGGCCCACCACAGACCTCTGAAATGTGGGACCAGGGAGGGAAATGAGTGCTTGCTACTCCACATCATTTTAGTGCCACCTGTGGGAACTCTGCACTTGACTTAAGTATAAGCATGTGTTTCAGATTGTAAAATGATGCATCATTTTTAACCTTTACTTTTCTGAAAGGAAACCCCTCATTTTTGCAGTGGTTTAAAAAAACACATGCCGTTTATTTGAATATGAAAGTGATTTCTTAGCACAGTGTATGTTTGTATTGATTAGAAAGAACTCCAAAGATATTGTGAAGTGGCGCCAATAAACCCAATGAGGTTTTGGCTGTTTTGCATATTAATGAGCATTTGTGGGAAGATAAGAATGGCCAAAGAGCTTTATAGCTGTGATATATGTCAGTGAGAGTTGTATGACTGTATCACTAAATACTTAAAGCACGCTGGGTTTGGTACGCATTTCCATGTTGTTTTGTTTTTTAATCAAATGTCACTCTAATAATAAAGCTTTTGCAAATATCAAGCATATATACAAGTTTTACCATCAAAGACTTTCGCTGCCCGAGTGGAATGACTGCTAACAGCTCAAAATTACCAGCAGTGTTGTGGATCAGCCAGACTAGGTGAAACAAAATTGGCTTTATATTTAAAAAATGGCAACCAGTAACTTGAAAATAAGCTGCATTAAAATGCTGCTGGCCTGGGTGTAGTAGGCCTTTTTTTTTCTAAATACGTCTATGGATAGTAGATGGATAACCAAATAAGGGCAATTAATTCCAGGAGGTAATAGCTCCTTGATCTTGGAGCCCATCTGTGGAACAACGCTTTTAGGCAGAAAAGTGAAGCCGGTACAGGTTATCACAGGTTGTAATGCACAGTGAAAGAATCTTTGGTAATCTTGGAGGAGTGGGTTGTGAGATCCTCAAAAGTATGGAGTTTGTTTAATATATTACTGTGTTGCGTAAAGCCATCCTATCATAAGATATCATAAACGCTTGGTGCATTAATGTGGGCCTATTGTAATTTTTTGCATCCAAGGTAAAACATAAATCTCCCAGCTAAGCTAAAAAAGGGCAAACATCTTTCAAGAGCAAAAAGGCTCTGCGAGAGGTTAACCCATGGTTCCATGTCAGTGTTGCAGCCTAGTCAGTATTGCAATAGCATATGTAGCCAAAGGGAAAAGAGGGGGGGAAACATAGCTCAAGTAGTGTATCGAGAACTCACCACAACAAATGCCACTACTGTGAAGCCTTTGTACACCCACAAGCTGAAGCTTTGCACAGCAAGTCACTACTGGATGTAGCACAGATTGTAATTCTTTTAATGGCTGCCAAATGCATGAGGGGATGTGTAGCCACAAATAAATCAAAGGATAGAAATGCAAATCTGCAGTGCTGACAGTAGTGTTCATTCCAATAAAGCAGCACACTCTTAATTGTAGTGATTAAAACGTGTGCTGCTGTTTAAAGAGGGTAACAATGGAATTGGTCCTCTAGCGCTTCAGAACTACTGTAGGGTAAGATTTATTCCATCACAGAATGGACCACTTGAAGCTCACTTGTGCTCAGACAGATCCTCTTGGCTATCAAGCTGTTAGGCTAATCGCTTCAAAAGAAAACATACAGTTTAGTTAATAATTACTAGTTTGTTTAAACATTTGTACTTTGTGGCTTTAAATTTTTTCAGGCCATTAAAATAAAAGGCTCAGCTCCCAGGCTGCTCCATTTTCAGATGCAAGCACACAAACCTCTAAGCCACTAATGCTTTGACCATGAAACCTGTACAAGCGCGTATACTTCTTCAGAATCCTTGATGCCCTGGGCATCTCATATATTAATTATGCAGATGACACGCAGGTGCTCATACCGCTCTCTGATGACTATCTAACTGATAATGACACCCTCAACTTCATCTACTCCACCATTCAGTCTTGGATGGCAGGCAACTGGCTCTGTTTAAATAGTGAGAAAACCAAACTCCTGCTGATTGGGTCTCCATTCACGTTGGGCAAACTTGACAAGGAGTATCACTCTTTCACTATTGATAACATCCCCATCACAGTTTCCCAAGCGATGAAGACACTGGGCGTGTACCTTGAACCAAGCCTTACCGTGGACAGGCAGGTCAATGCCATTGCTTCCTCTGCAGTGTATTACTCTAAACTGATCAATGCTGTCAGGCCATTTATATTCCAACAGAAATGTATCACCATAGCCAGAGCCATCATTGCCTCCAGACTGGACTATTGCAATGCCCTCTTTATTGGAACCTCCCAAAGAAACCTGGCCAAACTTCAGATAGCCCAGAATAATGCCTTAAGGGCCGCAACAGGCATCTCATGCATGGAGCACATTTCAGGGGTCAGGAGGCAGGTACATTGGCTACCTATCAAGGAAAGGGTTGTCTTCAAAACACTGCCCCTTACACATAAATGTCTTCATGGGCTGGCACCCAGGTCCTTGTACAAAGGATCACCAAACAAACAGCATCCAAACCTTCCAGGACTGCCTATGCGAACCGTATCGGGGTTCCCCACACGTGCAAAGTGCGTGCTGGAGGCGCGAGCTTCCCAACAATGGCTGCTACCCTCTGGAACAACCTCCCAGCCCACATTAGATCAATAGACTCTCATGCTGCCTTTCGCAAGGCACTAAAAACTAGGCTATTTTTTTTAAAGGGTCTACCCCTGTGTATGAAAAGACTGTACATGGCTTATCCCATTGAGTTCTATATTGCATATGTTACCTTGTATTAACCACTGACTATCACACTATGCTATGCAGTATACAGTACTTTCTAATATAACTATGTAAGCAACTGTCTTAAGCCTTATTCGTGGGCCGCTTATTGTAACCCTCAAGCAAGCCTTCTTAAGTATCCTTTACAGCGCCTCGATTCCTGTGCACTGTAGTGTGCTCTACAAATCCCCAAAAATAAAGAAATACATTTTAATTTTTTTTAAAAAAATAACCTCAAACACAGCACTGTATATCACCGTACGTCATCATGCTCAGGCAAAACTATGCAGATGAGCAGTGCAGTTTGTGTCTAGTGCCCCACAGTGGATAGAATGGATGCATGACATTAGTTGCCCTGCTGGCCTATTGGCAATGGGGGCAGGTAGGCGGGAAGGAATGAGGCTTCTTAGCAAGACAAAGGGTCTTGTATTTCGTAAACAGAAGCATTGTGTGTCGGACAATGTTATAAATGTTGATCGCAAGCACTTTTTCATTAGTAAATAGGATAAAGCCTCAAAATAAAATATTTCAAAAAGAAGGCCCAGAAAGACTTACACTGTTTGATGCATTAATTTAGGAAACAACACTACTTGGAAAAACTCACAATTTCATATGATGAGAAAACACAGATGCAGTGACATGGAAATTGACACTAATAAACACATTGCTGAGCCAAACCCTTGAGCAGACATATCCATCAATTGCTGCACAAACTGGATGCTGTTAGTGTAAACTGCAAATCTATAGCCAGTTTACCGCCACCATTAAACAAATGCCGCCCCACCCAAAAGAAAACAAAGGGTGTACTAAATAAAATATTTAGAATGCGGCCGAATACCAAATAGCTCATGAATTATTCAGCCAAAGCCAAATGTGATAGAGAACAGTTATTTTTTAAATTAAAACATGTTCTACAATTTTGAAAATAAATAAAACCACTGTCTTAAATGTGCGTTTCCTAGTTAATTTGTTTCTCTTTATTTTAATCAACATCTCATCTTGATTTGATTCACACAAACCAGAAAGGAACAGATGAGCAAAAACGCAGGGATCAAATGTGCAGAAGGATGTTGCATATACAAAACCAGTGCTTCAGAAAGTGACAGTAACACATTCCAATGAACAAAAATGAATTGTGCAATGTACCCCTGACATAGCAAATTGCACACACTGAAATCTCTTGCAAGTTGGCAGGTAGCATAGGCGGATACTGGATCCGAAACTTCATTGCAGCTCACACAGAAATGTATAAATACCTGTCTGCTCATGCAGGACACAAGTTGACGGTACATGTCAGACGATTGTATTTCATAGTACTACTGTTTTGAAAGAGAGGACGCCGTCCCCTATTGGCAGAACATGGACGATGACTCTCCTAGAGAAGCTGATAGGGTTGGAGCAGAATGAACTGTGGCTGAATTTGCCCATATCCGATAAGCTATAAGAAGACACATGCCTGTAGGTAGTCACTGAATACCATTACATCTCAATCCTAATCCACCCATCCCAGCTCTTCCCATCCCATGAAAGGATGTACAGCTCTATGGCTGTTTCTATGTCTCTCATTCTTCAACGCACCATCCCACAACACCAGCAGATACAGTGCTCATTCACTCAATGTCCTCTCTCGTACATTTCCTGTTGGGACAGACTAGTTTATAATGCTATTCCAGATGTTTCATAAGCATTTCTCTCAAGTGGCCAATATGGATTGGGAAATGTGGGTGACCTCTCGCCTGCCTGACGTGTAGCTGACTCAACCCCAGCCCTATTGAACTAGAGGAGCAAGCCATCTGGGATTTTTTCTGATTTCCAAACATCCTCCCATTCTGCAAATTTCATCAACAGAGCAAAGCTATTTGACCATGTCCTATAAAGAGTGCTCGCTGCCATCTCTCTATACTCTCTCAGGCAAGCCCACTGGGCAACAGGAGAGGTTTCCCAACAGGAAGATCCTCAGAGGCCTCTTAGATGGGGTTATGTCACTCTGCCTGACATATAACTGGCTAGCTCCATCCTACCAATCTCAACTACCTTTTATGAATTAAGGTTTCTCCATAGGAGTTTCCCATATGAACAAACTATGCTCGCCTCTCACCCACCCTCGCCACTTCTTCTCTCCAATGCACAACATATGCACCTTAGTCTACTTACTCATGAATGCTTTTAGACAGGGTCGGACTGGGACAAGAAATAGGCCCATACACCCAAATAAAAGTGGCCCACCCCTTGCCTCAAAAAAGAGGCCCACCCCCCGCCTCACGTCCCTTGACCTCTGATGACATCATCGGAAGTGATGTCATTTGACCCCACCCCAAAGTGACATCCCGGGAAGCGATAAAACACAACCTTTCACCCTTTGACAAAACAAGAAGTGGCATCAAATAGCATTGTTCCTAAGTATACTGCAAACAATATGGTTATGATTTCACTAATGTGATATGCATTATATCATTATATCATTATTATCTGTGTGTATAGATCCATCAAATTACTGTGAATGCAGCCAGACGTCCAAGGCCAAATGATCATATGTTATTGTATAGCACTTACGCTTAAGCTCTTTTTTAATAGGACAAATATGAAAACAATATCACCCAACCTGTGCTGGTACTCATTTATGGACCTAAGAAGGATGAAAGGCTGCGATGGCCTTGCTGGAATTCGAACCTGCAGATCACACACACATCACAGCAGCGAGCGCTCAACCCACTGAGCTATCATTTTGGCTATAGTAAAATAATGAGTAATTATTCTGTAGTGGATACCATTAAACAGGTAACTGAGATTTAACAGCAGACCAGTTAAGTTCATCTGCAGGTCTGGTGCAAAGTTGGCCGCATGTCAAGCCTGCATGAATCTACTTTCGGGCTTCAGAGGTTAGCAAAATAGGGAAATCAGCGCACTACCAAGACATCCCATACTCTGAGCACTCGTTACCTCATACATGCAAACAAACATCCTGAACAGCATGCCAGTGAGATGGGAAAGATAGACACATTACAACAAAGCATTCATTGTGCCACAATGAAGTCAATGGCCACTTGATGTGCTATGGTCAATATTTGTACACTGTACAGAAGCTTTTAGGCACAAGGATGGTGTCACGTGACCGAGGACTTCGAGATGGAATGTCTTGTGATGATCGTAACAGAGACAACGGCAGAAAAAAAACATGCTATTAGTGCAACTTGCGAAAGGCAAAATACATAGCCTGAAAGGGATGCTTATTCTACTCTAAAATTGGTTGTTTATCACTAATATCACTAATACATATTTATCACTAATAAAACAGCACAGCAACTCCAGGGGGCACGTGCCTCCTGGAGTGTTAGTACGGTGACAGCCCTGGCCCCTCAACTTTGCATGCTGCAGCAGCATGTGAATGATGCATGCATCATAATTTATGATGCACACATCATGAATGCAAATAAATCATCAAAGCAAGGAAACGTGTTATCTTGCTTCGATTAATTATGCCCTTGCAGGTATTTTTTTCTCTTTCTAAAATATATATTTTATTTTTCAAATTTCTGTTTTTTTTCAAAATATTTTTTTTTGTCCAAACTGGCCCAGGCATGGCCAGAAACCGACCCCCACTCTCCAGGGACGATTTCGGGCCAGCCACGGGCCGAAAGGCCGAGGGGACAATCCAACCCTGCTTTTAGACCATGTTTAATTCCATTCCCTTTTACAGTCTGCGCTCCATATTCTCCTCTCTGAGTTGTTACATTGCATTAAAATGTGAAGACAAAGTATTGGACTGGAGCCGAAATATAAGAAAGTATTTGGCTGGAGCTGAATAGCTATTTTTCAGCTGGAATTTGGCTAAATATTTACTCGGAGTCGAAGTTTAGTGCACCTCTATAAGAAACATTTGAAAAATGCAATGAAGGCAACTAATAAGTGATGAATTAACCATTCAAATGAGTAAACCGCAACTGCATTTAAAACAGTGTCTGCGTGTAAATGCACCCTAGAGCACTTCCTTCACATCCACCATGCTGCATTCACGGGAGGATAGCTCAGGGGCAACGTGCTGCCTTGGAAGCAAGACTACGCAGAGCAACACAGGTTCGATCCCTTGGTCAGTGCTCAAAAACCTCTGGGTATTAAGCGCTTATAAATAACCAATTACAATTACTGTTCTGAATTATTTGAGTGCTGCCCCGGGGAATTGCTGTGACCCATCCTTGTGCTCTTAAAATACCGAAAAGCTCAAGTAAGCTGACTGGTTGTATGATGTATTCTGAAAACAAAGAATTAGACAGGGGTGGGGCAGCCAGAACCAGGGTTGCCAAACTAGGGTGACAAGACCGCTGGCGTGCATTGGAAGCCGCCATGTTGTGAATACGTGACGCAGGCCTATAGCTGCAGCTCTCAGCACGTTGATGTGTTCTATGCTTTGGCACGTGAGAGACGCTGGGTGCAGCGCGTTCCATAAGGACTACAGTCTGGGAAAGGGACAGAGCCCTCTGTCTATCAGGAGACGCTGTTTCCACATGCGGTAAGGGTACCAGTGCCGGTAAACCCTTACCGCCTTACTACGAGGTCTCTTTGTGGGACCCTACCTTAATGGCTGGTTTTACCAGCCGTTAAGGACGGGACCCGCAAAGGGATTTAGGAGGTAATTACGGTACCGTAATTACCTCCTTCTCCATTCCCATTGAGCCCTATGGGGGAAAAATGGGAATGGGGAAGTGCCATGGTGAATGGGGAATTACCGCCCCCACACACCTTGGAATAGGGCGGTAATTCCACCATTCACCATGGCAGACTCTGTAAAATACCGGCGGCAACCATGGTGCTAATAACGCCATGGTTACCGCCGTCCGTGTAATGAGGCCCATTGTGTTACATTGAGCCCTGAAGAAGAGCTAGGCTCAAAACACGTGTTGGCTCAAAGGAAATCAATCAAATGTATCCATAACCTATGTACTCACCATTTGATTGGGAAAAATGTGAAGTGTACATTTGTTTTGAATGGGTCAGGGCGCTGTTAGGAACCGAATCACTTCTTCCCGTGTTTGATGTTACCTGCAGGGACGTTAGGGAGCAGGCCGCATTTGAGGTTCCTCTGTGACACCCGAACCTTTATTATCCTAGCAAACAAGCACATGAAGTGGGGTTGGTTCCCGACTTTTTTGTTTGTAGGGTGAAAAGGTGCCTGCAGCAGTTCACTGGAATCAGCCATCTGGTGAACACGTGATGCAGGCCTATAGCTGCAACTCTCAGCACTTTCATGCGTTCTACGCTTTGGCAAAGAGAGTCACTGGGTGCAACAACACACTGCCCTTCCATAGATGTTTGGTTTCTGCTCTCTTTCAACTTGTGGGTGCAGCCACTGTGCAAAGCCCAGGCTCCCATCGTGGAGCAAATCTGTGGCACAATGGACCAATCGTAGGCTTTGCTGACGCGCTCACTGGCAGCAACGGCCATAGATGAATGCATGTATTAGATCTGCAAGGAAGCAGTCTCTGTGGGATCAGTGGTGACGCGTGTGAAGCAGTTGCACCCCATCCTCAGAGTGACAAGCCATTGGGACTCTAGGGACATGCAAAGCCACCGCCGTTTGTTTAAGAACGTTTCCCACCCGGTCCTCATAAACATCAAAGCTCCAAACCCTTTAATATGTAACTCATATATGGATGGAAAGAGTGGTTAGTACGTGCAAGCTAAGCACATGCAGGGCAACACAATGAGTGGGGCGATTACAGGGAGTTAGGAGTGGCTGCACACATGGCTCATGTGTACACAAAAGGTGAAGTAAAAATAAAGAAACAACAAATTGAGCATGAAGTAGGCAGGACGTGTGTCCACACTGGCAACAAAAAAGTCATGATGTAGCAAAAGGCCACCATGCCCAGGACTCGCCCAGCAAACAAGCACAAGTTACTCAGTGCACTCAGCATGGACAAATAGTTCAAACCTTTCCATAATTCCACAGCTAGAACGAAGGACATTCCATGATGATGGCACACGGTCCATGATTACAGTCACACAGGGGCATTTATAAAAAAGCAGTCTACACAAACCAAGGGGCTACTAGTGCACAATGGACCTCTCCAATAGAGAAGGACGAATGCAAGGCTGACACAGCAACAGCACTGTCATGTATCACTCAATACCAACACAGGAACATATACAAGCCTATGTTTTATATATCGGTCTATTGATTGAAAAGCACGACATTAAAAACACAAACAGAAGTGTGAGGTTCAATGCAAAATGAAATGAGAAGGAAGGAGGGGCGTGGGGTGCTCCCTGCTTCCCGCGTGGAAAAAGCAAGAACACATGACAATATTAATGAAACAGTCTGGGCACCCCTGGTAGCATCTCATCGCCTTAATCCTTGGTCTGCAAGTATGAAAACATAACCCGTGACAGGTGCTTGAAGGAATATTGAATTTCGGCTTCTTAGGATGGCTCTGTTTGGAACAGCTGTCATCTCCTCTGAGCTGCAGAAGTTAGCGTTCTATCGCCACTGGTACGTGTCTTCTAGTGTGAGTTCTGGCACCAGGGATGGCTCATTCACAATGGGCCACAGGGCGCCAACCCACCATTCATTATGAAGGAATCAGCCCAGCAAGCCTTGCATCCTTGCATGAACAATTGGGCATGCAGGCTGGAGTACTGCATGCAGAAAAGACATGAGGAGGCACACGTTTGCATCTCAGTGCATTGAGAGAGACTTGGGTACGAGTCGGTGGCACTCTGGCTCCACCACGCATTCCAGGAACCAGGAAGGCAGATCTGCTTGATTGACACCTGCCCCAGCTTCCTGATTCCTGTCTGTGGGGTGTGTGGGAGCCAGAGGACCATCTAGAGCAGCATGTGATGCACATCTCTGCACAGCAGCTGGAGCAAGTAAGGAAAAACATAAACCAGTGTATGTATGCGTGCATGGAAAGGGTTGTGTCTACGTGTGCGTATGGATGTATGTGCATGTTAATGAGAGGGCAGTGTTTTTATGTTATATCTTGTGGGTGCTGGTGTGAATCAGAGCACAGTGGCATGCTGTTGTAGAGGATGGGTGTGCGTGTGAATGAGAATACGAATATGTAGGAATGTGTCTGCTTGTGGGCTGGGGTGTAGAGCCGTTAATTGGAGGTGGAGTGTTGGGAGGAGTTCTCTTCTTGGTCCAAAGCTGAATGTATTTTTTTTAATAACATCTTTCTATTAGTTGAAGCATAACAGAATAAGAAAATAAGCCTAACCGTCTCCACAGGGCGATATAAATGCATTGACACAATGAAACAGAGGATGCCAGGGGGTGAGCGTTCACCATCTTAAAAGTCTAGGATTGAAACAAAGCCAGCTACGGTACTCTCTCAGCCCTCCCCTACCCATTTGCCTGATATTTTCACATAATTTTGGCGGCAGCCCCTCGACCTGTAAACTCTCCTCACTAGGGACGAACATCGGCCACTTCTGCAATTCATTGGCTCAATCTCGGATGCCCCACAGAACCCCAGGATGCTGCGATCAACCTTTTGACAAGCCTCATTGTCACCCACAGGAATGATTTATCATATTTTGTGAACCCGGTATCCTCCCAGATCCCCAGCAGAGCCAATTTAGGTTCTAGTGGCACCCGAGTACCTAGTATGGCAGACAATTTATGTAGACATTTCCACCAGAAGACCTGTGCACAATCCCACAGTTAGTGATAAAAGGTGCCGCCCTTCTGCTCACATCTAAGACATGCATCACTCCCCATAACGTCCCACTTGGCCAATGCAGCGCAGGAATAGTATTCCCGGTGGAGTATCTTAAATTGTATTAGCCGCAGTCTGGCCGTGATTCCCATCTCTCTTGGAAACATTAAAGCCTCCACCCACTCCTCTGGTTCCAACTGCCACATGTCTCCTTCCCACCTCTTCTTCAAGCGAGTCAGTTTCTTGGCCCCAAAGGCCATTGTAGAGGAGGATCCAAAAGCCTCTACAGGAAGTCCCACCCCTAAATTGCCTATATGTTGGGAACCGGAAATAGTGACAAGCAAGACACCCGTAATGATGCTTATAACACGAGCAGCCTTTGAAGCAAAGTATCCATTACGGAAACCATTCTTTATGTATTCACAGAGAACTGTCAGTCTCTTGAGAAAGATCCCAGAAGAGTACATGAAGACAGATGAAAGACGAGACTGGTGATGTCACATGAAGCAAAGTGGCATACCTCAGAGGAGATGACAAGAAAGAAGATGAATAGACCATATAGAATCTGATGACGAAGTAAGAATCAAGTGAACTTTCATATATGGGATGATGACCACGCATGTGAAGAGTACGGAAGAAACAGACAACCATTTTATAATTGTACAGATACAGTAACGCAAGTAGACAAAGTAATCATAAGGCTAGCTATGTAGTGAATAGATTGTGGCGATGCGCCAAGGTATATATATCGATAGGAATCTGGAAGTTCCACATCGTCTTTGGGAAAACTGGACCCTGTGAGTAGAAGGGCTGGAAAAGTGTGGCACAGCAGAATAAGCTTGGCTGGCGATGGAAGAAGAATCAAAGAGGCCTGCCGGGCCCAGTGTCAAGGGATGAGGCAGCCAAGAAACGATTTAATTATAATGAAAAGATACAATGGATGAGAAGGCGAGAGCCGATTGCCTATTAAGGTGCAGGGGAAGGACATTGAGTGCCAAGTTTTATTCATTTAATATTATTAAATACAACAAGGAAGCTCAAACGTGGTCTCCAGTCACATGATCAGATGAAAATAGACTTTGGGCAGGACATATCGAGACCCGAAGATAATGTCATGCTCACACTCCCTTTTAGCCACAGGTACAGTGATACTTTGCAAGACTGCGTTCAAAGACTGTCCTTCTCCTGCATATTACTGCATTATAATATTGAGCAGGTACTTCAAACTGCCATGTTTAAACAACTGTTTCTTGCTTGTGTGAGGCGAGGCTTTATACTTTTCTGTGTATGTCTTTGCAATGAAGGCTCTTCGTCTAGTATGTAGGAATACTCACCTATTGATCTCTCTTCTGATGTGTTTCTTTTTGTGGCACATGTAGGCTCCCACTTTCTTAGAAAAAGCAGCATTAGTAGACAGAAGTCATCATATTACAAATGTTCTCCCTTGCCTCAGAGCGTGCATGTACCTTTGAGGAATATATTCACCTTCACTAATCGGAATACGATACGATGCCCTCCCTGACAACAATAACTAACATGAAAGAGCGAGATGGTATCAAAAGCTTGGAGAGTGGGGATTTGTGCTCTGCTCGCAATATTGTTTTAGTATGATTCCTTGCCACGTCTGGACCAACACTTCCATTGAAATGCATGTGCTCCTTTGGGTATAAGAGAATGGTGCACAGAGGGAGGAGGTTCTCTCTTGCGCCAAAGTCTGGTGCTGCCATTGGTTTTGTTCTTATTATTGCTTTTTACCAATAAATTGTTCACCAATCCACCGGAATCATGAGTGGTCATTTCTTCCACCACAGAACCCAACACCCGAATACTGCACAAAATAAACCAGCAAACTACCAACAGGCAACAGCGAAAGCCCATCTCATGCCAAACTTCCTCCAATCTCTCTGCAGCCACACATTGTGTAAATAGGATAGGCTGTGCCTGTACATATAATAACACAACATATTGGTGTATAGAAAAAGCATGTTTAGGGTAAATCCATCTCAATTCCGCTTAGACTTTAAGTTAATACTATGTTTATTAATAGTTGGGAAAGCCACATTGTTACTTATTAAGGGATTTACCGTCTACCCACAAATTGACACTAATCTCATAGAAATAACTAAACCTCTGCACTAAACAATATTTTCACATAAACAGAACTCAACAACTCCAAATAGTTTGTTATATGGGTGCATTATTAAATACTTTGTTTTTATCTCAATACTTAGATCAACCTTATTGCAAGCAACAATTGAAACTTTACATTAACTGGTCAAAAATACAATTAACCTCAATAGATGTCAGATGTATCAGCCGACACGTGTTTCGACCGATGGTCTTTCTCATGGCTGATATAAATCATCGGTCATTTCAGTTCCACATTCTCCGGTAAGTAATTGCCCCATTACTTGACAGACAGTAAAACAATGTAAATACGTTTATCCTTTCCCCCACAGGGTCTGTATGATATATTTCTGTAAGGATACATCCATCTCGTTCAGGGGCCCCTTTTTTTCTCAACGATCAATGATAGCTCTGTCAAAAGTGATAACACTGAGCAAGCTATCGGCTTCGAGGAACAGGATATGCTCAGTATAAGGAAAAACCTCAGTGATGGGCAATAACACGGTCAATATGTAGGCTATACTCGAATATAATCTATTTAAGGGTACGTTGGCCAGACAGTAGGATGAAGTAGAGAAACACAATCGCAGATAAGCCTCTCTACCTGGGTTGAAAATGGCCAACAGCCCTAGCACAAGATTTTCTCAATCATCATCCACCACCCATGCAATTCTAGGGCTGTGCCTGCCAGCGAGTGCCTGCAAAGGCAATATAGAAAGCAGAGGATCCCTCGTGAGAAGTGAAGGCAGGGTAGATCCAGGGACGTCATTTAGGGGTCTCCAGAGGTCGCAAGCTCCTGGGCTGTGGCCAGCACCATGTGGTGAGTCACTGATTTATTCTGTTCTTAAACGCCTACTCAGCCTTTCAACCTTCTGAGGTCGATAAATGTGGTCGATAAATGAGTACCAACACAGGTTGGGTGATATTGAGTGTATATTTTTCTATATAAAGCGCTTATTGTAAGTGCTATATAATAACACATCATTACCATTTGGTCTTGAACGTCTGCTTGTATTCGCAGTAATTTGGTAATATGGGCCTACACACACTGATCTTAACGATACATATGGTGATCCATTCTTGTATGAAGTGTACATCACATTATAGTGATAACGTAACCATAGTTTTCGTAGTTACAATGCTATGTGATGCCACTTCCTGTTTTCTCAATGGATGAAAGGTCACGTTCCATCGCTTCCTGCGATATCACTTTGGGGTGGGGTCAAATTACATCACTTCCTGTGATGTCACCAGGGGGTCAAGGGTCGTGTGGTGTCACTTCCCCTACTCCAGGCATTTTGGGGAAATGACGTCCCTGGGTAGATCCAAATAATGCATCCTTGAACTCAAGGTCATCCACCTCCCGGATTTTCATACTATCAGTTCCTGGTTTCTGTAGTTCAGAAATCATGCAATTATTGGCCTTGGAGGTTGTCCTGGTTTGGGAAAGGGCCTGTGTGTGATGTCCATTTTCAAATAGATACTGCTGAGAAAGCTGACAGTGACACCACAATGCCATACTTGTGTTTGTGGAGAACTTGGGATAGCCCAGAATACACACATTGTTCTGGGGGGATTGTGTTCCAGGACCTCATTCTTGGCCTGTGCACTTTCCATTGTGCTCAAGTGCTTTCCCCTCGACTCAACAGCTCTGCTATCCCAAGGATGGCATCAGTGCCCGAGGTAGTGCAGAGTTGGGTCAATCGAGCAAAGCCACTGTGTGACAGTGAGGAAAGAGTAAGGAGACAGACATGGGAGCTCTGTCATCTACTGGGACCTTTAACAAAGGAGCACCGCAGAGAGGGAGCCTCGTTGCTGTGCGTTAGTGGAGCACGTGTATGTGGGAGCTGCGTGGATGTGGGAGCAGCATGGGAGGCGCTGCTGCCACACTGTCTCTCATGGTGCTAACTCTCCACCCTGGTGCTGTCTCCAGACTTACCAGCGGTCACCGCAGTCGGGCCTGGGTCTGTAGCAGTGTCTATGGGTGGAAAGAGTAATCCAGGCCAGGAGCAGAGTCACTGTCGCTCAAGAGTGTCCCAATCCTCTATCAGCTCCCTTGTATGCCCTTTGCAATGAGAGGTTTTAGGAAATAATAAAGATGTAGCTCCCTACCAGGAGCACAAAGCTGAAGTGACCATCCTGGCTGAGAGCTCTATGGTGCCCCTGACCATTGAGTAGAGGGCAAGTCTTAGATAATTATTTAGTGTCAGTTCCTCACACAAGACTTAAGCAGTCTTAATGGACACTGGTGGGAAATGCCAGAGGTTGCAAACTCCCCAAACGGACTGCTATTCCTATGGCATAGTGCCAGCATTCCTCAGCAGGGCGGATGGACTTTTCATTGAAAAGTCCAGCACTTGCACTTCTCTGAGCAGTTGCATATCTAACACATACATTTCTAGATATGTTCAGTGCTGCCATTACAGTGGTACACTGGCGTCACTGGTCAGACAGCACTGCACAATGCTTGTACAACGAGACTGTGTGGGCGAGATGTCGCGTGCATGGTCGAGTGAACGCATGCATGGGTGTGTGGTGGATGGATGTTAGAGTGGGTGGACCAATGAGCCGATGGGTTAGAGTTTGAGGATGTAGCAGCCAGCAGTGAGGATTCATGAGGAGTTGAGTGAAAGTGTGAATGTGTGTGTCTGGGCGAGGTGTCGCGTGCATGGTCGAGTGAACGCATGCATGGGTGTGTGGTGGATGGATGTTAGAGTGGGTGGACCAATGAGCAGATGGGTTAGAGTTTGAGGATGTAGCAGCCAGCAGTGAGGATTCATGAGGAGTTGAGTGAAAGTGTGAATGTGTGTGTGTGGGCGAGGTGTCGCGTGCATGGTCGAGTGAACGCATGCATGGGTGTGTGGTGGATGGATGTTAGAGTGGGTGGACCAATGAGCAGATGGGTTAGAGTTTGAGGATGTAGCAGCCAGCAGTGAGGATTCATGAGGAGTTGAGTGAAAGTGTGAATGTGTGTGTGGGTGAATGAGTGGGTGCCTGAGTACAAGGGGGTGGATTGGGCAGTGATAGGGCAGACGAGGCCCAGGCAGCCTTTAAAACCATATGGAATCTAAACTTGTATTTCGGATGTTAGCATGTTTGTCAGCAGTACATGCCTTAAAGAAAATCCCCGGAAACAGATGTCTGATTTAAGAACGTTTAGATGGCATCTCATCTGAACAGCTTACGACATACTACTTTCCCCAGAGAGACATTCTTTAAAAACAGTCCCTTAAGTGCACTTTACACAATCTTTTGGCGGGACGAATAGCAGAAAAACAGGTTTAGAGAGCTGTCTTTCATATGAAATCTGACCAACCAAAAGGGAGGCGGTGGGTTACCAGAAAGCAGGATATGAGTGGGAAAAAAAGGAATGTGGGAAAAGCCCACGCTGCCAGGACACCAGGGAAAGGTCGGTGGAGCAAGACCCTGCACTCCCAGGATCACATCCAGTACATCACACAATTAACAGGCAGCACTCCTGACGTCTCTGTATGCACATGTGTTGAGATTATAGGAGACGAACGGATGCCACATTTAGCTGACTTACATCTGTTTTCCATGCGATGTTTGGAAACGTCATCTGCGATGCTTATGGCGTCATGGAAATTGACTTTGACCATCAGGCACCACGATCAATCACCAGAACAATCGATTGAGTGCCACAAAGAAAAGTTGAGCTGTAGTTGAGTTGCAGAGTCATCCAGAAAAAAACCCTCTGAAATTAGCACTGCGAAGGTAAACACAGTTGCTCTTACTGAGTCCAAAATGTCCTATCAGGACAGAACCATTGACTGCGATGCTCCTTTGACTCAATGCTTAACATTAATAAACATTTAGTGTTAGTCTACTCATCCAAACCACGAGGTCATGAGATATGAAGAAAATCCTTTCCAGATTGTAGTTGTGAAATGAACGGTAATGGCCCAAAATGTCGCCCTCAGAATTCCTACTCCCGAAATTCCGACTTTTTTTTTCTTTCGACCCCCCATACACCACATATATATATGTAGGGGGAGAGGTATGGGATATAATTGTAGTACAGGGTGGGGTGCAGGGGGGTCTCCCCCGCCGCAAAACGTCGGCATTTCGGCCGCTGGAATTCTGGGTGTGGTAGTGATCACATAGATCCAAATGAACTTCCTGTTTCCCTGACATCCTTAGTCTTCCAGGACAGATGCAGCAGACGCCTCAAAGTATTACTGGCCGCTCATTAGAAAAACATATCACCAGTGTAATTTTGTATTTTATTAGCACTAGGACATACATTGCCATGATGCAAAAAATAATATTCTTTCAATCCTTGTTTTCCCCAGGGCAATGTTTGCACTAGTGCTACAGTATGCCTCAGCGACATTCATAATATCTGTCGCGAACGATGCAAACCTTTACCCGGAACAGAGACCCATCTCCATTTTGTAGAGGCCCCTTTCCTTTACCTGTCATGTCCCCCTCAACATTTTCAGCAAACTTATTCCACGTGTTGAGTGCATGGTGACGGGTGGGGACGTTTTAAAGCTCATCTACGCTTCTGCGGACATCACTCGTGCAGTGTTTTATTTTTGGCAAGTGGATACGACATGAGCTTCCAGACGAGGGTCAGTCACGAGACCTAGCTTTTAATACCAACTCCGCCAACACCTTTTCGGAACTGAACTTGTATTTTTGAATTTATTACAGTACTACAGAATTAAAATAAACAGACCTCTTTCTTAAATGGTGTGCTGCACTTTTACTATTATGCTAGTGTCAAAGGCAATATAATACAAGGTCAAATAATATGTCTCCTTAGCACTTAGCACATTACATTACTCAGCTGCAAATAATCTCACAGCTTGGATGTCAAGGGGAAAATTAAAGAAAGGGGTAACAGTACCCTCTCCACATTTTCAACAGGTTCAAAATACTGTGCCATTCAATGCAGATTTTTTTTGTGCCTCTTTTAAAAAACAAACATCTTTTTTATTTTGTTGAAGGCAATATGCCATCACAGCTTCATCCACAAACAGCATACGTGGAACCAGGAACACTCCAATGACAGTGAGCCTTGCGTAAAATATTACAGTGCAATCCAAATGCCACTTACCATGACATCCAGTGCCGCTTTTGTTTTTAAACCAAATAGTACTCATATTTTGTAAGGAACTACAGACCTGAAAGAAATGGACTGCCATATTCTCCTGCACTTCTTAATATCGATGATGTCATTTGTGATGTCATCTTGGATGTCCTGGGTGTTAGTCTTAGCAGTGCATGGCGGTGGCACGAGTTATGGTTGCATAGCTTATTCTATCTGGCAAATTTTGTTTGGTTTTTTTATTTTACCTTGCAACCATAACGTCCCTTTCGCCAATTTTTTTTCAATGAATTTCATAGGTTTTTATTAGTGCAATTTAACCATAAGATCCCTTTAGCAACGTTTTTTCAGTGAATATCTATACATATATATATATATGTATATATATATATTCAGTAAAAAAACGTTGTTAAAGGGACATTATGGTTAAGTTGCGCTACTAAAAACCTATGAAATTCAGTGAAAAAACTTTGTTAAAGGGACGTTATGGTTCAAAGTAAAACCGAAAAACCCCTGAAATTCGGCAGTTATGGTAAGATAAGCAACCATAACTCGCCCCACCGTGCACTGCTAACACTAACACCCAGGACATCAAAGATGACATCACAAATGTCATTGATGACATCACTGATGACATCACATGTCTGGCTCTCCCTTTTTTCCCTTTACTGACATATCTAGGCCACATAGTTTTCTTCAGTAACAGTCAGGAAGTAAAAATTGAAAAGGTACTATATTTGTAGACTTAGGGTCAAGTCACATCATATGAAACATATACATAGCGGAAGACACAGGCTTGAAAGAGAGCAATCCTTTCTGTGCATGAAGATAATCATTAGGGTTATCAGCACTTTCTCATAGTTTTATTTTTATTACTCTACCTTCCCTGTATATGCTCATATTTGTATACATTGTACTCACTCTCCTTTCCTTTGGGTGCAGTCACATCATGTGATACACATACATATGGTAAGTAGCAGCTTTGAAACAGAGCAATAGTTTCTCTGCATAAAGACAGTTAGGTTATGAACTCTTTCTGCTACTACTTCTGCTTTTTTGTTTACTTCACTGTCCCTGTATATACTCATATTTGTATGTGTTGTTGTCTCTTTGTGTTTTGTCTGTAATAATTATGTATTAAGTGGGTTTTATTATCTACTTATTACATGTTTCACAGTACGCAAAACTCTAATAAGAAAGCAGTTATCATTTTATTACATGTTTCACAGTACGCAAAACTCTAATAAGAAAGCAGTTATTTCACTATTAAACATGGCAAGATTATGAATATGGCACCTTCATCATGTATGCTGCACACACTGCCTATGTTTCTGCATGAGTAGCTTAGTATACTGGATAGAACTTCATAATAGAATGCTATTTATATCAATGCATTGCTTAATGCACTAATTAGCTCATGATATTTATCCCAATGATCCTTGACAGTTTTTGGTCAGCATTATAAGAATCCCTTGTACAGAGTTTTCATGAAAAGTAAATGCACATGTGATGTCATCAGTGATGTCATCAATGACATTTGTGATGTCATCTTTGATGTCGTGGGTGTTAGTCTTAGCAGTGCACGGTGGTGGCGCGAGTTATGATTGCTTAGTTTACCATAACTGGCGAATTTCAGGGGTTTTTCAGTTTTACTTGGAACCATAACGTCCCTTTAACAAAGTTTTTTTTATTAGCACACAAACAATATACAAAGATGGAGTGTAAAAAGCAATTTCTCAGAGATGGCTGTACACAGAATGTTGCAAACTAAGAATTTATGGTCGTTTACAGTGAAGGTCAGCTGCTTCCATTTTTTGCTTGCTTGCCGGAGAGGCGCACTATAAGGTTCTATTCTTTTTTGACCTTGACAGACAGGGATCGTGCTAAAAGACTTCTTTTGAAGGAGTGTTGCAAAAATGTAAAACACGATAAGGATTACATTTCTGAAACAAAACCACTTTTATATATTATATCACTATGAGAAAGATCGTTGACACAGACGGAGTCGTATTTTGGGACTGCACTACGCTTAGACAATGGAAAATGCCAATATAATGTAAGTAACCCTTTAGATTAAGCCCGGTTAAGTTGTACTTGTTCGTTCAATGTGGCATAGTGTTTTATACCGCGCACTTTCACCCCCGAATTGGTCCCATGTCGTTTAGAGGGCTCTGAAAAAGGCAGACGACAGAGGGTGGGTTAATGGGAATAAGTTAACATACTCAGTTGCACTATCCTCGCTAGCAAATAGTTTCACGCACTAATAAATAAAATGAATATCTTTAATGAAGATCGGCTGGTGAGACTAATTTATGTTTTTTAAAACAGGTACGTCCTTCCGTATTGTCAATGCCATGATTTTCAGACCCCAGCCGATGGTTTCTTTAACTGCTAGGTGCAGCTCCATGTAAGCAACTTCATGACCCTCACCATTTTATGGGACAATCGCCAAGGACCAGTATGCCCTTATGCAGTACTAGCGGCTAAAAGCAACATACTAACCATTATGGTGGTCTAATTCCTCGTTGTTGGAGCAGCCTTCCGATTATCAATGCGACCATTTGCTTCTTTTATCATAAACCAACAGCCTGTGTACCGCAAAGGAACAGCGCAAGGCTCAAGATGAACTTTTGCTGATCGACAGCAAAGACAAATGCAAATCGCTGAATATTCTCTAAACATTTGATGTGAAATAAAAGTACTTTACCAAATGTACACACTTGCTGTTTACTTTTAAACCACAGTTTCATATTCCGCATTGTGGCACACTGTGTTGTAAGCTGATCTAACACCCTCTGTACCACAAAGGAACAGCACGTGTCTCAAGATGAACTTTTGCGGATCGACAACAAAGACAAATGCAAATCGCTGAATATTCTCTAAACATTTGATGTCAAATAAATGTACTTTACGAACTGTACAATCTTGCTGTTTGCTTTTAAATCACAGTTTCATATTCCGAATTGTGGTGCGCTGTGTTATGAGATGATGTGTGTTGTTTTCCGGGTTCTGTGTAAAGTCGCGTAGGACTGGAGACGACTGAGCGCGTTTGGCTACGCACCCTGTAACGTCACGGAGAGAGGCGGGGAATATGAATGCTTTGATAATGTCAGGCTTAGGGGCGGGACATATGATTTAGTATCGCAAAAGCAGGTCAGCCAGGTCGATGGCGTAAGTGATAGGATTATCACATAATGTCGGCACACAGCAGCCTGATTTATCGTTTCTTTAGTGGACAAAAAGTCGGGTAAGGCCCATAGGAAATTGTACTATCAGCGGACATAAGGAGGGTTCTTAGAACACTTTCAACCTGACAATGAACAATACGAACAGCGTTCTCAGAACACCCCCATTTTGTTTAATTGCAAACATTTCGGGACACCGCAAGTGTTCTTAGAACACATTCAACTTGCCAGAGTACAATACGGACAGCGTCCTCAGGACACCCCCATTTTGTTTATGTACGAACATTTAAGGACACCGCGAGTGTTCTTAGCTCAATTTTAGCTTGCTTGCGAACAAAACGGACACATACTCCGTCCTCAGAACACCCCACCATTTAGTATATTTACAAAATTTCAGAACAGCCGTGTTGTCCGCAGACAAATCGAACACAACAAAAGCATCTAGCACATAAAAAAAACAGAACATTGAACCTATCTCATACTCCCCCAACCTCCCCCAACCTCCCCAAACACTCTTACACACCAACACACTCCACTAAATACAATTTTTAATCCAAGTTTCACCGCGCTGTCCGCTGTTGACGGCAATGCAAGATGGCGGGCGCCACAGAAAATCTAGTCCAATCAGCGAACACGTCGCATGTCCGCGGACATCACGCAAGCTGCTCGGCCAATCGGGGCGCTGTCCGCGGAGCGAACCGGGAAGTCCGTCCGCGGAGCGAACGGAGATATCACAAATTTTTTTGCCTTACGTTTTGGTCATTTAAAAAAAAACTACTGGACGGATTTAATCCGTCCAGCGGTTTGGGCTGTAGGCTTGTGCAAAGTTTTCGTCCAGAGGGAGCGAAGTTATAAGCCGCCCAAAAAATGCTCTTCCTATGGAAACACCAACTTAACCATAACTACATGGACGCTACCACGTCCATGAAAAATATATATATATAATTTTTTTTTTTAGCAGTTTAGGAAACCACTGTGCTCAATCCATTATCATCATTGGATTGTACTTGTCTCTACTCCAGCTTAATATGGCTGCCCTGGTTTTATGGCATGTTGCAGGACCTAATAGAGATGGGTGAAATGCTAAAGGGACTACATTCTAATATCTATGTTGATTGTTTGCCTTGTTCCCCTAACGTGACCAAGCACCCAGGGAAGCGCGAAACGCGTTGTTCAGGATTCCCGCTTGGCGTCCTGTTTTGTTTGTTGTGTGTTTTTGCCGTGATTTTGTTTACAATAAACTCGTTTCTTCAATCTGATTCGAGTTTTTTTATTTTTGGGACTGTGAAGTGCCTCATCTCGGAGTGCAGTTTTTTCCTCTGCTGTTTTCCAGGATATATATATATATATATATATATATATATATATATATATATATATATATATATATATATATATATATTCACTGAAAAGAATTTAGTTAGGAGAGAGTTAAGGTGATCAGATTTAACGTGAAAAATCCATAGCAAAAAAACCCTTTGAAATTCACTGAAAAAAACTTTGGTTGAGAGAGAGTTAAGTTGATCAGATTTAACTCAACAAAACCCTGAAATTCAACAATCACATTCCGAACAAGTCCACCTTATCACTGATGGCAGAATTTTAAGGGTTTTGTTAGGTTAAATCTGATCACTTTCACTCTCTCAGAACCAAGGTTTTTATTTCATTGAATTTCAAAGGTTTTGTTGCTACACATTTTTTACATTAAATCTGATCACCTTAACTCTCTCCTAACTAAAGTTTTTTCACTGAATTTCAAGGGTTTTGTTATACTATAGTTTCTTCGAGGCCCACCAGCCATGGCCTTCAGCTGAGGCCACTGTACATGTTGCACCTATAGGTTTTTTGGGGGCCCCTAGCGATGGCCTTCAGCCATAGCCAATGGCCACGGCATTCAGTCTTGGACACTGTACATGTTACACAATAGGTTTCTTTTGAGCACATTAGCCACGACCTTTGGCCGTGGACACTGAACAGTTTGCATCAATAGATTTCTTCGCAGCCCACTAGCCATGGCCCTTGGTCATGGCCATGTTGCACCAATAGGTTTATTTGGGGCCCTATAGCCATGCCATGGCCACTGTACATGTTGCAAAAATAGGTTTCATTGGGGCCCACTAGTCATGGCCTTTGGCAATGGCCAGTGGCCGTTGCTTTTGGCTGTGGCCTCTGTACAAGCTGCACCAATAGGTTTCTTTGGGGCCCACTAGCCATGACCTTCGGCACAGAGACCCATTTCCCCCTGCCTAGGAGATGTGATCACAGCAGGTGTAAAAATACTTTTTTTATTTCACTCTCTCCCCATTCCCACAGGATTCCCCCGATATTCCCCCAATAATGAACTACACATATAGTGACATCGAACTACCCAGGCCCGCGTGATTCCACTGATATTTCCCTGATAATGCTAGAAAATACCAAACTCTTCCCTGTCCGCGCAGGCACTCATCAAGTACTCACCTCTTCTTTCCATGGTCCCCCCACTCTCCCCAATTGTTTTGTTCCTCGCTGGCCCTCTACTGGCCATTATCCCCATCACTGTTTAGTTCCTGTTACACATTTTCTTCTCCGAGGTGGACTTGATTGAAATGCAAGTACTGAATTTCATGGGTTTTGTTGCATTAAATCTGATCACCTTAACTCTCGCTTAACAAATGGTTTTTCCCTGACTTTCAAGGGTTTTGCTATACCTTAGTTTCCTCAGGGACCACTAGCCATGGCCTTCTGCTGTGGCCAATTTACATGTTGTACCATTGGTATCATGTTTTACTAATTGTTTTCTTTTGGGCCCACTAGCCATGGCCTTTAGCTGAACATGGCCATGTCACACCATTCATTTATTACCAAACACCCATTTCCCCCTACCCAGTAGATGTAGGCACTGTAGATGTTACATTTGTTTTCTAACGGCTCCTTCCTGTGATCACTTTACAGTTATCATTTCGAATAACAGGCATTCCTGCCAAAGAGTGGCGGTTCGCTGGTCCTTGTGATAGCGGGAAGAATTACTCACAATATAAAAGTCTTCCACATTGTCACAGGCACTCAACATGTGTCCCCCTTCTTTTTTCCAGGTCCCCTCACTCCACTCAATAGCTTTTCCCCTCCCTAACCCTCGACCATTACCCCCTATCACTCATCGTTACGTGTGATGCACATTCCTTTCTGAGTGCAACTTGCCGCGTTGCCACTATAATCTCGGAAGATTCACGTGGTCCTCCCCTGATAAACCAAATATTTTCTACCCGTAGCTGGCTCCCAAACCCACCCCCAAATCCTCAACTGCACATTGTATCTTCTTTCCCATTCCCGACCTCTAGCCTGATGTGATTGCTATTGCTATTGCTGTTGGTATACAGTGACTACGACCAGGCCATCTAAGTGCTATCGTTCAAAATAATCAGTGTTCCCCTAGGAGTAACTACATCAACAGAAGAGTTTTGAATCTCTTTCTGACATCAAGAACATTATTAGACTCTGTAGGGCTCTGGTGGAGTTCATTCCAAGGTTTGTTCTAAATCTGCCCAGCGGTCTTGGGGCTAAAGCTGTTGAAAAACAACACCTTTTCTCTATGAGAAAATGAATGGGAGTAGGCTAAACGCAGTGTTTTTATGTCAAACAGGGTTTTGTGTAAATCATATAGAGGGTTGGTGAGACACAGGACCCTTGTGAGACATCACAAGGGATAGGCGTGTGGGAGTGGCCGCCTCACCAGCACAGACGCTGGTGGTCCTATTGACTAGGAATGCAGAGATCCATTTAGATGCCTCTTCAGAGAAGTGTGTGGCGAAAGTGAGGTGGTGACAGAGGGTTTGGTGGTCGACAAAGTCGAAGATGGCTTAGAGGTCGAGGAGTAGGAGGAGAGAGAGGTTGCCAGCCTCCATAGCATCATCCAGTTGGTTTTTGAGATCTAAGAGGGCTGTCTTCATTCCATGTTTAGGGCCGAAGCCAGATTGGCGAGGGCTCAGGAGGTTGTGCTTCTCAAGGAAGTCCTGGATTTTAAAGTAGGCAACTCTGTCAACTATTTTAAGAAGGAACGGGACAGTGTCCATGGGCCTATAGTTGGTAGGGGTAGCTTGGTCAAAAGCAGGTTTTTTGAGTAGGGGGAGACCAATGACTGTTTGAGTGAGGTGGGAGCAGAGCAGGATGCATTGGAAGAGTTGACGATGGTGGTGAGGAGGGGAAGTAAGGGTCTGCAAAGTCCTTTACGAGAGAGGCTGGGCAGATGTCACCTTTTTAACGTGAGGGTTTGAGCCCTTGAATTCTGGTGGGGAGGCCTGATTGTGAGGTCGGTTGGAACTCAAATGGGTGGATGCAGGTTTGTGGGGGCGGGGGTGGGTGGTAAGGCTTCTGAGATTGCAATATGTTTAGGAATGATTTTGCTTTTCAGTTGTGCAATTTTCCCAGTGAGTGCATCCTGAACATTGCTACGCCAGAGGTTGTTTATCTGAATAGTAGATGGGGGTCAGCCGGTGTTTCTGGCTCTTGGAGAATTGTAAGCAACTCTCAGAGACAGGAGTCAGCATTCGCTATCCTTTCATTGTAAGTAGATGCTTTTGAGGCATGAATCGTATTCTTGTATTGGGAGGATAGGGTGGTGAAAATGGCTCTATTGATGGTAGTGGAGTCTTTCTTCTAAGCAGCTTCTGCTGCTCTTTTTTTTGAGCGGATGGCACATAGGTCAGTAGTGAACCAGGTATTGAGGTGACTGATATTTTTTTTTCACGAGCTTTGAGTGGCGCTAAAGAGTTGACAGCGTTATCTAACATTAGATTGTAGTGGTTCACCAGGGCATCGATGTTTTGAGGCATGGGGAGAGGAAGGTTAAGCAGGGGGAGAAAGCGGGTACTGGTGAGTTTTCATGTGCTGTGAGCAATGGTGGGAGGTAGTCGGGCAACCAAATAAAGATTTTTGCTGGCGATTGCGATAGTGAAGGTGATGAAGTGGTGGTCTGACTATGGGCAGGGTAGGTTGGCGGTGATTGGGATGTCACAGTTGTGATCAAGAATCCAGTCAAGCGTGTATCCATATATGTGTTTGGGATCATGAATCATTTAGATGCAACCCAAGGTAGAGGTGGAGTTGGCTAAGGCAAATGCGTCTGCATCAGTGGCATCATTGAAGCCTAGATTGAGTTTACCCAGGATGATGAGTTGGGCGGATGGTTTAAAATGAGGGGAAATGGCTTGGGTGAGGCTCCATTCAAATGTGCTCGCTTTTGGGCTGGCGACGGATGAGGAAGAGGGAGGTGGCTGAGTTAGGTGTGCTGCTAAGACTGGCTAAGATAGATTTGGAGTGTGCCATTTTGGTAGTGATGATGGCACGCAACAGGAGGAGTCTCTGTAGCTGAGTGTCACCCGCCTTCCCCCACCTCCCCCCCAACTTTTCTCAGAATTCTGTCTTCATGTAGTAATGCATAGCCTGTGGGGATGGCAATAGAGAGGGCAGAACTGGCAGTCAGTATAAGCCAAGTTTCTGTGAAGGCCAAGTACCAATGTCATTTGCAACAATGAAATTTAGAATGTCTGGCACATGGGCAACCAAGGATCTGGTGTTGACAAGGGCAGCTCGTAGGAGAGGGGTAGGTGTGGGACAGGAGAGGATGTACTTTGTACTTGCTTGTGTTGCTAGGGGGGGTCGTCTATGGAGATTGTTAGTGGCAGGGGTGCCTAGGCCAGGGAATGGAGGGAGATAGAGGCTGTGTGGAGTCTGAGGCAGGTGTTCCATTATTTGGTTGTAGGTGGGAGGGAAATGGGGTGGGAGGATGGTGTATGTGCGCAGTCTGCTAGGTGGAGTGCACGTTCATCAATGGGTCGTGGCCTGGTGTTTGCCCCATGATCAGCAGTTGACAGCTAAGTGATGGGGGTGTTGTAGCGGTGTGAGCCAGGTGGGGTGATATGCTCTCCTGCATTGGCTGAGTTTGTACAGCCCTTATTCACCTTGGTGCTAGATGGTGGCCATGACTTTTGTGCGACACCCTCGTGACTACTGCTAGTGCCTATCAACAAGGGCTGGGCAGATGGCAGGACATGAGATGGTGAGGGTAACGGCATCAGCAAGGGCTGGGCAGGTGGCAGGAAGAGAGACAGTGAGGGTAAAGGCATCAGCAGGGGCTGGACAGGCGGCAGGAAGAGAGATGGTGAGGGTAAAGGCATCAGCAGGGGCTGGGCAGGCGGCAGGAAGAGAGATGGTGAGGTAAAAGGCATCAGCCGGTGCTGGGCAGGTGGCAAGAAGAAAGATGGTGAGGTTAAAGGCAAACTGATTGCATGGGGGTGTCTGGTAATGTCCCTCAGAGTTGGATAGCCACAGATAGAAGCATCTAGTATAGTCTGTTCCCCTCGTGAATCACCATTTCTTCTTTAATAAAGGCCAATGTGAAATTTAGCATGACTTCATTTTTAGACATGGTAGCAAGACAGCCTTTGGAGGACACCTTCCTTCCTGTGGTCAGGAATCTATTTTGCAATTTGTAAACTCTACACACCTTTGTAACAGGTTTGCCAACCAAACACAGATTTCCACTTTGTAAGTAAAAAATCGTCTGGAGCACTTTTGAAAGTGTAGCCTCATTGCTGCTGAAATGTATTTAGTTTCAGCAGATTGCTTGTAATTCCATGCCATACTTTACCATACTCAACAACACCCTGTAATAGTGGATTAATAGGATGGGATGTGTCCATAGACATCTCTATAATATGAAGGGGCTCCCTTAGGTCCAATTATGCTCTTAAAAGAGAACCTACATGAGTCTGCTGTGCATACTTTTATGTTATGCTCTTTGTGTCTTAACAAGAACGGGCATGCCAGTTACTGATGCCCTGCAGAAAGTGTACATGAGATGTCTTGTATATGGACGTTGGTAAGCTCAGTCATACACACAATAGCCAGCAGGCCCAACACTCATTTTTAAAAACACAGAGCGTTGAATGACGAATCCCAGGATGTTGTCATTGCTTCTACAGGGGAGGCCCATTCCCATGAGGCCAGGGAGGTGAGGCTGCTACCCAATAGTCCCTCTGGGGGTGGTACTCTGCAAGTGGATCTCATGGGGCAGACAACCCCCTATGGGATGAGGGACGACATCTTGGGAGATACACAGTATTATTCCCCTACATCCCAACCTCCCTCACTCTGTTACCCTGCATAAGACATAACCCCACACACTTCCATGTATGTATGCAGAGTAGATGAGGTCATTTCCCCAAGAAATACTGGGAAGAGGAAGAGCAACACCAACCTAGTGAGGAGTGAAGACCTTTCTAATGGGATGAGGAAGAGCTACAACAGCATAGTGAGGAACGATGACCTCACTAATGGAGTGAGGAAGAGCAACAACAACCTAGGGAGGAATGAAAACCTCACTACTGAGATGAAGAGGAGTTATGACTCCATATGGCAGGTTCTGCAGAACCAAGGTGTGCGGAATGGCTAATGCCGTTTATCTAATGAAAAGGGGAAGAAGGACTGCCAAAGGAAAGAGGTCCTCCAAGGAGGAAGTGGGAGATTTGAATGCTGACAGTTGTAGATGAGATGGGATGCAGAGAGCACTGAAAACAGGATGCTTGCCCGCCTGTAACAGAATCCCTAAAAGCTCCATCACAGACAGACTTCTGCAAGATGTACAAGTCTGAGCTCCTATCCAGTCAGGAAGCCTGGAGTGAATGGGGAAGGCGAGACGCGCAGCTCAGAGGCCGGGAGTCAGCGCAGCACCGCCGGATGCCATGGAAGCGGTTCTAGGTCAAAGTTTCGAATGCATAGGATCGAATGACCAAAGGGTCGAATCAAAAGGACCGAAAACCAAAGGGTTGAATTTTTATTTGTTTTTTGGGGGGGGTCCCCTTTTGGGGGGGAGCAGGGGCCCAAACCACCTTTTTCGTGGTAAAACCCACTTTTTTCCAAAATGGAAACCCCAAAAAATACATATTTGAAAAAAGAAAATTCAACCCTTTTGTTTTAGGTCAAATTGAGTCGGACACCCATGGAAGCAGCGAAGGGAAGCTATGGAAGCCCGAAGCACCCATGAATGACTAGGAAGCACCGGTAAGCTCTCCAGAGAGGTCGGGGAGACTGGTACGGTTGGGGAGAAAGCTAGGAGAAGGCACAATCATGAAAAGCGAGTCTGGGACCCAACCCAATACACTGAATCACAGCCCCCACACCAATCCTCATAGTAATAATACCTGGCAGGAGAGTACACCAGGTTGGCTGTGGCCAAAGAAGAAGTAGTAGTAGTAGAACATGCAAAACAAGAAAACCATACCACTTGAAGAGAGTGCCACAACAATCCTCAAGCCCACAGTACCTGGGCAGAGAGTACACCAGGTTGGCTGGGAACAATGCGCTAATTCGGTGTCCACCAACGTTGAGGAAACCTAAAGGTTTGGTGTGAGAATATGGGCCTTTATGTGGGTTGTTGGTCCAGAGCGAGGAATGTCATTTTATTCAGCTAACCAGTATCCTGAATCAATTGAACTGTTGCCTCATTAGGTCTATATGTGCAGTACTTTCCTCACAGTAAAAGATGGTTAAACCCTTTTTTCTTTGGTTTGGGGATGGACGATTTGTCTGTACCACAGCGAGTCCAGACGTGGATGTCTGTTTTATCCTTGTCTATTATGATCTGTTCTTGTTTATTGAGAGGGAGGGAAAGCATTGCATTGAATTGCACTGTGGCATTCTTGCTAATGACAGGCAGGAAACAGGTACACTTAGTGTACCGTGTCTGTGATGGTACAAGCTTGCAGCTGGTATGTTACATATACTCACAAGAATTGTGTTTTTATAGATTGTATACAACACAGTGGAAGAGGGCAATGCATTCCTAGTACTGAAAAGGGATTGTGGTAGTGGACCTGCATCACAATCAGGCTGCCCAAACCGTGCACGGGTGGTTGGAAGCACCCATACAACAGACTGGCAAAACAAAAGAGAAAAGAAGAGGTAGATGTGGAGGGGAGTCCTTTACAATGTTTGTCAAGTCAATTGATTGAGTCATGCTTGTTGATATGATTTATGTCTTTAAGAAATCTTGCAGTCTCGGTAATATTAGCGCTATCTCAGTGGAATCTAAGTGATTTGGCCACAGTAGAAACTACCGCGCCTGAAACGTTTGCATGAGAAAGGTGCAAACTACCAAAAGTTTGCACCTTTCTCATGCAAACACACATACATACTCACATTCACACACACAACACACCCATAACACCCCCCCACCGACACCCTCAGCACACCCCCACCCACACCCCCAACATAAACAAACCCCACTTACCTTCACTTCACGCTGGATTCCTGCAGCGCCAGTTCCCTTTAACTTCCGTGATAGGGAACCGGCGCCACAGGGTCCTTTTTTCTTTTTTTTTTTAAATGGAAGGCTGCAGGGGTGTCCCCCGCAACCCCTGCTCACTATACCATTAAGTGTAGTGAGCGGGGCGATGCAGAGGACACCCCCGCAGCCCCCGTAACTTTTTTCTTTTAAACGGAAGGCTGCGGGTGTGTCTCCCTCAACCCCCGCTCACTATACCATGAAGTGTAGTGAGCGGGGCGATGCGGATGACACCCCCGCAGCCCCCGTTTTTTTTTTTTACAATGCTACCACCAAAGCTTCGAACTTTTGGTGTTCGAACCTTTGGGCGTAGCAATTTCAGAACTTTTGGTCATTGCAACCATTTTTTGTTGGTCAAATCGGCTTATACCATCTCAGTGTGGGTGGGGGAAGTTCGGCCCATAGCTACTGGGTTGTTCAGGACATGCCATGTTATCAGAGCAATACTCCAGAACAGAGACAGGTTGCAAGGGAGGTTTTTGGTCAGCAGCGGGAGCTTTGTTCTCAATTTGCTAATTATGTTATGACATTGCTCTGGTTCGTGTTTTTGCTCCTAGTGGCTGGGAAGAGGAATGAATGATGGATGTTCAACTACTTAATGCTACACCTGTTTCGTGGAATGTCAGGCGGCTTAACTCCCCCTGCAAGAGGCTGAAGGTGCTTTAGAACCTGGCAAGACAAGCTTCTGACTTGGTATGCTTGCAAGAAACACTTTTGTGCAGGCAGGCTGTGGGAAGGTTGTTTAGAAAGGAGTACCCAGCCTCAGTTGTTAAAAAAGGTGCTGTGGCCATACACCTGCACTAAAAGATGGAGTTTATAGGGGAGCAAATTAAAAAAGATAAGGGAGGTAGATACATTTTTGTGAAAAGGACCTTGCAGAACCAAAGATACAGAATCGCTTGCATGTATTTTTAAATGCATTCTATGGAATCATTTTCACAACAGGGCAATGTTTGTCCTCGTACGTAATGGTATTAAAGCCAAGGGCAAACATTGACCTGGCTTACCACTACATTAAATGAACAATACGGAACAGTAAATACTCATGTCTAAGTCCCATGAGTCTGAGAATTTATCTTTAGTTTAGAGAGAATTTTGATTTAATATAGGACATGCAATCTCTGGAGTTGATATATTGAAAAGTGGTTCCAAATTACATTGCACAAAAACATTTTGGCCCTAATTCATGGAATTATTTGCGTGCAAAACGAGGATTTGCATGTCATTCTGACCGCAAATCCCTGTTTGACAAATGGGGATTTGCATGCAGAATGGCGCGCAAATCCCTATTTTACACGCAAATAATTCCATGATCAGGGCTTTGTATCTGCACAGCAGCATTCATGCTGATAGCAGAACTGGCCACTGTCTCGTTTTGCCCATGCTTGCTCCATTGGCTGTGCAGAAACGCAAATCCTAATACATTTCAAACACTTTCTAAAATAAATAATGGACCACTACTAGTACTGATATCGGCACTTAAAATCACAATACGATCACTTTTAGAGTAGCATCAGAAGATAAAGGTGATAGAGGTGACAGGCTGGATAAGATCTAAATATATGTTTTGCATCGTCTAAGATCCCAAATCCAATGAAAGTCTTTGTTACAATAAGTGATTCACATTTCAAACATGCAGTGTTTCGTGGACTAATTAAATGATAGGTTAGACTAGCTGACTGCATACGTTAATTACTAAATATGACAGGGTCAGGCACCTGATCCTGTCAAGGGGGATGGGACTGCACTCAACATGCGGTAGGAGGCCTATAATGATGTTTTCCAGAGCCGGCCCTGCTGCCGAAGGAGGGGTGAGAGAGTTGGGACGGCCTGAGGACTTGTTCCCCCCACATGTGCCTGGTTGCAAGAAGAAAGTACCATCTTTTATCACCCCATGCCTGCCATACAACATGGTGGCCAGTGTTTGCGCTGCTATATTTCAGATTCCTCTACAGCAAGCCGGAAGCGATACAATCCACGTAAGAGGGAGCTGCTACAAAGCCTTCATCTACCAGGAGTCCCAGCAGCGAACCAAAGACACTGCAATCCATGCCACAGAGAAACAAGAAAAGAAAAGGAAATGTCCCACTCAACGGGCATCAGCGGTGACAGCACTTTGCCCGTGGTCTGGCAGGAATGCTTAAATCGGCAATCCGAGCAGTCAGGGCAACAGCATGGAGTTCCCATGGATATGTGATGGAAAAGGATGAAAGGACAGTAGGACATTTTCTGCAACCCAATCTGGCTCCTGGGGAAAAAGTAGCCAGAGGTTGGCTCACAGAGGCATGTAGCCAATGGCAGGGATGGGTAACGTTACCATAAGAATGGAATACTATAAAAAGTGGGTGGTTGGGACACTGGTTGTTCGTGAGACCAAGGGTGGGGAAGGCAGACAGAGGCACCATGCAGATGAAGGATGATGGGGTGGAGCGTGGAAGAGACTTACAGAGAGTGTGTGCAAGTTTTGTTATTGGTTGGGGAGAGAAATTGGTACTTGGGCGTGAGAGGGCATGCTAGGCCGATTCTAGATAAAGGGTGTTATCGATCTCTACTGACCACTTCGGTGTTATGAAAGCCTGGGTTAGGGTGGAGTGAGACTGCAGAAGATGACAGAAAGAGGGACAGCACTTAGTTGGACGCTATTTAAATTAATAAGAAAAAACCTTAAACTGTCTTTACGAGTTGGTGTGTTATTGAGGCAGTCTCTAACATAAATGAGTAATGAGCAGCAAAGAAAACTAGAAAAAGAGACACAATTATACCAGATTAACAATTGGCTGATGCGGTACATCTCATAGGCTGGCAAACAGTAAAATGGTTTAAAATGATACATTATTTTTTTTTTAATACCCATTTACCTTTTTAACACTTTAAAATAAAAGCCTATTCTCTGGCCAAGGATAGGGTATCATATGCCAAGGCCCCCACAAGGTCTTGGGAGCTAGTTCACAAAAGAGATTTCAATGTGCACCTGCAAAGTGAGCATTGTAGTATGAAAAAGGGAAACTAAGGAAACAATTGCACAACATTAAATTCTCAACGTTTTGGCATGTACAATATGTGCTATGTGTGTTAAAAGAGCGCTAGAGCTCTATGCCAGAAGCTAATACATCAAAAAGGGCAAGATAATGACAGATGGCGAGAACAAGTTTGACTGCATTCCTCTTTCGCATAGGGGACTCATTCTAAGTTACTTCTCGAGCTCTCTGCCCCTGCCTTCTCTTGTGCCTGGCATGGCCCCGGGCAAAATGAAAGGCACTAATGTGACAAGGTTTGTAACTATTCACTACTTGGCTTGCAGAGTCCTCTGCAGCATGCCTTTGTGTGATGAAATTACTACTGCTCTGCGGGAGTATAGGTATGAGTAGCAGATAAACCCCTACCAATCGCCACCCTACTACTAAACTAGCAGCCATTTCAATCATAAACGTGAAACAGGCACATACCTACTTTCCCACTTGTGGATACATGGGCGGAGGGCAGACTTTACTCTTGAGGATGGGCATGAGCTAGCATAGAAGATTCCAAGCAATACTACTGGGGTAACAAAAGCAAAACATGTCTAACTAAGGGTATATAAACATAAGAGACTCTTCTTTTATTAAAAAGACCAACACACTAATCAAAAGCAATATAACCTTCCCCTGAATATGCAGACTTTTATATGAAGGAGGCTTTCTGGATCTTTTTCTTGAGGCTCAGGGGCTTTGGGACAGATTTCTAGGTGCCTGACAATGGGTTGAATTGGTACTGAGATGATAGATCTGATTTGATTTGGATATTTGTAGAGTGCAAAACAGACGGTAGTGTAACGGGCAGACAAAACTGCTTCTGGGTGCATGTGTAACAGTTGGTGGACTTCTTGTATGAGTATCAAAAACCCTGTGTAATTCTGAATGTCCAGGCCTAAGAAAAAAGGAGCGTTTATAGATGTTTGAGAAAAGCCATGATAGAGTCTTGGGAGTGCAGTGAGAGGGAATGTTGTTCCAGAGATTGGGTCAGAGCACACAGAAGCACCTGTCGACTCTGGTAGAATAACGACTATTGGGGATGTTGAGCAAGAGGGTATTAGAGGATCGGAGAAGACGTGAGGGTTGGTAAAGTGCAATGCATTCTGCAAGATAAGGTGGAGCCTGTCCATGCACGCATTTCAACACCTGGCTTAGGATCTTAAACGTAATCTGAGAGCAACATTGATGAATCTCTTGGGAGTTTAAGGACTAATCGGACTGCAGCATTCGGAGCCAACTGCAGCCAATGAACCGGATGTTTCAGAAGGCTAGCATAAAAAGGTTGGCGTAGTCGAGCCAGGAGTTCACCAATGCTCCAACTACCGGAGCAAGTTCGTTATGTGGCAAGATCGTAAGAACATGTTGCAAAAGATGAATACTTAAAAAAGCATGACTAACACTGGCATTGACTTGTTTAATAAGGACATCTCAGGGTCTAGGATCACCCCAACATTTTTTACTTTGTTGTTTAGGGTGGTCGGAGGACCAAACAAGGAGCGTGGTACCGGACACTGATCAGGGTTTTCTAAGAGCTGTTTGAGGCCCAGGAACATTGCTTCTCTCTTGGAGGCATTGAGCTGGAGGTTATTCCCAGCAAGCCAACTTTTGATTTGATCAAGACAGGCTTGAAGCTGGTTAAAGGAATCTTCTTGTCATGGAACTGTGATGTATAGTTGAATGTCATCTGAATATGGTGATGATGGACATAAGTGGAAGATATAAATAATAACAAGGAGGGGAGATAGAGAAGAACCCTGTGGGACACGAGGGGTAACTGGCTCTGGAGAGGAGAGTAGGGATCAAAGTTTTACAGTTTGTGTTCATGCAACTAAAAAGCTATGGAACCATTGCAAGACTGTCCCCTGGATCCCTAATGAGCATCTAAATCGTGATAAAAGGATGGAGTGATCCACTGTGTCATGGGAGGTGGAGAGATCTAACATGATGAGGAGCCATAGACGACCTTGGTCAGAGTCAGTGGTTCCAAATTAATTGAATGTGTTGAGACAGTTGAGTCAGCTCAAGAATGTCCATTGATGCAAAGTGGTCCTCCAGCGTTGATCAGCTCAAATAGGGTGAAGAACAAGAATATAATGATCAATTTAGGATCTCAAAGCAATTGAGTTGATTCAACGAGGTCTAACATTAAGATGCGTTTCTTCAGTGGCGAGTAGTTTAAAAATGACTGGCACACAGGGAAGCAATGGTCGAGTCAGAGGCTCAACAAGCTTGAAACACATCAACAAACAGTGATTGCGAAAAGCAGCTCTGGGGGGTGGGTCCAGAAGCAGCTCGAAAAACTACTTAAATGCAGTAGAGCAGGCTCAAAAGCAGTTTAAGGTGGGATACAGAGCCCAGAGCTCTCCCTAGAATCCTTGTTTGCTTGAGGGGCAGTCAGCGCCAATAAGAAGGTTCTTCGGTCCAGTGTGCAGGCAGCAGGTAGACATTGCAAATTGACAAGGGGGTTCCTGGGAGTTTCTCTGCCAGACATTAGTCCTGGTTACGAGAGACTTACCCAGAGGCTTTAGCTCACTATCTTTCACAGAGAAGAAATATCCCAAACATATCAGTCTTTGTCCTGCCCTGGGGCAGTCCAGCACCGAAATGCTAGGTAATTCTCCTCTGAACAAGAGTACCAACAGCACCCCCAGACATGTGTTTTTTCGGTCTGGTTGGACCTCATCAGTAGGGAGGAGCTGTGCCTCTCTAAGAATAGTGAGCAAGGGGTCCACGTCTGGATTCCCCTAGTAACTTAGGGTGAGACCCAAAGTTACTTAAATATGCAAATCGACAAGGGGGGTCCTGGAGTCCCTCTGCCAGACATTAGTCCTGGTTACGAGAGACTTACCCAGAGTCTTTAGCTCACTATCTTTCACAGAGAAGAAATATCCCAAACATATCAGTCTTTGTCCTGCCCTGGGGCAGCCCAGCACCGAAATGCAACGCAATTCTCCTCTGAACAAGAATACAAACAGCATCCCCAGACACGTGTTTCGGTCTGGTTGGACCTCACCAGTAGGGAGGAGCTGTGCCTCTCTAAGAATAGTGAGCAAGGGGTCCACGTCTGCATTACCCTAGTAACTTAGGGTGAGACCCAAAGTTATTTAAACATGCAAATTGACAAGGGGGGGTCCTGGAAGTCTCTCTGCCAGACATTAGTCCTGGTTACGAGAGACTTACCCAGAGTCTTTAGCATGCACCAATACAGATTTTGTTTATCTATCCTTAAGGACTTGATTCCGACTTCGGCAGTACTGGTGATACATCGGGTGTATTAGAATACTGGATGTTTTACCACTCTGCCAAATCCTGAAACTCATCTCTTTAGAAATGTCCTCCATTCATAAAGTTGTACAGCAAGTGGGATACTACCCATGCGATATTACCACATAAAACCATCAGAGTAGTCTGGAGGAAAAGAAACTAAGGACTAACAAACTGAAAGTATTGCAAATGTACACATTTCAAAATGATACACAAATAACTCGCTCAAGGGGGCCAGGAGAGGGTGGAGAATCATTCTGGATTCTTGTACAATTTTAGAAGTTATATTTTTGCACCGAAATCACAGGGCTACAACTACTAGAATGCAAAGCGACGGGAGCCTAAAAGTCAGGAATGAACGAGTCTCTGACACTTGACATGGGCCATCTTTTAATCTCCCTTGATTTCCACAAGTTTGATAACGGAAGAATTTAATGCAGTCATGCATCTTGCTGTTAAGCATGTTGTTAAGTACTATGTGTGAACCCACAAAAAAGTAACATAATTTATAGAAATCAACTGATGGTTTTAGATTTCACTTTGTAATTGAGTCTGTGCTTTATAAATGTGTAAGTAGTAACGTTAGGCTATTGTGCTTACAAAAAGGCAGGGAGACATTTTGAGGTACGGTCAAACACCGACCCCATTCCCTCTCCCACTGGGCCTCATTCCGACCCTGGCGTTAACCAAGGCGCTATTAGCGCCTTGGTTGACGCCGTTATTTTTCCGACTCCGCCATGGTGAATGGCGGAATTACCACCCCATTACAAGGTTGGCGGGGTCGGTAATTCCCCATTCACCAAGGGCCCTTCCCCATTCCCATTTTTGCCCCATAGGGCTCAATGGGAATGGGGAAGGCGCTAATTACGGCACCGTAAATTACGGTGCCGTAATTAGCTCCTAGGTCCCTTTGCGGGTTGGTTTTTTAACGCCTGAAAAAAGCAGGCGTTAAGTACCAACCCGCAAAGGGAACTCGGAATAGGGCGGTAAGGGTTTAACGGCACCGGTCTCGTTAACAGTGACCGTTAACCCTTACCGCCCTACTTGGAATGACCCCCACTGAGAAGGATCTACGCATCTCCTGATTTGCCCACTCTGAGCCGCAGTAAAAGACTGCGAAAGAAAATAGAACATCTGTGAAAAAGAGAGATTGCAGACCTCTCCTAGGTATTCCCCTTTATGGCGTTGATTGCTTGGTGTCTGCCTCAGGTGGCCAATCACACTTTGAACCTTTCCTTGGAGGCATAAACATGCAGCTCCTGAGGTCAGACACAGCATCTTGTAGCTTTCCAGCCTGCTGGGTGCTTTGATCCAATGCACATATTAGTTTTAGGCAGACATCTCATCCTTGGTTATACAGGGAGAGTCAGGCTATGCAGCAGCTTCCTTCACAGACTAACCCTCACACAACATTCAGGCCCACTTCTTGTTTTAAGAATCTAGCCCTTGGTCTACAAATATCTTCCTGCAATTCTATACTTTAAAGTCTCCCACTAAAGAGTCTGACACTGGAAGCCAAAGGAGGGCTAAGAAAGACAAAGATAGGGAGCATGAAAGAGTAAGAGTGTGTGAGAGATTCCAGCTGCCCGCTGTGTCCCCTCGAGCTGTTTTCATGTTTTAGGTCGTTTTCAGCACCCCGATAGAGCATCCATGGGAAACTAAGGCCAAAAAAGAATAGCTTAATTCCTTCTGTTTTTTTAAATGACAATTGCTGCTTATCCTGTCTCTGTGCGCGTGCGGAGACAGAGAATGAAAGACTACACAGAGCCAAAGTGCGAGATGACTTATCTTTTATCTTTCACGGTGGGAACTGCCATGCGCAGTGAAATCACACTGTGCATGTGCGCAGAGGCGTAGGCAGGATTGTCTAGCAAATGGGGCCTGATGCTAATGTAGTTGGGCCCACTGCACTGACACACATATCTGTAAATGTCCACACAGCGCTGCTGAGTGGGCATTTACAGATTTGGGGTGGGCCTTGCCCCTCAGGCCCTACCCTGCCTACGCCTCTGCATGTGCGACGGCAACGCAGCGCGCTCCTATTGGGCAAAGATCGTGTGATGAGGCAGTGCTCATCGAAATTTAACTGTGTCCTTGTAGGGACATGACATCTCACCTCCGGGGCAGAAAGTTAATACTTACGTTGCTCGTCCCTCAGATTTCGTCAATGAGGTGCACTGGTCTTCGTGTACATCTTGTTGGCCTCATATGTGCTTTCCTTGGTTCCTCTTTGGTTCCAACCTTGTGAGTACTCACTCGCTCTGCTTCACCTCTCTCCTCGTCACTACTTTCTTCTTCTCGTTCTATATATTTCTTGAATTGAGAGATGTTTTGAGTGATGACTCGTCCTGGAGAACGTGCCATCAACATGGTCCCCTTAACTTGAGACACAGTTAGAGGACCTGGATCGAATTGGGAGTCCTACTTCCTTTCCTGCTTGCGAAATACAAGATCCTTGTCTCCTGGTTGCACGGGTGATGCTTTGGTATTTCTACGCTGATCAGCATACCTTTTCATGTCCTGATTTCTAGAGCTATCCCTGGCAGACACCTCTCGATCCTCCTTATTGGGTGGTCCTGAGAGGTGAGGGAGCCTTGTATTTACCCTTCTTCTGAACATTAGCTCTTAGAGTCATTTCCCTGTGGTCCCATGTGGCGAGTTTCTATAATCTCACAGCATGTTACACAATGCTTGATTGAGTGACATGGAGTGCAGTTCGTTTCATTAGAGCATCATCTTTAGATTGCTCACAAATCTTTGTTCATTTCCTTGTCTTGTGGCCATAGGCGGGGTCATTGTTCTGTGATGGATCCACATGTATTGCATGAAGCGGGCAAACTTCAGACTGCTGAATTGTGGTCCATTGTCAGATCTGAGTATGTTAGGAATCTCCCATGCTTAGAAAATGTTGTCCAGCTTTGGGATAACGGTGCTGGCTCCTATGAAAAATACCATCTGTACGATGGGAAATCAGAGTATTCATCCATGATGTCCAGCCAGTATTTACTGTCTTAAAAGGGTCCAAAGAACTTGACAGATATCTGACCCCATGGTGAAGCTGGCATCTCTGACATGCAGAGAGGTTCTGTATTGTTTTGTTGTGCTCTGACACAGATGACATGCGCTGATTGTGTGCTCCACAAGTGCAACAATTCCAAGGAACCACATGGTGTCTCTAATTTGTCGTTTGGTTGCCACTATCCCTCTATGAGCTTCATCGGCTCGGTCCACTACCTGATGTCATAGTTCAAAATGGATGATCAGTCTGTTGCCTCGATTGGTGAGTCCTTCTTCTTAGATCGACAGTTCGTTCTTCACTTGTTGGAATGAGCACAGTGCCACTTCTGTTGTGAGACCCTTCAGGAAATATAGATCTCCACCTCTGGGATTGAATAAACTCCTGAATCTTCTTCATTGCGCCATTGTATAGACTGTACTCTTTGATGATGGCTGATGTTATTGAACTAGACAGACCACTGTGAGTGAAGAAATCGGTGTATTCTTCCACCATGGAAACCTTGGTTGCCAGATTCGGGAGCGGGTGTCGTGACATGAAATCCACTGGGTTGTATTCTTTCCCGGGTTTGTGTACGATTGCAAAGTTGAAATCCTGCAGCCGTAACCCCATCTTTCTATTTCTATGTGATTCTTTGCTATGGTCGATGTTACAAAGGCCTTGTAATAAATGTGTCTATATTTTTAATATAACACCTGTCTGGAGTAATTTGCAAGTGTCCTTGCTTTGTGTGCTCATTGAGGTCTTTCCGTCACCCTCACCCTTCTTGAGACTTAGTCTTGACCGCCGCTATCGCTACCCTGATTGGTTTGGCTTGTCCAGAGGTTACCCTGTTCCAAGAAACTAGGCTGGCCTTCTGAACCTCTTCCCCTCCAGGTCCAAGTTCAGAAATCCATCTTAACAGTAGAGTATTGCAACTCTGCCACCTCTGGAAGGTCTGTTGTAGGGAATTACCGAGTAGCCAGGTGGGAAGGCCTTGTGCACGACTGTTGCAAAGCCGTCAGAGAACCAGGTTGCAGTGTTAAAAATGAGGTATGGATTGTCAGAGGAAAGGAGGCCAAAGATGCTGTTTCTTGCTACGGAGCGGGCATTGAAAAGGATGCATATGATTTCATGAGGGGAGGTGATTTTCATGGTGCTCATCGCTGGGAGTGCTTGGTGGACATGGGTGCCCAGTGAGATGGGAGGTGTGGTAGGATCAGTCTGGGTGGTTGAGGTTGACAGAGGGGCAGTAGTGGGGGGGTCTGTATGCTTGTACACTTTGAGGGTCGGTGAGTGGGTTAGGTCGATGGGGAGTGGGAAGAGTAGGCGAGTGGTGGTGGGTATGTGAGAGACATGGTGGGAGAGATCGGGGGTGGTGAGTGGTGCACTTGTGGTGTGAGGGGTTAGGCGAGTTGTTTGTGCTTCGAGTCTGGAGAGCGCTGGGGGATTAGGTGTACTGGGTGAGAAGTCGAGAACAAGGGGGTGGAGACGGGGAGAGAGGGGAGGAGAGGGTCTGATGGTAGGGGTGGGAAAGGATGGGACGATTGACTGCTAGAGAAGTGGTGAGTTATGGAGAGTCGAGGGAGAGGGTTGGTCACTCTTTCTGTGTTTTGTGGGTTTGGGAGCCAGAGGAGTGTGAGAGAGGGTAGGAGGGTCAGAGGGAGAACAGGATAAAGCGACTGTTTTAAAAAAGGGCGAGACGTGCTATGTTCAGAGAAGGGAAAGGGTAAGAAGGGGGAGGTCTGTGTGAATGGTTTGAGTAGAAGCTGAGGTGGGAGAGGGCAGTGTGGGGGGTAGGGTGAGAGTGTATACAGGTGAAGATGGGGGCAGGTTGTGCAGAGTTAGTGGTGTCCGGATGTCCTCGAGGGATTATGCTGTCAGGGGGACACTGGGTTTTTGAGGGCGAGGTGTTGGGGGTGAGGAAGTGTGGGACTGAGGTGGGGGCATGGTTGGGAGGTGTGTTGGTAGAGGGAAGGCAATGTTGGAGTGACGCGGAGCTCTACATGAGTGGGTGTGTGGTAGTGGGGGTGTCAGAGTGGGATTGGTAGTTGCAGGGAGGACTGAGGTGGGGGGTTGATCTAGGGGAGGAGTTCCTAGGTGGGTACAGAGATGCTGTGGTTGTGGCGGTGTTAAACAAAAGGAATGGGTGCCCTATTGGACTGGCAGCAGATAGGACAGAAAGACCTAAGAAACAACAAAAAAAGGGATTGCTACCGTTGTTGGTACTTGGTTGGTTATTAATTTTAACCTAATTGTATCAACATATTTTCACAAAATGTTTGTTTTATTTCTTTTCATACCTACACTATGTCATGGAAACCACTCGAATATGATAAATGAGCCAGAAGTGTAATGTTACTCGGTGAAAAACATGAATGAAACGTGTACAATTAAAACTTTCTATTTGAGTAAAATGTAAAACTCAATGAAAAATAGAGGGTGAAAGAGGCAGAGGACAGTGTTGAAAAAAGAAAGAAAATACCCAGTGAAAATATCAACAAGGAAATCAGGAATAAGAGAGGAAATATAGCAGATAATAAAAGACAAGGTAAAATACTCATGGCAATTAAAGGTTTTGAAAAAGCCAGCATATAAATGAATCATCAAAACTGTATGCATACTTTATACATGACAATATGAGTTCTCAAGTTGTGCAGCCAATACCATTTTAAGACATAATAGTTCAAGCAATGATTCTTGCCAGTGAAACACATAACGTGAAAATAGTGGAAAATCCCTACACAAAACTATTCTATTTCAGGATGTCAGATTCTGTTCATGTATATTCCCAATGAGCCATTTCCTTAATATCTGGCCTTTCAACCACTACTTGGAGGTACACCCGACCCCCACACGCATGATTATTTCAAGCCATATTTGTGACTCAACATGGACTTGCGTACAAAATAGTTCATCAAATTGCACAACAGTGAAATTGTAAGTTTGTCAAGTAATGTATTACTCTAATTTTTACTTATAGATGTACGATAAATTCGGGGACATGGTACCGTAATCTTCTGGACCTGAAGAAAGCTTCAACTGACGTAAAAGTGGGCAATTTTTGTACAATATTTACGTAGATCATTACTGCGCTGAAAACATTTTAATTCAGCGTAAACGCATACTAGTGTGGATATTTACATATCCACATACTTATGTTTCATAACTTAAATACATTATGTGTTTTGTCTGTATCTCTAATTATCAATGTTTGGAAGAGTGTGTTTTGTATTGATGCTGTTTTTTCCATAACTTGACTTTTGGTAACATTGTGTATTCTCTGTCTCAGTTTCCACCTCATACTCTTTAACAAATTGCTGCAATTGATTAATTAACATTGTTTCCCATTAATTAAACGCATGTTTTCTTTGTTTTATTTTTCGATTATCTTAGCCACCCTTTTGTGCTGTAAAGAGGGTTTCACCCTAGGGAACATTTTTGATAGATGGGCTTCTCCCCATCTCCCACTGGGGGATAGGAATCTTTGGCCTATGTATCCTTCCTTTGATAATAGCCAGGCCAGCAAGCCAGTTTGGACCACCTGCCTTGACCCTCTGAGGCTACAGAACCATTGGCAAAAAACATATCAGCGTGATATCCTAGCCAAGCCTTCACTAAAATCATGCATTATATGATGCCCAGCAACTGTTGCACAGAGGCTGGTCATATAGCACAGGAGCTAAGTGCTCGCCCCCAATGTCTGGGTGCAGCCTGCTATGGCAGGTTCGAATCCCGGCTGAGGTCGATAAAATGAGTACCACTCTGTGGGATAATAATGTCTTGTTATTTGAGCCCTCTGAAACCTATGGGTGTGTAGCGCTATATGAGAAATAAATTATTATTAGAACCAATAACTGCCAATTAGAAATTAGGCCCACGAAACAGGAAATACCCATGAGAATGGTTACGCTTGGCCTTTGCTGAGGCAATGATGCAAACCCAGTCACATCTGTAGTATCCGTGCTCCTATGGAAGATAGGTACAGATGCATATCAATGTTGCCAACCTTCCGTGCCCTAGAGCGTGACACAGATCCCTGCTACATCACAGAGAATCAGTATGCGAGTCAAAGGACAACAGCTGTGAGCCGCAGCGTCGATGACACTGACTCCCTCCTTCTCATATTATATTTATATATATATATACTTTTGTGTTAATAAACATAGCGTAAACCTCAACTTGCCCTTTGTCTTCATCCACCCAATGCCTGAATACTACAAACTGGCGACGAGGATGGGACCCACTTACGAGTACGACGAGTAATTTGCAGCTTGCCGTGAGGCCGCTCCGCTCACACCCGAATGTTGCAGCGGCCCCAGACGGAGTGAATCGTTTTGGTGGTAACGTACCTTTTCTCTGTTTTATCTTCGCTCCGCTCTATCCGAGCGTGGTAGCGGCCCTGGGGGTTGCCATTTCGTGAAGGAAAATAAATTAATACATTCTTCTTCTGCTGCAGAGCTGCAGTTGCCGAACTGGCGTTCCCTTCCACTTCCTCAATCACAATTACGCGCATGCGCGCTTCGCTAGCAATGTGCAAATATCAAGTCTGTCAGCGTGATGAATGCCATTAAAGCCATATGCACGCATTTCATGTGAATCTAGCAACGGACATTAAAGCAGCATGCACGCATTGAACACATTTATTGTGTGGTTAGCAACGGACATCCTGTTACCAGACATTTCGTGGCCATACAAGTACACAATTCATCCATTCTCATTTCAGATAATACAGAGATAGTATGAGCAAGTACATTACATCTTGAATTTGGAGCACCACAGCAAGCATGTTAACATATTGCAATACATTGGCACTGCTTACAGAAATTGAGCTATATTAGTGATAATATATTTGGGCAAATGGCATTCAGCAGTGTTCCTCCTCCTATATTCTTTATGCCTGATGCCAATGAACCCAGCATACCATGGAAGAGGTGGATCCGATTCTTTTGAACATTATGCAGGAGTGGTTTGTGGCCCGAACTGTAGTGCAGAAAAGAGAAAATCACTATTACTGCACTGTTTGGGTCCAGCTGGCCAAGAGAAGTACGAATCCTTACCAGAACTCCCAGTTGATGAGTATGTAGATATCAATTAATATGAACGGACAGTCAAAAAGATTGATAAACATTACGAGTAGAAAACAAGTATCATATTGGAGAGATATAAGTTTGGCAAGAGGACACAAGAGGAGGGAGAAAGTGTTGAGAAATGTATCACTGCATTGAGAAAACTTGCCAAGATATGCAATTTTAATGATCAACTAGATGAAAGACTAAGAGACCAATTTATGTTGGAGTGCAGGAGTGCAAAAGTAAGAGAAAAACTTTGGTCAGAGAATGATCCTTCGTTAGATACAGTGCTAAGAGTAGCGAAAGAAGTTGAACACACTGAAGAATGTGTAAAGGAACTAGAGAACAAAATTAAATCTGTCCAAGTAGAAACCAATACCATGAGAGCTTCAAAAGTATAGTGCAATGTTGTTGAAGATAGTGAATCAATATCCATGGTTAACAATGCCTCTGCCAGAGGAAAAGCATTTGGTAGACCATATAAACCCCCCACAAATTGACAGAGGAAAGTACAGAACTAATCAAAAAGGAAGTTCCAATAACTATACCAGGAGAGACAGTTCAAGTGAGCAACCTATGAATTCAAGAAAAAGGCGTCAAGGGAAATGTTATAGGCGCAACAGCATTAATCATTGGGCCGATGACCCAGGTTGCCCAGCAATAAAAATCACAATACATCCACCATTTGGATAGGGGGAATTTAGACAGTGACCACAGAGATGGAGAGGAAGGTGAAGAATGTGTATTTGTTATAATAGATGACGATGACGAAAAAGTCTTAGAGAGCCCTAAAGCTACAGTCTCCGTTGATGGAGTAGATATGAACATGATGATTGATACGGGTGCGAAATACACATTAATAGCGCAACAGCTATGGAATAAAGAAAAGCATGAGTACTTACATGAAACCGATATCAAACCCAGAGCCTATGGCGGTGTAAAGATTGACACGATAGGCTGGTTCTGGGGCAAGTTAAAATTCAAAGGTAGGAAAGCTAAAGGAAACGTTTATATTACTAGTATAGGCAAGACACTCCTTTTGAGCTGGACTCATCAAAGTAAACTTCAAGTAAAAATAGACACTATTGCGGAAGAATCTGTCTTTGCAATCAACAATGATGTGAACAAGTTTGAGAATAGTCTCAATGTAGTAAAGTGCGACACAATGATGTCATGGAAGCACTATTCCGTGATGGTGTCGGGTGTCTTCGTGGTTATGTGCATGAAATACAATTAAAATCCAACCATACTCCAGTGGCCCAGAAGTTAAGGAGTGTACCTTTATCTATGCGAGATGAAGTCAGGAAGGAGATCAAAATGATGGAAGATCAAGGAATTATTGAAGCTATAGATGCCAGCGAATGGGTCTCGCCATTAGTGGTTCTCAAAAAAAAGTCAGGCAAACTCCGGATATGTGTCGATATGCGGGAACTGAACAAGTGTGTTGTCCCAGACAGACATCCTCTTCCCAACATACAGGAGTTGATTTTTACTATTGGGCCATCAAGTTTGTTTTCCACTCTCGATTTAACATCGGCCTATCATCAAGTAAAATTACACAGATACTCCAGACATCTCACTGCTTTTATTACGCCAGATGGTTTTATTTATTTATTTATTTATTTTTTTCCTTAGTTTATTAATAAACTTTTTGAAATGCACAATTCTCCAAGCAATTTCCTAATTCAAAAGGAAGAATAACACGAGGACAACCGTTCTAATGTCCGGCCCACAGGCTTAAATATCAAGCATGTCAATAAAGTTTATCACCGAGCAAGTTAGACTGACGGAACTCCCACTTAGGATTCTGAACCACCAGTCCTCCATATTTCCATTTATCGGTGCATATTTGCTCAGATGTATCGATCTTTTCGAGTTCAATTTGGGACAGCCGATTACCAAATGTTTTATGGTTTCGATTTCCTTTAAACAGAATCTGCACCAGTTATCACAAATCAATGGATCTTTTCGTCTTAGTAGGACTTCTTTTGTTCGTAACGCATTCATTCTTAGACGAAGAAAACGGTCACGGTGATGTCTTGAGGGAAACCGAACAAGATATCTTGGCATCGTATTTAATTTGTTAGAAGTTGGCCCTAATTTAGGCGCCGACACCATGATTTCCAGACGCTCCATGTTTCGTACCCAGGCCCATTCTTTTAGTTTTTTCTTTGCAATTTGGGGCCATTTTATCAATGTTTCTTTACTTATACTGGCTGCTCGCATGATGTCATGAATTTTTGTGGACCAGGAGGTTAGAATCTGCTCAGATGGTCGCACATCATCCATCGCCAAGATCTCATAGGCAGGTTCTTTCTTCGTGATTGTCATCTTTCTCAGTAATGCTAGTGATTTCCAAATTACTGTTGTATATAGATCATCCAGCGCAAGTTCATGCCTTATTACTGAGATTGGGAAGCAATTTGGTAGCTTCAGCACACGTCGCCAGAAATGGCCTTCCAGTTTTGCCCACAGTTTGTGGTCGAGATTCCAACCTGCTTCTGTTCCATAGGTAACACATGGGATTACTTTTTGCAAATAGAATTGCCGAATCGGGGTTAAGGAAAATTTTCCAAACAGGTTGTGGATTCGGGTTCCTTGGATAGCCAAAATATTCATACGGCTGCCTACATGACTTGACCAACTCGTCTCGCAAATAGAAGCGGATATCATTATGCCTAGATATCTGATTTCCAGTACTTCCTCGAGTTTCGAGTTTCCAATTTGCCACTTGAAGCAGTTTCTCTTTATTCCTTTGTGAGTTCCAATTTTCATAATTTTTGTTTTCGTCACATTTATACTCAAATGATTTGCGTTCATGTATTGATGTAATTTATGTAGTAGACGTTGTAAGCCAATCTGCGTGGTATCTGCTAAGATTATGTCCTCCGCATAAACTAAGCAGTTTAGGTGAGATCCGTTTATTTTCGGCGGAAAGCAACGCACATCCTTCAGTGCTGATGGGATATCCGCGATGAATAACTTAAACAGGCATGCTGCAATGGGACAGCCCTGTTTTACACCTCTTTGGGTCCTCATTTTCTCCGACAGAGTTCCGGCTTCGTTCAATCTTATCTGAATGGACGTGTCTGTATGCAATGCAATAATCGGAAACAGAATCTCATCTGGGCACTTCCAATTGTTTAATTTTGTCCATAGGGTTTCCCGATCGATGCAGTCGAATGCTTGATGGAGATCAATGAATGCTATAAACAGCTGTGTTTTTTTTTCTATAGCATTCAGCTTGAGTAAGTTTAACAGGGTCAAGTTGTTTTCTGTTCCAACGCCTTTTGTGAAACCAGTTTGTCTGGGATCTGTAATTCCTCTTTTTTCGGCCCACTTAGTTAATTTTTTTTGCAAAAAGTTCGCAAACACTTTGCCGATGGTGTCTAGTAGGGCGATCGGCCGATAGTTTGCCGGATCAGCTCGATCGCCCTTCTTGAATATGGGCACTATAATTGCCGAAGTCCACGAGGCCGGAATTTCTCTATGCTTTTTAATGTTGGCAAATAAGATCTCAATCAGTTTCGCCCATTCCAGTTTGTTTTGTTTAAGCATTACATTAGAAATGCCATCAGGGCCAGCGGCTCGAGAATTATTCAGTTTTTCAATGGCCGATAAAATATCGTCCCTGGGTTCAGTACAGTCCCAGATTACAGACCTTAGATCTCGCTGTTTAATGTCTGTTTCCACATCCCCTGCAAAGACGTTAGTGAAATGTTTATTCCACTCTGCCCCAGTGACCACGTTTGCCATTTTGATCGCATTGTTGGCCGTGCAATTATTTAGAATTTGCCAAATATCTCTGCATTTGTGTGATTTCATCATAGTCAACATGACTTCGCCTCTTTCTTGGTCGCGTTGGAACTTAAATGCTTTAGACTAGTTAAGATATGTTTGAGTCCTCTTTTTTATCAAGTTGGCACTGTCACTACCGCCTTGTGCTTTCAGCATACATATGTCACGTTTTAGACGCTTTTTTTCTTCGTATACTCTTGTGCTCCATTCATGGGTATGTTTTTTTGCAGAGTTTTTTTTCCACAAGTTCGATGAGCTTTTCGAAGGTAACAGTGACACATAATCCACGTTGCAAAGGGACATTGGGTCTACTGCATCTAGTTTCGCCGTGATACAGGATATCTGAGCGGTAGATAATCGTAACCTGTTTTTTCCATTATTTAGTTCCAGGACTTGAGTCGTTGCTGACTTTTTAGTTCCTGATGTAATCCTCAGATGTAATACCAACGGATCATAGTCACTGTTTTTAGTGGGGATTACATTCAGTTCATGAATTAGGTTCCATGCGTGTTTTGAGACCCATATATAGTCTAATACCTTCGCAGTACCCATATTGTGCCACGTATTTTTTGGTGGCCTATCTCCATCCGTTTGACCATTCACCATGTCACAATCGTAGGCCTCCATGATATTATCCCAGATGGTCCTTCTCTCCTGATTTAAGAGACTGTTGGAACAGCATTTGGTTGGCGGCACGCCCTTTTCATTGAACCAAGTCAGGTTCATGTCACCACATATTATAAGTATGATGTTGTTCTTCTTATACATGTACTTTTCTAGCAGGTTTATTACCGTAACTGTTAGTCTCTTAGTGGTGATCATCGCTGGATTCCAATATATATTCAGTACTAGAAGTTGTTGAGGCCGTTTCCCATCATGATCTTTTTGTTGCAGCAGCGTACATTGCACAAACAAATTTGGGTTTTCGCTGTTGAGCACCTTCCAGTCACATCCGATTTTCATCATGGTTATCAAGCCGGCGAAAGGGCGTCCGTCTGGATTTTTCCCTGCAGGATTCAGCATTGTAACATAGCCTTCTTTCACTGGCGGGCATCTCAGCCATGTTTCTTGTAAACAGATTATGAGATTATCATTCAACTCAATCGGAAAGCTTTCATAAAGATGTCGAAAGCCTCTCGTGTTCCAAGAGACAAAGGAAATCAAGTTCTGTTCGTTATCAGGGACTAGCTACTTGGAACCTTCATCATATTTGTTGATTTTTCCAGAGCGATGCAAAGGCAATTCAATTCTCATATGTTTTCTTAATTCATTCCTTTGTTGTTCTTGAGGAGACACCTTATATCCAGACCTGTTTGATGGATTCTTGCTATCCAATGGTCTTTGATTAGCCGAGTCGGACAGAACTTCCCTTATCTCGAAGCCAAACTGCAGTATTTCGTCCTTTTTTGCCAGGATTACGTTGCGTACTGCTTTGGAGGGTATATGAAGATAAACTTTGTCTGCTTATTTCTCGGACATGTATTCAATGATGGCTATATCATTAGGCGTCACAATTCTCAGTGCCGGCACCGAATGTAAAAGGCGCATTACATTCCTTCTGTTCAAATTCACATCAGGATCATCTTTATGGATGTTCGTAATTGCGATTCGTGGGTTTCTATCAGTCGGTGACTCATGGTCCCTTGATTTGCTCTTCTCCACCTCGTTTAGTCTTTGTCGGGCTGTACATTTGGGATTCAGGTTTCTGATATTAGTAGTGCTACCATATTTGCCACGAGTGGATGGGTCCTCATTTGGCAGTTTAGATTTTGTCCGTGCGTCATACATGTCTCCTCTGGACATTTTTTTGTTTCCACAGGCCGACTGGGCCCGGTAAGCAAAGTCCATAGAGCAAGATTTGGTTTTTGGAATCCAGGGGTTTCTCGCCTTTTTTTCCTTCGACGTAAAGGATTCATTTCGGTCAAGATTAGGGGAGTCATTTGATTCTAGACTACTCGTCGAGCTATTCAAAATATTTGAATTAATTGTCGCGCAATCATCCTCTATTGAATACGTTGATAGATTACAAAGATCAATGGATGAGGTTCTATTTAGACTTTCTGCTACTTCCGATTCTATTCTCTGACGTTTTTTTGGGTTTCCCTTTTCATCTGCCACTTCTACGACATCTTTACTTGTTCTTTCGCTCCCTTTAGAGAATATTGGTGCATTGTTTTTTTGGATTCTTGTGAAAAGATTCGGTTTGGCAGGAGACGTCAGGTTACGTATAAATTTTCTTGTTTTGTTGACGAGGATCACAATGATTTGTCTTTTCTTTTCGTTTCTTCGGAGTGTTACTAGAGACCTGCGTCTTTTTAGGTTTCTCGATATTTTCTTTCCCTATAGTTGGGTTTTTTCCCAGGCCATTAAAGGTTTTTGCGGCTCCATTGAAAATCCCGAAAGAAGCACTTGGTCGTGATTGGTTAGCACATTGCTTGGTGTCTTGGGACTTAGATTCGGGCTCCAACACTCCTGGCTTGAGTTTAGACAACATAGAAGCTGGCTCAGCAGTCCCTGTTATTTTTGCCTCGTCGTTGGACACGACTGACTCTTTCGACCTCGATTCCATTCTGTCAGAATCGGCTGTTCCAGTGGTGTCTTTTTCTTTTGGAAGCGGTATTAAGGGGACAATTACCTGCATTGTTTTTGTGCATTCATTGGTCAATGAATCCGCACATAATTTTTTTTTTTTTTTTCTGATAGCACCGAAGTAATAATTTCAAGATCATCTGTCTCTGGTGGGCGCATCAATCTCATTAACGCGGTTGATTGCTTTAGGCAGGCAGCAATGGATGTTATCAAGTCTTTCTTTTCCTGATTTTCCTTTGCCATACCTTCGTTTACTTGCTTTTGCATCTGTAACAACGCCGTTTTTTCAGTTTTAAGATTATTTTGCAACTGTACAATGAGATGTTCTTGTTTAGCTAATTTGTTCAAGATGTGGGAAAGCAGCCCTCCATTTGATTGAAGTGCCTCATGTAGGTTTTCATATAATTTGGTGAAAGGTAGTAAGGCAACCGACGAGGCGGCTAGCACATTATTATGTATTTGAAGTGCAGCTGCAGCCGATAGGTTTGATTTGAAGGCTGCTGCTACATCGCCATCTGGGTTTCCATCAACTGGAATTGGCAAATCCTTTTTCTTCTTTGTCACCGATTCTCCAGGTCCCACCTTTTTATTAATCATGGGATTGGGATTTGTCGGGGTTCTCGGGGTCGAACAGGTAGATACAGACCTCGTCTGCGAATTTTGGAAGTTACTGTAGACACTGTCCCCCCCTAGGGTCTCAAGCCGTGAGAGTCTATTTTGGTGGTAGCTTGAGACTTCATCCATATTTCTCTGCACCTCTCCTGGCGCCTGATGAAACGATTGTGGCGGAGAAACCGTTGTGGCGTTGTGAGGGCCGACAGGGCGGGCCTTCGTGTTATGATTGTCAGAAGGCTCCATTCCAGTTCTTAGGGAGCCTATAGACAACCGTTCTTTCATTGTTTTGAAGTCGACTTTCAGTCGTTCTGCGAGTCTAGCTTCACGCCCTGCTAGGTCTTATACCTGAGTCGAAGTTGTGTAGCATGCAGGGGAGTTTGTGTAGGAGTTTTGCAACTCAGCAATAGCGCATTTCTCTTTCCGGATTGCTTTGGCTTTGTTCAAATTTTTCGCAATTTCTGCACTTGATCTTGACTTGATTTTCGGGTTGTCCGAGGTATCTTTGGTCGGAAATCGACCAGATCTCTCTCTCTCAAGGTCAGTGTATTCGCTTCTCATTTCCGTCTCAAATTGTTGGATATCGCGATTATTCACAGGTTTCTTAGTTTCTAGCATTGAAGTCTCATCGGAGACCAGCGCCATTTCTCTCTCGTGCTCGATAAGTTCTAGGTCTGTCACGTCGCACTCGTACATCGGCCTTTCCCTTATTTCTTCAATCGCATGATAAGAGACATTTATGAGGGGGGCAAAGGCGTTTCTCTTCAATTCGATATGCTCACTGATTGTAGTGGTTACACTAGCTTCAGCGGGCAAGATTTCCTCCTGGCCAGTCACGGGATCAGACAGGACTGCCAGGGGCAATTCTGTCGTTGCCTGAGTAAGAAGTGCATTCGACGGAAAAGTATCACCTGCTTCCAAGTCTAATGATAGCACTGTGGGATCGCTCGCTAATTCAGATGTTAGTTCGGGAGCTGAAGGCAGACCCCGTAATATCGAGGAACAAGGATTACAAAAAGCACTGTTAATAATGCCGGACAGCGGTGGTTTAGATGGCGGGTGTGGGCTTGATGGATTTGTAGAGAGGGTGAATCTCGAACTTAAGTTAGGAGGTGTTTCTCCCTCAGTATATGGCCCACACAGCCTCTGCTGGTCCCTTTCATGACTCTCAGAGAATCCATCTGACAACCCCTCTTTAATCATGCAGTCTCTCTGAAAGGAAGTATCGGTCAATGAATTGGATTCTAAGGAGACAACCGCTTCCATTGGCTCAGGCTCGTCCAGACATAAGGACTGGGAGCCTTCCACTCTCAATAAGTCCAACTTTCCGTTGACTTGCAATGTTTGTCTGGACATGGCACGGGTCAAGGGCCCTAGCTCTGACATGATGTCAGCTTTCTTACCTTCTCTCCGGCAAGTCATTAATCGCTCGTTGATCAACCTCGATTTCAGCCTCAGCAGCGTTGAGCCGCGGACTGCCGCAGACTGAACTCTGCCCAAACTCCGCGCGCGCTCCGCGCTTCGGGTGAGTTTTTAAAGGCAGTGGGGCTTCTTTTCCTTAAAGGAATAGTGGATCAAAACGCAGGACCTCCAGATCGAACAGTGTAGCTGCAGCTCCTCACACAACCAACCGCACCAGCATCTGCCGCAGACTGAACTCTGCCCGAACTCCGCGCGCGCTCCGCGCTTCGGGCGAGTTTTTAAAGGCAGTGGGGCTTCTTTTCCTTAAAGTAATAGTGGATCAAAACGCAGGACCTCCAGATCGAACAGTGTAGCTGCAGCTCCTCACACAACCAACCGCACCAGCATCTGCCGCAGACTGAACTCTGCCCGAACTCCGCGCGCGCTCCGCGCTTCGGGTGAGTTTTTAAAGGCAGTGGGGCTTCTTTTCCTTAAAGGAATAGTGGATCAAAACGCAGGACCTCCAGATCGAACAGTGTAGCTGCAGCTCCTCACACAACCAACCGCACCAGCATCTGCCGCAGACTGAACTCTGCCCGAACTCCGCCATATACCAATTCAAGAGGATGCCATTTGGGCTGGTGTCCACGGCATCAGTGTTTCAGTGTTTCAAAGGATAATGCACAATCTTTTTGAGAGAGTGCCTGGAGTGCCTGGAGTGATATGTTTTCAAGATGACATCTTGATATATGCTGACAGTCAAAAGAACCATGATGAAAGATTGAGATATGTGTGTGAGAAATTATATAAAGCTGTAATGACTCTGAGCAAGGACAAATGCAAAATCAATTGCTCAGAGATTGAATACCTAAGACACAAGATTTCTGCAGACGGCATATCACCTAAGGCACAATTAGGGAACACCATAAAAAGAATGCCCAGACCATGTAATAAGGAAGAAGTGTGCACATTCATCGGAATGGCGGAATACTAGTCTAAATTTGTCCGTGACTTTGCTGTACAAACCGTCCCATTGCGAGAATTGCTCAAGAACATTTTCGAATGGAATGATGAATGCGAGGAAGAATTCAAATTTATAAAAACTGCAATAGACAAAGCCCCAGCATTGAAAAATTTCAGTAGCGATAAGAAAGTCATCATTACTACAGATGCCAGTAATATTGGTCTTGGAGCTGTCATTACGCAAGAAGATAAGGGCCGAGAAGTGTTAATTGCATTCGCATCAAGACTACTCAAGGGGGCTGAAAGATTGTATGCCGCCATTGAAAAGGAGGCATTGGCGATACAATGGGTGGCGTAAAACTTCAGGAGCTTAATCTGGGGTGGTGAAGTGGAGTTCCGCACAGGCCATAAACCCCTGGTTCTTGTCATTACGTCTAAAGGGTTGGACAAAGTGTCCAATCGCATCAGGAGGTGGGTGATGCTTCTCCAAGAATATAATTGCACCACACGTTATGTACCTGGAGTTAAGAACATCACTGCCGACTGTTTATCTCGACTTACTAATATATCTGAAATTGTAGATGAGGATGATAATATGGAGGTTGTTTTGAACATAGAGGCAGCATCCATTTCAAGGACAGAATGGAATAATGCTGAAAAGGCTGACATAGTGCTAGAACGTCTTAAGGAACTAGTCAACAGTCAAGGTCCATGGAGTAAGGCAAGATTTGAAGAAGCAGGTCTTATGGACTATTGGTTTGTTGCTGATTAATTACATGTACACAATAATATCATCATGAAAGGAGACAAAACTATTCCACCTTCAGGTTTACGCCGAAGAGTGATTGAACTTGGTCATGGGGTCACCAGGGAATAGTAAAAACTAAACAGAGGATAAGAAATGATTTCTGGTGGCCTGGATGCGATTTGCAAATAGAACGTTACATCAGAGATTGTATCCTTGGCAGCAATGGTGAAAAGAGTTGTGTGGGTGTGAAACAGCCTATGGTGGTTACCAAAATTCCAAGTAAAGTATGGAAAGATCTTGGCATGGATGTGTTAGGCCCTGTGAATAGTAATGGAGTACAGAAATTTTGATTAGTGGTAATTGACCTCCTTACTAGATGGGTTGAAGTGTTAATCACACCAAGTATCACAGGGAAAACTGTGGTTGAATTTTTATCTGATATTTGTGAGAGAGAGGGGTATCCAGGGAGTAGCATGACTGACAATGGTACCCAATTCAGATCTAAAGAGATGGTGGATTTTTGCAGTAAATATTCTATTGTACACAAAAAGAGTGCCATTTACCACCCACAGACAAATGGAACAGTAGAACGCTTTAACAAAGTGTTGAAGCAGACTATTAGGTCGGCATAGTCCAATGGGATAAATTGGGAGGTAGCTGTTAAGGGGGAATAGTGGCACATCGTTTCACACCGCATTCCACCACTGGTCTTTCTCCTTTTGAGTTAAGCAGAGGGAGGAAGGCGAACACCAAACTGGCACCACAGTGGTTGGATAACAAAGATAATGGAGTGGAGAAAGATTTTGGGGATGTATGTGGTAAGATCAGAAATACTCAAATGAAAAACAAATCTGTTCATGATAAGAAAAGGCCAGTGAATAAGTTTGACACTGATACTGTAGTGGGAAGAATGGTTAGAGTCAATCTTCCCCCCCGCCCTCAGAGAAGGCCTGCGCAAATGGTCAAGACCAGAGTTGTGGAAGCATTCAAACATTCTGTCAGAACGGAGGATGGAAGGATTTGGAATGTTGAGAGAGTATGGGTATGTAGTGACAGCAAACATTCGAATGTCAGTAGTGGTGAGGATGTTGGTGGATGTCTGAGTGGGACCAATGAGAGGGAAACTTGTCAAAGAAAGGTATCAAGGGCGAAAAATGTGCAAACAGACTTTTACAACAAATCTGAAGTAGTTTCCTTTCCAGCTTTCATCAGAGACACGACTTGCAAGTCCAGGTGGGGAAGAGTATATCGTAGACCAAGATGTATGGAGGACTATGTGTGAACCTGCATCCATTTACACGTTTAGCAGTTTAGTTTTTGTTGTTGCATCATAAACGAAGGGAGATGTGTAGCATCCGTGCTCCTATGGAAGATAGGTACAGATGCATATCAATGTTGCCAACCTTCCGTGCCCTAGAGCGTGACACGGATCCCTGCTACACCACGGAGAATCAGAATGCGAGTCAAAGGACAACACTTGTCAGCCGTGGCAGAGATGACACTGACTCCCTCCTTCTCATGTTATATTTATATATATATATATTTATGTGTTAATAAACATAGTGTAAACCCCAACTTGCCCTGTGTCTTCATCCGCCCCATGCCTGAATACTACATCTAACCAACCTCCCTAAGAGCTCCAGAACCATTCAAGCCTTCACTGGTGATGACAGAATCTAGCAACACCTGCAAATCATCACAATCACCCTTAATGCACTGCACCTACCCTAGAGCATGCAGAAGATGACCAGATAAAGCTGCATAAGTCCAACAGGGGCAAGAGTTCAAGGAGGGATGGAGGGATGCAAAAAGCCTCATTGAAGACACGCCTCCCTGCTATGAGCAGCTCTGGGGTTCCAGCATGGCTAGAACATTACTGCAGGAGTCCTCCCCTTCCATTCCCTGCAGTCCTGCCAAAGACACCCAGAAAATGGGCCCATCGGCCTTTCCAAAATAAATTTACCTGGCACAGGACAAACTACATTCATGAATCACACTGACAAAAGGGCTGACATCCACAATCATCTCTTGACAAGCAACACTGCCAGTGGCCCACTTCCAGAGGGGCCCGAAAAATGCCCAACTGTAGCAAAGAGGAAATGCTGATGATACTGGCCAAAGTAGCACAGCCACATGTGGTATTTCGTTTTCTTGTAGTGAAAGGCCACTTACGACTAAGAGGAAAGGACTCAGGACAACATATGTAGGCACTTCAGTGCAGAGACCCAGGTCCCTAGGAGTCAAGCTCAACTCTAAGCCAAGTATCACAAAATGCCCCTAACCATGAAACATGAATGGTGAGAAGGTGCACATGCATAGAAGAACTGGTGTTGGAGCACAGACATCAACAAGAATGGATTGAGAAATCGTTGCCACTAGTGTCCTAGTGATGCGAGTCAAGATCTCCAGAGAGGCACACGCTGACACAGAAGACCAGAGTAGGAGGCATCGGAAGGCACCTCAGTGAGGTTGCATATGGTGGTTGTTTTGAATGGAATTACATAATGAAATGTCAGAATGCCTAAATCAAAGGATTAAGATCAGCACATTTACATTCATTTTTGGATTAAATAAAAATGTAAAGATGTATAGTAATGGTAAACAATGTAAACAATGGTATTTATTGCATTCAGACCTAGCTCTGGGAAGCAACAGAGTGCTTTACAAGTCAAGGGTGAATTACACAGTGAGGGAAGTAGAGATACAAGGGCGGGCAAGCTAATAACAGGGGAGGGGGAAGGCAGGTGATTTGTCAGCAAGTGATCTTCAAGCAACCAGGGGACGAACAGAAGAGAGTAGATCACCCAGCCTCAGGTTAAGGGGAAGTGGAGAGTCTGTGGACCTAGGTGTTACGGTGGTGCCATTCCTTGACGAGGCAAGTCTTGATCTCTTTCCTGAGATGTGGAATCAAGGGGGCAAGTCTGGTGTTGATGGGGAGGAGTTTCCAAACTCTGTGGACATAGACAGAGAAGGTCTGTCTACTGGTTCTTTCCTTGCTTCACCATCAGAGTTCAAATCTGCACATGTCCTTATTTCTGGTGGATCATACACTCCCAGAGATGCTGAGTTCTCAGTCGATTTCCTGGGAACTTTAGGGGACAGCACTGATGATGCATCAAGATTTGAAGATGATACATGCTTGCAACCGGGGGCTGTGCAGTTTGATCAGGGTCAGGTTGTGTGGTCGAATTTGCAGAGTCCTTTGATGAGACATGCTTCAGAATGTAACATACAACTCAGGGGTGCCAAAGGTAGTTGCTGTATAGCTTCCAGAAGGGCATTGCCACCATCGAGGAGGGAGAGGACCACAGGTTTTACAGCAGATCAGAAGTTGTTTTCTGGGATGAAGGGCTTGATTTCTCACAGCAGCAAAAGTTTGTAACAAGACTTTTTTGGTTTCCTTGCTATGTGCTGCTTGAAGGAAAGGTGTCTGTTGATCTCAAACCCAAGGGACTTGGTGCAGGTAGCTGGTCATCTGGGCTGTTAAGCCTGCAAGGGTTGTAGCAGAGCGCTCAGTCTGGATATCAGGGTATTCAGTGTTGTTGATCAGCAGTAGGAATATGGTTAGGTGTGGTTGAGCACTAAACATCCAGGACTGCATCAACGTGAGGCAGGCCTTCAGCCCCTGGATGTCTTTGATTGAAGAGATATTGAAGTAGAGCTGCAAGTTAACTGTGTACTGGTGAAAGTGAATGTTGTGTGTAATCAGGAGAGTTTCAAGTGGTTCCATGTAAAGATTGAAGATCGCGAGAGAGAGGGTTGATCTTTGCGGAACTCCAAAGGTGTTGGGTGGAGTTGGTGATACAGAGGAATTCATTCCAACAAATTTGTACTAGTTAGCAAGGTAGTATTTGAACCAGCTGAGGGCGATCTCACTGATCCCCATGCAGAATGTTGGGGAATGGTTGGAGGTCTACTTTATTAAAATGCTGCTGAGAGGTCAAATGGAGCCAGGAGGCAAGGATGGTCATCATCAAGGATGTTAAGGGCATCATCAATCACTGTGATGGTAGCCGCTTTGATGCTGCATTTGTGTCTGAAACCAGATTGCTAGCTAGGACTAAAGGGATTGTTGGCTTCAATGTGTTGGAGGAGGTGCATGGCTACTGATTGCTGAAGCATATCACTTAGGAAGGGAAGATGGCTTATGTGACGGTAGTTGCTGAGATTGTAGGATTCCGGTGTTGGTCTCTTGAGATGTGGAAGAATGTATCTGGTCTTGAGGTTTGTGGATAAGGTGCCTTGACTGAGGGAGGTATTGATGATTATCAGGTAAGAGATGAGCACCTCAGTTGGAAGGGTTCCAAGTGTGGGGGCACAAATGATATAATCTGCATACAATGTGGCCAATGCATGCACTGAGGGATGCCAGGTTGGAAGTGAGTTTTTCCGTAGAGATATCTCAAATTTTGTCCTGGTAGTGGTGTTTTTTCTGAGAGGGAAAATGTAGTGCAGTGTTAGTTGTGCCGGCGGATGAAGCTGATCTTGTTGATGGAGAAAGAGCTGATGGCTTGAATTTTTTGATGGAGTGCATTATCGGTGGATCGGGCAGAGAGTTCATGTAATCCTTTGAAGAGGGCTCTGCTTTCATTTTTGGACTTGGCTACGGTGCTGTGGTTTTAGTTGGCCTTGGCAGTGGTGATCAGTCTTCTGCATAAAGCACGGAGTTCCTTGTGCAGGGTGAGCCCAGATGCACTGCAGGATTTATTTTTCCCTAGTGTTTCCCTGTTTTCTGATGGCTCTTTTGTTTAAGTTGAATACTTGAGTGTACCATTGTTCTTAGGTTTTAGTATTAAAGATGCTTTGAGGGTGCGATTGATGTGGGTTGTAAGAGTGGTGTTAAGTTCTTGGAGAAACGAGTCACAGCAGTGGTTCATCGGAGGTACATTGGCCCATGTGAGGTAGAGGTTGCAAGTTCTTCCATGAAAGCATCCACTGGGAAGTGCTTGAATTATCTGTAGGCTTGTTTTCTGGGTTTCCGATGGATGTGCTTGACTGGGGTCATGTGACTAATGTCAAAGGGGATTGCCAGTTAGTCTAACAAGTCAAGTGGGATTGGAGAGCTGTGACAGAGGGTAGTCAGGGCAGTGATGATGAGGTTGAGGATATTACTTTTCCTGTGAGTTGTGTCTTTCATGTACTGTGTGAGGTACAGAGTGTTCAGTGGGCAGTAGAGATCTTCCTTCATTGACTTGGTTTCTGATTTGCCAGAGATGTTGAAGTCACAAATTAAGATGATGTTGGTGTGCATGAAAGACATAGTGATGACCAAGTCTGTGAATTCTCAGATGAAGGAGGTGTTGGGCAAGGATGGTCTGCAGATGAGGTGGAAAGTGACTGTGTTATTTGTGGAGAGCAGGAAATGACAGGATAGATTTTCAAAAGAGTCGATGGTGGCAAGGTCCAACTGTGTGCCTGGCCATGAAATCTAAGTGACAGAGCCTCTTGTTCTGCTTCTCAGTTGTGTCGTGCATTCATTTTAGTACTGTGCCTTGGTTTATTTTGGATTGCATTTCACTCCGATCCCTAGATCTCCCAAACTATTTGCACTGCAAGAGTGTTGTTCAGTATTTGGAACTGGGTTAGGAGAGACCACTGGTTCTTTGAATCGCTGACCTTTTTCTGATACACGACACCGGTGGGTGAAACCTACAGTCAGATTTTATTGTGACATTGTTGTTTACGGAAACACAAAAAGTTGGTTTCCTGATGAAGAGCATTGGGAAAGGTATACCATGCCCTGGTAGCTGTTACGAAAGATTGTTTATTGTCCATGGTACGTCTTGTCTTAATACAGGTGAGTAACATAGACCCAGAGGACCTCAGGGTTCTACTAGGTTGTATTTGATCAATGTTTCCACTAGGTAGAGAGGCGCGCATCCATAAATGCATTTGTGCACCAAGATAAGTCATTTGTATGCGGGTTACAACAGGAAGCCAGTGCAGCTCTTTCCGCAGTTCAGAAACATGGGAATTCCATGGAAGTTTTTTGCGATGCGGATAGCATCATTTTGGAGAACTTGTAGTCTCTGGAGGCTATACTTATCTGCGCCTCGCAGTATGGCGTTACAGTAGTCAATTCTCGGATGAATGGGGGCATGTGAAATAGAGATATAATTTTCTTCCGAGACAAATGCTCTTATCTGTCTTAATCATTTCAGCTGATAATGGGTGTTTTTTCTTATGTAGTTAACATGGGTCTCTGCGCCTAATGCTGTTTCCAAGATGACTCCTAAAGTTTTAACTTTGTTGAGAACTGAGATCTCATAATCCACTATCCAAAAAGTGGAGTAGTGTGGTGGAAGCTTAGCCCTGGGCTAATGTGAGCCAAAAATCAACAGCTCTGTCTTGTTGTTGTTAAAACACATCCAATTGCTCGACATCCACTTTTTGATAATGCCATATATAATTTGGAGCTTGTTTGAATCAGCCTCATATGTCCCTTCAGGTTCCCACAGTAACTGTGTGCCATCAGCGTAGTTTGTAAAAGTCACACCCTTCTCAGCTAGGATGTCACAGAGCGGATGGATTTAACTGTTAAACAGCACCAGTGACAGGCTTAAACCCTGTGGGACCCTATGAACAATAGGGGCTGGGGTGGGAAGAGGTACTTCCCAATGCATTGTGGAGTTTCTATTGCTCAGGAAGGATTGTATCCAAGAGATTGGGTTCTCTGAGCAGTGACTTGATCTACCAAGGTTGGCTAGTAACAGATCGTGGTCCAGGAGATCAAAGGCAGCAGAGAGATCCAACAGGAGCAATAGTCCTGCTTTCCTTTTGTCCATGATATTTAACAATTTGGATTGCAGGTCTATCGGAGCGCTCTCTTTCCTGTGATGTGGGCTGAACCCAGATAGCTGGGAGTGCAAAAGATATGCTTATTCTGGGTGTTCTTGGAGCTGTAAACAAGCGACCTTATTTATTATTTTTAATAAGAAATGTGAGTTGGTGATCGGCCTAAGATTGGCCATGTTTCTTTGGGTAAATCCTATTTTTTTTTTACAAGTGGTGTAACTGTGGCTACTTTAATGCTAACTGGCAGCAATGCATGCAGGAATGTTGAATTCACAAAAGCTGTGAAAAAGGGAGAGACAATTGCCCTGATTAATGGATTATTTGCGCCGAAAAAATACAGGATTTGTGCGCTATTCTGCCCGCGAATCCCTGTTTAACACATGGGGATTTGCGGACAGAATGGTGCACAAATCTCGTTTATTTTGGCGCAAATAATCCATGAATCAGGGTGTGTGTGTATGTTGTCTATGATTACTTTGGTTGGAACAACCCCCCAAAACAAGGTGGGATGGAATTTCCTTAGCACATCTTCCATCTCCGAAATATGAATCTGGTGAAAGGTAAATTTAGGGGTGTTCAGTAGTTGTTTGATGCCTTCTCATTCCTCTCTCCTGTATCTTGGCTGTTATGTAAGGCTGGATTAGGTATTTCTGCCCTTTTTATTTTCTCTAGCCTTATCAACTAAGTCCGTAAAAGCTTGTTGGGTCTTGATGCAATCTACTGAAGTAGGTCCCAATGGTTCTGCTTGTACTTTAGTTTTTTCCAGGGATCTCATGATCTAAAAGAGCTTATTTGAGGCATTGTTAGTATTCAAAATGTGTCTGTTAAAAATGTTTTATTTAGCTTTGTACATGGCTGATTTATATGTTTTTGCTAGATCTTTCCATTTAAGTATCCAACTATCAAAGTTATTGCAACATGTATACAATTATTAGGTATTGTTCCCATTACCAGTTTCTCCTCACCATGTCAACTGTGACAGTGAGATCTAAAAATGTTATATAGAAGAGCCTCTTTTTTTCCTTAAGCAAAAGGGTTAGGCCATTTGCTGCAGTAGACATAACCATTCTCAATCCTGTTTGTGGTTGAGGTACAATGATTTTAGCTTCTGCCTTGTCCATTAACTCGACCAGTGTGTTATCTCTCCCAAAACAATTTTCACAAAAATATTTAGCATTAAAGCAATTAGTCTATAATTCTGTGACACAGTCCTCTTGCCCTTTTAAAAGCAAGGAAATAAGCTATGCCTACATGTGTGCAGTAGCATGTCAGTTTGACAAATCTCTAAAATAGTATTTGAACCCATCTGTCTACGTGAAATGTAAGTAGTACATTGTGCAATCCATCTGTACCAAAAGCCAAAGAGTCCAGCATATTTAAAATAATCTTCAGAATAATCAACATGGAGTAACTGCAAATGTACACTGCCCTCTATCCCCTCTGTACATCCCCAATCCAAATTGGGTCATATAAAGAGGTGATATGTTTTCGGATATACAACTCTTGCTCCTTTCCCAGTCAATAACCATTAAACGATTCCCAAAACTTAACAGCATTGCGATTAAGACTCACCTAAAAAATTTCCTGCAGACTCATGTGTCTTCATGTTTTTCTTTTAAATTAGGAAGGTTTTGTAGTTTTGTGTATCCTTTTAATTGCAAGTAGTTGATCATTCACCTTGGTATATTCATTCCTTTGAATTTCTTTTCATGATCATTCTCTTTTTCCAAATTTCTGTGTTGTGCTTCACACTCACTCCCAAGTGTTCATAACCTACCACAATGAATTCAATGCATACGTTTTTATTGATATTGATATTTTATTTCTATGGCACTCGTACACAAGTGTTTCAGAGCGCGACAAGGCAAAGGAGAGGAACAGGGGAGAACAAAACAATGATCTTACTAGGCCCAGTGACATTGAGAACGTGTAAGTGCATGCATGTTTAACTACTTTGACCTCGTTTGTCAGATACACTTGATACTTTTACTTTAAAAAACCTACAAAACTAATCAAACACAGCCAATCATGTGATCAGGTATGTTGAGACATAGATTCAAACTGCAATATTTGAGGAAAGGCCACTACATACAACGATGCAAGTGTATTGATGATTTGGCCTAAGCACATTTGCAATATGGATCGCTGACTTGCAGGGTTTGTGGAATTCAAATGCAATGCAACAGGAGGGCATGGCTTACTTCCAGAAGCTAATTAAATAATCTTTTTTACAGCACTAATTAGCTGAGACCAGTCTCTAAGTGCTGTACCAGGATTTGAACCTGTGCTGCTTTAATTGTCTTGCTGACAAGGCAAACACGTTGCCCCTGAGCTATCCTTCCAGGCAGTGAAGGAGGATAGAAGCTAGGTTAAACAATTCTCAAACTAAAATAGAATAAATAAAAACTTGTACCCGGCATATTATTAGTCAAGCTGATTTAGCTCTCTTTCTATCCATCTCTACCCCCTCTCTTTCTCTCTCTGTCTCCCTCTGTCTCATTTTATGTCTCTTTCCATGTGTTTTAAAGTCATGTTATGTGCGTGTTTGCTAGAGCCACCGAGCCATTGCAGACATGTGAGAGACAAACGGGAAAACATAGATATCCTTTTTGCAAAAGTAGCTACAGAAGCAACAACAAAAAGAAGTGATTTAATAGTACTAGCATTGCAAACTGGCACGTTTCAAAATGTTACAATGTGCATTTATAATAATCACTTTCAGTATATATTTTATTCATAATAAGAATCTCTTTTTGAGCAAAGCACATAACCTAAATCTAGAGTAACTACCTACATTATTTTCTGATAGAAAGTCATCCTTCCAAGAGGGACAATCTGGTAAATTCATGTTGTAGTCTTTCAAAATACCCATATGAGAAAGGGGAAGGGGACAAATAAGACAAGTGAGTGTGCCAACCTGCTTTGCATAAAACCGAAGAACATTAGAAGGGCCACAAATCGTTATATTTGATCAATATGTTTGTGATAAAAGGGTTCAAACACACATTAAGCAGATAATACCCACTCAGCTCGGTGCTCATTATGGTCACAAAACTCACCCTAACATTGAAAGGTTTGTAACACTTAACCACATACACTGATTCAGGGAGCTTCAGCATAGGCTTCTGAGGACGAATGGCTGCAAAATAGTCGCTGCAGTGAGGTCCCAGGGCAATATTTCCTTTCCCAGCCCACGAAAGGCACGTGTTTGTATTTATATCACACTGATTATTTCAGAGCTAAAATAGTGAATTATAAAGTGTATGTGTGTGGAAAGAACAAGCAGGCTTCCTGATAGTTATTGGAGACCAGTAGACATTGGGGTGTAGCAGAAAAGCCCAGTTTGTGGCCCCTGCTCGCCATAGTAAGGGATTAGGAAAAGAGTAGTTGGAGTTTCACTCCTCAGTGAAATTCAAACTGAGAGAAGAGTTTGGCAAAGACGCTCGAATGAGTCAACATCTTTGTTAGGTTCAAAATCCATTAGATAATGTTGTTTTTGGCAAAGGTCAGAGAAACCAAAGAACTCCGGATGGACCTGCGTGTTTTTATTGATTTGCATCCAAAACAAAATGTTTCCATTTAACAACATGCACACATGCCTTAACAACACAGCCCCACAGTACCTCTCTGATAAATTCGCCTTGAAACAATACGCTCGCATTACTAGATCTGCTAACTCAGGCCCTCTTCAAGTTCCCAGATATAAACTTAAAAAAGCTGGAGGCAATAGCTTCCCGGTCCTTGCCGCCCAACTTTGGAACTCAGGCCCCCCCAATCTAAGAACTATGCAATCCTTCCAATGCTTTAGAAAGAATATGAAAAACTGGGTTATCACCAATGATGCCCCTCAGTAATATATCCGCCTCTCCCATGTACAAATGTAAATAGCACTTGCACTGATCCATTATTGAATTTATACGTGATTTTGTGTGCCTTAATAAGCCTGACCTGTGAATAACCCTCTTATATGCATATGTATACATGTCAATCTTTGTGCGCCTTTATTTTTTCCTTCAGTCTGTGTAACCAAGAAACTGCATTATCCTGTACTGCGCCCAGAAACCCCTGGGTGAGGTGCGCAATATAAATAAATAAACTAAACTAAACTAAACATAAAAGAAAAAAAAACATTGAAATGAACACAAACTGATATTTGTTTGCTGTTTTGCTGAAAATGCTTCTGTAATGATAAATCTCTATAAAAATATTAGCCGTGGGTTTGCACAAATGAATGTGTTTTATACCATCTTTTACGACGAGTTGAAGGCCAGTCCCCACTCTGAACTCCTATGGCTCATCATGAACTCATTTACACTGGCTTATTTAAATTGTTTCTCCAGGCTTTCTTGTATTGTTACTGAATACATTTGTCCCCCAATCCATAGTACCACAGCACAAGTCTCATTCGATCTCCATGTTGCCCCCTCACTACCCTTATCCCACCCCAATGCAACCTTTACCCCTGTGTTCTCTCGCATCCAGATCTACTGCAAAACCATGCCATAAGCACTTCTTTTCTTGGTTTAAAATTGCTTTAACAAATTACTCACCCTAAAAAATATGAGGTTTTTAGGCTGTTTTGGGGCTCTTTTATTTTCAATCTAGGGGTTGCAACCAAGGGGCTACCCTTATGGGTAACCTGCACACATATTTGCCCATCACAAAGAATGCAGAGTTTTTCATGTCACGCAGGTAGTGGTTACATCTGACTCGCACCCATCAACACTACAGGTTCTCCTTATCTGACTTCCTACTATCCCACTAACCCACCTAGCATCTTCTTTAGAGGGCCATGCTCAGGGGGACCAACCATATTGGTAGAAGAGAGCCATACACGACAACTTACCTTAGCTTACCTTTTCTATTTTGTAAGAGAACATCCCCAAAACCTCCAAAAACTCCTAATAATGTACCTCTTATTTTGGTAATTTGTTTTCTATTTAAAACCCAGAAAAGTACTGTGTTGCCTTTTATTACACAGTACAGCCTTCCAGCAGTTCAGTGCAATTTTTAGTGTTGGAATAGAAATACATGGGAGATGTGAAGACAGGAAAATGGAGGTAAGCAGTAATTACCATTTATATTTTGTTGAGTGTCAATTTTGTGCCTGTGGAAAGGACATTTGCATGTTTAAAACAATCTTGTTCATGGTTTCTAGTATATGTTTGTTTCTTTGTGCTTGTTGGAGAAAGTGATTTAATTCATAGAACTGCATTTGTTGGACGAACATACCTCCATAACAGAATATTTATCAAAATACTAATAAGTCGCAGCCCAGAGTCTAAAAGACAAGTGAATGAATAGGCTGGATTTGACTAACTCCTAGAACAGTCACATGGTATAATATTGAGCAACAGGGGAGTTTTAAGGACACAATCTAAATTGGAGCCATCGGGAGACCTTGATGCTTTAATTGCAATATGTAGGAAAGGGTAGGGAAAGTCAGGGGCTGCCGAAAAAAAGAGCAAAACGAACTGCATGAATGCATTCGAGAAATGAGAAAAAATGGAAGAACACTTATATCAATGAACTTTAATACCAATTTCATGAAAAAGAAATAATAAGATGACCAGAACGTATAAAGGAAGTGGGTGGTATTTAAATGGGGATACAATTACTTAAGGAGGGGTAGGGACAAGGAAAGAGAAAGACAAAGAGTGAAATGGAAAAGGAGAGAGAAAGAGAGAGAGGGCATTGACTGCAGAAAAAAGAACAACAATATCAGATTAAGTGAAATGATTGAAGTACAAATAAGTGAGTCTGGGAAACCTATAGATCGAAATGGACATTTTGAGGGACTGGAAGCACTAGGAGTAAAATAAAGAACAATTATTTGAAAAATGTAAAACATGAAAAGGCCAAGAATAGCCACCATCTAGCACCGAGAATAAAGAGTGGCAGTCTTGGTCCAAAAGAAATGTGTGTTAATGATGATGTGCATAGCTCCATGATGGAATGCACGGCTCCATGATGGAATGCACGGCCCCATGATGGAATGCACGGCTCCATGATGGAATGCACGGCTCCATGATGGAATGCACGGCTGCATGATGGAATGCACGCTCTCTTCATGTTTGCTGATTCCAACAACAGGTTCTAAACTCAATCGACTCCAAAAGCGCTGCAAGGCTTCCAAGACTAAATCTTTCCTAAGATGCGCTCCTCACCACTGCCTGTGCCCATGGGGTTAGGTGTGGGCTTCAGGGGACGGTTGGATAAACAATTATGCAGCACATTTGCCTTTCATCCAATATTAATCCACACACCCACATGTAGAACTGCTTTTGGACGAGGTTGCATTCTCCAGGGAGAGCTGGAGTGATTCATCCCTCTAGAGCTCTAACAAGAACTTGGCATTGCTAGGGAAGATTAAAGTGACATGAACGGCACCATTTTCCTAAGTGCGTTTGGGAGAGAACTCACATATGCCCTAAGGGAACTGCAGTGGATGTGCATTGTTTATTTATGTTTACTTAATTTATGTGTACGGCATGCTTGAAGTAGGGCAATCTTGCAAAGGAAGACCCTCATGTTAAGAATCCAACTAAACTCCTTTCTCCCTTATTTTCAGGGATGTGTTTGCCTTTGAGTCTCGCTGTTCTGGTTTTTGATTCATTTTGGCCTTGGATTTGATCAGTTACTTTCGGGAAGAGCCAACAATTATATTGAGGTTAGAAACCTGTCCTTAGCCAATTTTTCTTTCTTCCATCCTGGTGCCTTCCTGGTTGCCACTCTTTTCCCCACTTAGCAAGCCCTGCCCACCTGGTGCCGTCCTAGTTGCCACTCCTTTCCCCTACTTAAGGAGCCCTCCAACCTCTTTTCCTTTGCTGATGGGGAGCAGGGGCAAGTGGATCTAGGTCACCTGGCCTAAGTCCCGCCCACCTCGTGCCTTCCAGGTTGCCGCTCTTTTCCCCAATTAGCAAGCCTTCCTGGTTGCCGCTCTTTTTCCCTAATTAAGGAGCTCTACAGCCTCTTTTCCTTTGCTGATGTGGAGCACGTGCAAGTGGCTTTAGGTCACCTGGCCTAAGTCCCGCCCACCTCCTGCCTTCCAGGTTGCCACTCTTTTCCACACTTAGCAAGCCCCACCCACCATGTGCCTTCCTGGTTGCAGTACTTTTCCCCTACTTAAGGAGCCCTCCAGCCTCTTTTCCTTTGCTGGTGGGGAGCAGGTGCAAGTGAACCTAGGTCACCTTGCCTAAGCCCTGCCCATCTGGTGCCTTCCAGGTTGCTGCTCTTTTCCCCACTTAGCAAGCCCCGCCTACCTGATGCCATCCTGGTTGCTGTTCTTTTTCCCTACTTAAGGAGCCCTCCAGCCTCTTTTCCTTTGCTGATCGGAAGTAGATGCGTGCAAGTGGATCTAGGTTACCTGGCCTAAGCCCCACCCACCTGGTGCCTTCAAGGCTGCTGCTTTTTCCCCACTTAGCAAGCCAGCCCACCTGGTGCCTTCCTGTATGCCGCTAAGGAGCCCTCCAGCCTCTTTTCCTTTGCTGATGGGGAGCAGGTGCAAGTGGATCTAGGTCACCTGGCCTAAGCCCCGCCCACCTGGTGCCTTCCAGGTTGCCGCTCTTTTCCCCACTTAGCAAGCCCCGCCCATTGGTGCCTTCCTGGTTGTTGCTCTTTTCCCCTACTTATGGAGCCCTCCAGCCTCTTTCCTTTTGCTGATGGGGAGCAGGTGCAAGTGGATCTAGGTCACCTGGCCTAAGCCCCACCCACCTGGTGCCTTCCAGGTTGCCACTCTTTTTCCTACTTAGCAAGCCCCGCAGACCTGGTGCCGTCCTGGTTTCTGCTCTTTTCCCCCACTTAAGGAGCCCTCCAGCCTCTTTTCCTTTGCTGATCGGGAGCAGGTGCAAGTGTATCTGGGTCACCTGTCCTAAGACCCACCCACCTTCTTAGTCCTGCCTCTTCCTTCCTGCTCTTAGATCAAGGGCGTCTCTCGCCCGGGCGTCTGAAGCAAAGGGCAAACAAAGAAAAGGGTAATTCCTGTTTGGACCTGTTCAGACCAGGAGGACCCAGGGCCCGACTCCCTGCCCAGACAGCAGGTAAGCATGCACCAACATGTGTTTACTCCCTCTGTCCCCACAGGCCATCCCCACCCCCTCTGGTTCCCCCAGTGATGTCTCCTTATGCCCCCCACCTTTCTCGCATACAGGTGTTGCCTGTTTTGCTTGATTCTTCTACCCTGTTCACCCTGCCCCCTTCAGCCTACTTCTGCAGGAGTCTGTTCTGATACATTCTGGTTTCACCATCACCGTCTTGTGGCCAATGCTGGATTTGACTTTTATGGACTTCATTGATTCACGTGCGTCACCCTTTCTCAACTCTCATGCTGGACTTCCTTTGCATCTTGTACTCATGGGGGCCCTGAATCATACTGTTCCCACCTTCATCTTGTATCCTGGCTTGCAACATTATGTGTTACTACTGACTTCTGCAATTATATTCACTCTCCCCTCTTGCTTCTCCACTCTTTTTGACTGCGTACTCTCTGTTCTCTCTTCCTCTCCCTTTCTCCCTTTTGCTATCTCCTCCCCTCCTCCCCTTACTTTCTTCTATGCACTTACTCTATCAGAATTGTCCTTGGACCTAGTATGATAGCAACCTTGTCTGTCTCCTCCTCCCTCCCCTTACTTGTCTCCCCACCCACTCCAGCACTATCTGAAATGTCGTCAGGCCTAGTACGATAGTCACTTGTTTTGTTCCTCCCTCCCTTTCTGCACCCCTCTCCCTCACCTTTTGTTTTCTCCAGCTCTACCAGAAATGTTGTCAGGCCTAGTACGGTAGTCGCCTGTCTGTTTCCATTTCCTTCCCACTCCCCCCCTCCCTTCTTTATTTATGTCTTAGCTCTTGCACTATCTCAAAGGTCATCAGGCCGAGTACGATAGTTAATTTCACAGCCTTACTGTTCATGGCCTGTAAGAATGTCATTGTTTTTTCCCTTGTTCCCTCCCTTGCCTTGAAGTGCTTTGAAGCACATTGGGCCTCATTATGAGTTTGGAGGTAGCCATGCTGTTTTTAGCGGCATGGCTACCCCCAAACTCGGGTCCGGGTCTTTGTCCCACAAAAGGGGACTTACCGGGCCATTCCGGCCTTGGAGGGCCAGGTAATTCCCTTTCGCAGGACCCGGACCCGGTACGTCCCCATTTCCATTTGAGCCCCCATAGGGCTCAATGAGAATGGGGAGGATGCTAACAACGGGCCCGTTAATGACGGTCCCGTTGTTAGCATCCTGAACTTCTAGCGGGTCCCGCTCTGCACGTCTGGTCTGAATGAACCGTGTCAGTCCCTTACCGGCACCATTCATTCCACGGCCGCCACACTCCTAATGAGGCCCATTGTGTAAAGGCGCTATATAAATAAACTATCATAACTTATCACATCATATCATTGTGATTTTGGAAAGCTTACCCCATCTGCATCATATGAGTACATCATTTCTGGTGGGCTCCAATTAGTCAATGTGGACTGGCCTTAGACTTTACAGGTACTGAGGTCAAGCAAGATGTAGCCCTGCATTTTCTTGTTTCACACTAGGATTTCATTGTAAAGAGCATCCCAAGACACTCAACTTCTGTTTTCAGGAAGGTTGGTGATGAGGATATTCCTTTCCTCAAGTATCTGAGCCTATCCTGTCTTTTCCTGTCCCTCACAGCCGACACTAATTGCTTCAAATTCACTGTATTGCCCTTGCTTCTATTCATTAGAAATATGATGGATATTACCTTCAGTGGCCTTCCCTTTAAATAGACCTTGATTGATTCTGGATGTTCGCATGGTTTGGCTGTAACCTTTGTTTCAGGTTCATTTCTGTTTTTTTCTTGCTTGAAGCTTAGGATTGGCACTCGTTGATTTTCACATTCCTCTGCAAGATTGATTGAGTCTGTTGAGTTTGGAAAGTGTGGATTATTCAAGAGTTTCCTTTGAAAAGTCAGGCTCTAATGTTGCTTTTCTATATAATTGCTCCTTGAGTATGTCTCTATTTAGCGACTAGGCCAGTTTCTCATAGAACAGGGAAATGTTGGCACATAGGATGAGCATGTCATACCTATTGCTGGGGACTCGGGTTACTCTGTAAAATGAGTGGTGTGACACAAAATGAAGGGGGCTTCATCCAGGGGCTAAAATGAGCTCCCACGCCCCCAAAAAATGTGTATGTGTTTAACTAACCATACATAGGCACAGCAGGGTGTCTTCATTATAGTTTACACATTTTAAATACAATTAACATTAAACCAATGCCTATAATGTTAACGTCCATTTCGCAAGCAGATAGTAAAACAAGCAAATAATGCCATTAAAACAATGTTATTATAACAATATATTATTATTAATAATATTTGTGTTGTAAATCTTTTTCAGTAAAAAAAAAACCGGTTTGTGACAAACAGAGCCATGAATGAATAGTGAATACACTGGGCTTTCAGAGGCTGAGAAGTGGTGAAGGCAGTATTTTGGACTGAGTGTGTGATGAATGCAGCTCCTGAGAGGTCCTCAGTATTCTAAATTATTCAGGTTCTGTTGTGGCTGGTGAATATTTTCAATGGAGCGGCATAAACATCTTCCAGAATAAGCGAGAGCAACCAAGAACAACTAGGGAGCACACATTAATGTAGAAGAGTTATGTCACCGTGACAATATTTATTCAAATAATGGGTTGAAATGGTGCATTTTACTTAGCAATTACTGAGAAAACTGAGGCTAAAAACCACAGAATTTACAATCAGTTATTTGGGCAACACAGGATAAAATTCAATAAATCCCAGGTCACCGACAATAAACAGGAGCATTTTACATATTTCTCTGATGCATGTGTGTACAAAATATGCCAGCATTGCCATTGTAACTCATTTCCATGTTGCTTTGCTGACAATATTTAGCACAACTGTCCCTGTAAATCGCTTTCATAAAGTTACAACAAACATATAGATCAGTATTGGTAATGTACATCACATCCATGATAATAAGCCCACAATAAAGACTAGCATTCATAAGGTAAATGGCTTTGATGTTGCCCCTTAAATAAATTCCAGTATTGCCATTGTACTCTAAATCACGTTCATGAATGTGCACCCATAATATATGCCAGCAATGCTAGTGTAAATCACTGCTGATAAGTTGTACCAATATATGCCATCATCGCCACTCTGCATCACTTTCATGATGATGTACCCACAATAAATGCAAGCATTTATACTGTCAATGAGATAGATGCTGGGATACCAGTACATGCCAGTATTTCCAGTATATTGCAAAACATTTTCAAGATGCTGCACCCCGAATATATGACAACAAATGTAGCTTTAATTCCCTTTGATGATGTCCAGCTGACAATATATGCTTGCATTTCCACTAGAAGTAACACGTATAAAGCAGGGGTTGCAAAGCGTCAAATAAAATGGCGTGCTCACACACAAGCCTACACACACACACACACACACACGCAAACACACACACACACACTCTCTCTCTCTCGCTCTCTAACTCCCTCTCAGTCACACATTTAGGGCCTAATTCACAGAAGCGTTTTATAATGGCAAGGCCCCATTGGAGAACGCACTGTGAATACGACCCTTAGTCTTCTGGGGGTCTGAAAGGGGTACATGCAGAGCTCTGGAAGAACAAGGATCGCGAACAGGGAGTCAGAGTCTCAGGTTTGATTGTCCAGCAACCTGTAGGCATGCTTACTTTGACAGATATTCTGCTTTCTTTTCCCCCATCCTCAATATGGACCCCCTGACTTGACAACTGGGGTCCTCACCTAACCACAGAGGTGCAGGCCCCCCTTGAAACACAGGTACACCTACGAACAGTGTATAATCCTTCCCTGCTGGACTGGAACAGAGCCTTTATGAAGAGTTTCCATTTTGTTTTCCTTTAGTGTACTGAAGTTCCCTCTTGGGTGCCTCCTCAGCATCAGAAATGTTAGTATTGCTATTTGTGTTACTTTCACTTCCTGACAATCTAAGTGTAAGAATGGAGTGTTACCAGTCCTGAAAGGAGCGCTATTTGGACAGAACGTTCGTTTTGCAGCTGTTATTTTCCTCAGCACTGCGAGCAGCATGAGGCTCTTGCTGGGGGCTAAGGACTTCCTGGAGGAGGCGGCGCTTGCCCTGGTCACGTGACGGCTCACATGACCCTTAGCAAACTTTTACTGACGGACGGACAGCTAGCGGCCTTGTCACCGCCGGGCTTAACGCCGCAAGGGTGTTGCGGCGTTAAGCCCGGCGGTGACAAGGCCGCTAGCTGTGCTGTTGTGCGGCTTTTAGGTGCTGGTGGCGGGTTCGTCGGACGGGAGACTGCAGAGGTGTTCCCTCTTTGATCCCGAATCGTGAGTAGAAGACGGCAAAGTCCAGTGTAAGTTCTGCCTCGCCGCAAAGTTGCATGTAAATTTAACCCTGACCCCTAGTGGTTACAGTTCTAATTTTTATCATAAACACAAACTTTCAAGACTATGTGGTGATTGATCAATATTAACAAAAAAAAAAAACAATTCCTATTGATTAGATGCACGTGCTGTCATAGAACACATTTTGGATTTTTTAGCTAGTGTTATTTGCTTCTTCATTATCACATCGCAGAATATTGTGCATTTTATAGGGCTTTACATCTGAATAGCAAGTAATCCGGTGGTATAAGCTAAAATGAGCGGAAGGCTGCATTCGCTCGAAACCACCATGGCATCTCCAACAGTAGCAATAAATACACCAACGGCTGCTGTTGCAACTCGATCAAAAAATAACCTAAAAAAAAATTTCGTCATCGACATCAATTATACTAACACTGCGTGCGAAAACACGTTTGAAAACGCAATTGGCAAGCAAAGATATCAGGCAATTTTGCCCGGCATTAAAAAATACATTACAACTTGCTGTTACGCCCTTGCCACAACAAAAAGATTCTAATAACGAAAACACACCTATTTCTGTGCAGCCGGCTCAAATGGAAATTGCCACAAGCCCCGCTCATGGATGCATTGAAAAAGAAGCCGAAGCGATTCAAAAGACACCAATCCTCACATCGGAATTAAATCATATGGAGACCTCAACAAACTAACCTTTGGCAAGCAATGCTGAGCATGAAGATATAAACAACCTGCTAGTATCTGACAATACCATGATTCAGTCAACAAAGCAGATTGAAGAAAAGAAAGATCCAAAATTACACTTGGAACAAATATCAGAAACTCTTGAGGATGAAAGTATTGCTAATAACGAGGATGTCTTTCCGGAAGAAATAAACAGACGACGAATGGAAATGAGATTACATCTCCCACAGGGTCCCCTACCGATTATCATCAACGTGGTTCTATGGATTCCACTATTTCAGAATCCGTCTCTTATATACTTCCTACGCCAAGGCATCGTGAATCCTCTCGTGAAAAAGACAGTGTCCCTGCAAATGCAGGACTTTTGAAAGTTGCTCTCATGGCAGTAAATACAACAATCCAAAGTTTGTTTAAACTATTCGAAACTCTTGAAAGCAAAATCAACATACAATCTGTTAAGATCGACCAAATATCGTCATGGATACAGACACAGGCGATTCAGAGGGAGAAACCCTATCAAATTGATGAATCAACCAATGATCTATCCAAGAGTGTCGAAATCATGACCATACCCTCTACACAGTTCTCAAGTCTCCCTATATTTGACCATATTATCTGTCCAATCGAAGAGGGTGCTCACGAAAACACGCACAAAAACACATCGTGGATAAGCGTTGAGAGCTCTCCAAAAACAGTAAAACATCCAAGTAATAGAGCCCAATACGAACTCTTCAATAAACAATTGCGGAATAAAGGCCGAGCCAGACATCTTTTAACTAAACCATTCCAACCAATTAAACAAAATAATAAATCAATTAATCGCACCTTGAGATCGCAAACAGTGGACCTAACTGGAGCTGTAAAACCTCATGCTGATCAGTTATGTGGAGTGGATACATTGGGCGATAAGAATACTGATGTAATTCCAACATCAAAACCACCAGCATTACACATCAGCCAGTCTCCATTGAGTCAACTGGTTTCGGTTTTGGAAAACGTGACACCAAATGAGCCTGTTTTAACAAATCAAATCTCAACACTTGATACTAATTCAAAATCTAAGTCATCAAACATAATTGAAAAAACATGTCTTGCTATTTTGCCCACATCAGCGGGAGATCATATTGAGCAAATCAAAGCAGCGGTGGATTTATATATCCTTCAACGTACATGTGAGATAAAAGATCTGGCAGCTAAAAAAAGCATGGAGAACAGTGCGGCAAAATGTTCCGTGAATGAAGCTCATCATAAGGAATACGATGCTGAAAATCAAAATGTACAACTCACAGAAATTAGAGGACATTCTACTTCCAGAAGTCGGTGTGTCCAAGAATTAACAAATGCACCACAAACTGACGGCATATGGGACATCCAAAATGAGAAGATTAAGTCAGTTATTGAATCCTACTTGGCAACTCACTTGGAATCAGTGTCCATGCCAAAACGCACACATGAAAATTCATCAAGAATCACATTCTCAGATGAACTTAATATTAATAATGACATTAACATATGTCAGAAGACAAAGAGTCTGACCAGTGAATTGAGCTGCAAACCAATTGCTAAAAATCAAGAACTCAGTACTAAACAACAAAAACAGGATTTAAAAAAAAAAAGAATTTGCGAACCATCATACGATAATTTTAAAATGTCGAGCGGCCCCTCATCCCCAATATGACTTATCCCGAGCAAGTGTCCTCAACATTTTTAACGATGTGCCAGAGTTAGGTGATCTTACATCATTTGACATTAATCTAGTGGAATTCTTATGTGATGCTAACTTAGGGGTAGTGCGGTTATGGATGAAATTAGGGTTAGTTATGAACTCCCTGTGGCAGGCCCGAATGAAACTCTTTGCAATGGGCTTCTTGTTAGCCCAAGACCCAGAAAGAAAAAATCGTGAATTCTCCCATGAGAAGCAAGCAACAGCCAATAGGACAACGGATGAATGTCAGTGTGCAAAATGCAATACTGTTGATTCTGCATTTCTTAATCCTTGCATCTCCCAGTCATAACCATCATTGAGTCATCAATCACCAGATAAAAAAGATGACCTTGTAACTTTGGTAAGCTGTAACACAAGGGGCTTTTCTCATCTCCTTACTCATGTCAACCCACTATTGGATGATGCAGACATCATAGCCCTCCAAGAAACTTGGTTAAGCAATGCCCCGCTATGGGACAATCATGACATCATAATTAATCCTGCCATTACAGCTCAAAAAGGTCGCCCTATGGCAGGGTTATTGGTTGCTGTCAAATTGGGATCCAATATTCAATTGCAAGCGTGGGAAAATCCCAACAAATTTATACAGATGGTCAAAATCTCGAATGATTCTCAAAAGTTGGTGCTAATCAACGTCTACAGAAATCCAGCTGCGATCACGGACGACTGTTTCTACAAAGATCTGTCCAAAATGTTTGATTTAATTGCACAAACTAAAGAAATAACTGATTTTATTCTGGCTGGAGATCTCAACATAGATGTTGCTAAAAGCGAACTGGGGAAAAAACATCTGATTATAACAAATGGAGTCACATTATGAAACAATTTGATATGAGAATGGCCAATGGATCACTCCCGGGAGACATACCGCCTCAAATTACATGGCAAAGAGGAATGCCCTCAAGCGTGATTGATTATATATATTTGTCAGCGGGTTGTTTATGGTGTCAAAGGAATTCAGGATAATAAATCAAGGTAAAAGTGATCATCATATGTTGAAATTAACATGGCCAAGATATAAACAAGGAGATTGCATCAAACTCCAATGGATGCCGCAAATGCTCTTAATTAACAATGCTAAATCCCGCTTTAAGTGGTCGCCGTCCAAACTCTTTGCCCTGAATGAAAATATTATGCGACAAATGGATTTGCAGAATACACTTTCATATGTCGACATAATATCTGCATACAGAACCTTTCATATTCCATCGGGTCAGGCCCATCTACATATATACGATCAATTATTGTCCCAAAAGAAAAAAGAACATCATAAAGAGCTGCGACATGCCAAACGTCTTCCATGGCCGAAAGGAATGCAGTTTGCAAAGCGCTAAAAATGCGCTACAGATCTTGGGTACGCTCTCACAAAGGAAAGCTATTCCAACAGGATGGTGAAGTTTTTCTCTCTACCATAGCGAGTAAGAACTCTGCTCAAATCTGGCAATTGCTCAATATGAATTTGAACTTAACTAATCTCCAGTCACAACTCAATGGAGTTTCTGAAAGCCGATGGGTATCTCAGTTCTCTCTTTTGTACAAAGATAAAGCCATTCAAACACTGGATTATAAGAATTACTCTTCAGTCCCTTGGAACATAGAATGTTCAGAAGAGCTAATTGAGATGCTTATTGGTAAATCATCATCATCTCGAGCAGCAGGCCCAGATGGCATAACCAATTATATGCTAAAACAACATCCGCAGCAGTGGGCCAAAATCCTGAACAATATCTTCCAGCACATACTGAAAACTCAGAGTATCCCTGATTCATGGCGCACCTCGGTCATTGTGCCGATCTTCAAAAAAGGGGACCGTAGCTCACCGGCCAACTATCGTCCAATAGCGCTTTTGGACGCGCCAGGAAAAATTTTCAATCGATTAGTTCTAACGGCATTTAATACTTGGACACACGAAAACAAATGCCGGGACTGTAATCAAACAGGTTTTGTACGTGGGTTGGGGACGTCAATAAATCTCATGATCCTCAACGCCTTAAAGGCTCAAGCACAACAAACTAAAACATCATTGTTTTTTGCATTTATAGATCTAAATGCTGCGTTTGATTCAGTTTCCCGAGTAAAACTTTTTCAAAAATTGACATTAGCACAGTGCCCTCAGGACATCATTGATATCATCATTGCACTCCATTCAGGTACCTCAATCCAAGTCGTTTATCTACCGTCGGACTGTTATCATCAGTTATCAAAACAACAAGAGGACTGAAACAAGGGTGCATTTTGGCTTCGGCACTATTTAACTTTTTCATTCATGATGTGCAAGAAATCTTTCTCACAATATCATCTGACTCACCAAAAATGAATGGTTCCATAGTACAAGCTCTATGGTATGCCGAAGACTTGGTTTTAATGTCTAAAACGCCAATAGGTCTTCAGAAACTAATTAATGGACTTTCAGTTTATTTCGAAGACAATGAGCTTTCAATTAACATCAAAAAATCTCATATTGTAGCTGACACCGCAATGCGGTCAAAAATAACAAAATTTGTATGGATGGTCAAAAACATCAACCTTGACATTGTTTCAAGTTATAAATACCTGGGAACTCAATTTGAAGCCAGTATTGCGACAACCGAACATCAGCAACTGTTTAAAAGCAAACTAATGACAGCAATATCACAATCCAAACTGATATTATATAAATACAGCAAATTTTCCATCGAGCCAGCGCTGATCTATTGGCAACAGAAAGTAATACCTATATTACTTTATGGATTGGAGAGTCGTGAGATTACTGATGTGAAGAATCTTGACAAATCAGAAGCTAAATATTGGAGAACCCTTCTACATCTCCCGCAATCTACTCCTATTTCGTGCATCACGTTCGAACTAGGACTAATATCACTTAGGGCTAGATACCATTGGCAGCTTTGCGCATTGTTAAGGAAATGTCTGGTGAATATCGGAGCTGACACAATAATAGCTGTCCTGGCCAAATATTTGTTTAATTCAAATCATCGATTTACAGTGAAATGGTCCAACTATGTATTTCACATAATGGCAACAGCTGACATTGATCTAGAAACCTTGATTCAGAACCCTGATCGTGCGAAAAAATATATATATTTTCAAGATTGGTGATCGAATCGTGAGCTTTGCTTGAGTTACAAAAATTTCAGCAGCCACCTGTTTCCGGACAAAAAATGAGATGTGCCGAAAAATATCTATTAAAATCACCCTCTCTCCAAGTTCGTATAGCAATCACGCGAATGCGGTTTAATCTTTGGTTGACCAGAGACATTTTGGCCCAGCGCAAGCAGATACTTATGTCTGATAATTTTTGCAGGTTTTGTCTTAATGTCTCTCAAAAAGAAACATTGGAACATCTAATAGCGGAATGCCCGGCATTGTGTACAGTCAGAAATAATCTGTTCAGGAAACATATGTCTGTAGTCGCTTGTGTTCAGCCATCCATGAGATGGTCCTTTTTACTAAACTCGACTAACATAAGCTTATTCAATGCATCTGTAAACTTTCTTAACAATCTTTGTTTAAGCGGTCCTGGTAATGCTTGAAATGGACAAAAAACAAAGCTATAATATTCTAAAAACTGCTCATATGTAAAGTGATAAACATGTTCATAACCGTGATGTAAGAGTATGTAAAATTGGACGATCTTAATGACATGTTATAAATTGACATTTCTTTTTTCTATTTTTCTCCTTTTTCATGAAAATGTTCTTGTAAAAATCTTATGGTTAAAACAAGAAATAAATAATAAAAACCTGAAAGTGTAAGAATGTGGACTATTTTCCTTTACTCTGGCCCCTCTGTGACCCCTCATGGGTTAAACTCTATATTTGATCGTAAAGTCTGAAGACTCAATTTTCTTGAAACTGTGGGTAATTTGGCAATGACTCATATGCTATTTTTACTGAGCATCTGTTTTTCTAAGCCTCAGCCTCGACCTCCTTCATCCTCTGTTGTCCTCGTCAATCCTAAAATATTTTGAATAACCCTGCCCTCGTCCTCCTCCTTCTGCCCCTTTGGGTTAAGATTTGGTCGTTGCTGTTGTGTTACTGGAGGATCATTGAGTGTGTTGTAAGTGCTGAAGTATTCTCAGCTGTCACCACCTTGCTGGCCTTCAGGTGAATGATTTTCAGATCTGCCAATCTTTTGGGTATTGGCACTGTGGTGGTGTTGACTAGAAATGTTCTGGGTAGCTTTGGGCATGCTTAACTCCACTCGGGCAGGCCTTTCTTGGACAGCCTTTATCTTGAAGGATCTGCGCTGTCTTGCCTTTCTCCTTCCCCACCTCTTTCCTTCATCGTCTGTTATTCTTTCACCATTCTCTTTTTTCTCCAATGTTCTCTGCCTCTACTTCTTTGTCTGCCCCAGCTCTCTCACTTACTGTTTCCTTTAATACCCTTCGCTTGTCACACATTCTAGCATTTTCCGCTCACATGTTATTTCTATCTTTTTCTCTGTCTGCCTCAATTTTTCATTCCTCTCTGCTTGCTGACTTCCAACATTTTGGCATGACAACACAGTGTTTGTCACTATTTAGTGCAGTGCTGTGTGTACTTATAATGCGCTTCACTGCTTCTGTGCAGGAGCACCTCAGGCTTGGTAGACGATACCTTGCTTTCTAAAATTGCAATGATGACCGCAGACACCAGACCTGTCTTACTCTTCACAGTTGTCATTGTCAAATTGTAGGGCCCACCCACCTTCTAAACCCTGCTTCTTCCTTTCTGCTCTTAGCTCTTAGATGAAGGGCGTCACTTGACCTGGTTATCGAAGTGAAAGGCAGTCGAAGAAAAGAGCAATTCCTGTTTGGGCCTGTCAGACCGGGTGGACCCAGGGCACGAACCCCTGCACAGACAAGAGGTAAGCATGCACCAACATGTATTTTCTCCCTCTGTTGCCACAGGCTATCCTGACCATTTCCAGGCAACGCCAACTTCAACAACATTGCCCCTCCTGTAAGGCATAGACTGTGCAATCTAGCAATCTCACCCACATCAGCACCCCCCTCACCATCCACAACCCAGAGGTTGATGGTCACCAACGTCCACCCAGCTATCACCCATGCAGCAGACATCGCCAACCTCATCTCCACAAACAGCCTTGATGCCATCTTCATCACTGAGACTTGGCTGACATTAATTTCCACCCACATCCTAGACATCCTTGTCCCTGGCTGCAGCATTCAATACAGCATTCAAGACAGGCGGAGGCCTCGCACTCATCCACAAGACCTCATGGCCCTGCACCAGACATGACATTGTTAACATTGGCTCCTTAAAAGTCCTCTCCTGCCACTTCCCACTCTGTCTGACGGACACAGTCGCCTTGCATCTCCTCAACAGACCACCCAAATCCAACATTGCTTTCATCAGACTTTACCGACCTGGTCACCACCATGTTCCTCACGCATGCCAACAGCATCTTCCTATCCGACTTCAACCTCCCAAGCAACAAGGCCACGAAACCGATGAAGAAAGCTCTCCCCGGCCTTCTTGACACCCTCAGCCTCACAAAGCATATGAAAGACCCCACGCATGAGAAAGTTAATATCCTTCCTTCCACTAATGCTCTGCACTCCCACTTGACTGATCTTGCCACCTGGATGTGGCTTTCAACATCCTGCACACCACCCCAGTCAAGCATTCCCAGCAGAAACCCAGCAGACAAACCTTCAGGTCCTTCAAGAACCTCGCGGTGGATGCCCTCATGAAAGACCTCGACAACCTCCACCTTAGCTGAACCGAACACCCCCAAGCAAACTACGACTCTCTCCTGGAAGCACTCAACACCACTCTCAGCCTCCATCAACTGACATGCGCCTCTGAAAGAATGCACCTGCAAAACGAAACCGTCAGCACCCTGGCATCCAACCTGGAGCTCCTCAAGGGACTCTGAACATCCAGCTGACAACAAATCAACACAGCCGAGGCTTTCTACTATCAGAACATCATCGCAGAAGCCGATTACAAAAGCAGAGCCCTCATCAAAGCAGTCAAGCACCATGTCAACCTGCTACCTGACCTTACCATACCACACTCCATAGAAGAAATCCACTGCCATCAACACCTTCATCGGCATAATCAGCAAGATTCACCAGCACATAGACACAAGCTCTGCATCCACAGATCCACCTCACATCCCACCTTTCAAAATCTCCACACCCTGGACAACAGTCAAGACACTCTCTACAGAGGAACGGGTAGAAAACCTGGCTGCCATCTAAGCCACGTCATATACAGAGGACATGCTCCCAGCATCCATCCTCATGACCCTCTCCGCAGAAGCTCTCCTTCTCTTTCCCATCGACACTAAAGACAAGAAAAATCCTCCCTCTGCTAAAGAAACCTGCTCTGGATCCCGACAACCTAGGTAACTATTGCCCCATCACCCATCTTCCCTTCCTAGGTAAGATCATTGATAAAGCAGTAGCCGCGCAACTGCAGAAAAACATCGAATATCTCCTCCAAACCTACCAATCAGGTTCAGACCCAGATGCAGCACAGGGATGGCAAAGCTACAGGTGTTTGATAACGCCCTCAACATCCTTGGCGACAGCCACCCCTGCCTCCTGATTCTACTCGACACAGTAGACCACCAGGCGCTCAAGGACACCTTACATCAGCGCATGGGGATCAGCAACCTTTTCCTATGCTGGTACAAGTCCTACCTCGCCAATGGCCAGCTGTTTGTTCAGATAGACTCCTCTAGGTCACCAATGCACCCGTCACCTGTGGAGTCCCGCAGGGTTCCATCCTCTCCCCAGTGATCTTCAATCTATACATGGAGCCTCTGGGAGCCGTCTTAGCCACATACAACATCCACATCCACCAGTACGCTGTCGAGACACAGCTCTACCTCAAGATTGACTCCATCAAGGAAATCCACAGGCTCAAAACCTACCTATCGCTGATCCAGTCGTGGATGTCCAGTGTATAGAGATGGGTCCAATTTGCTGCATTAGTAAAAAAAAAAAAAAACTCAATAATGGAGCATTCAGCGTGCACAGTAAGACCCAGCTTTATTTAAAACACGGAATCTCGGTCAGGACAGCATCCAAGTAGCTCTCAACATTAAAATGTGTATGAGCAGATTTTGTACTAAAAATACATAAGTAATGAGGTTATAATACGACATCAGTTACAAACCTCATAAGTGGTTTGAATTGTATAATATCTTAATATACATGTAGAATACATTAAGTGTTAGTTCCATCATTGGACAAACCATATCTGATGGCTCCTCCTGGGCACAGCCCATTACAGATACTACTTTCATTACATCATTACAATTACCCTTAATTATCTGGCTCTGTTCGTTATAGGTCATGTGGCAAGAGGGATTTCTATTGGTTGGCCATTTATTCACAAACCTTTGGCACTTTGATGAGACATCACGATATGAGAGACACATAGGGTAGGAGAAGAGAGAAGTCTATGGTCTTCACTTATTCCAATAAAAAATGCTCCCCATCATTCCCAGGCCATGTGGCCTATCTGTTCCTTTGTATTTGGTCTTGTGTATCAACTTGTATCTGTGTGTGTGCTAGGGAATTTAGCAGATGTCTTATCTGTAACTGGCTCATAATGAATAGACAGTGTTCTTCATGTCTTTAGTGGACCATGTTGGAGAATTAATGTCTTCCTATTCACTGGGCTTTTAGCTAATTCTAATGTGCATGTTGTATTATTTGTGGCCACTGGAGACTCACCGTGCCTATCCACCATAGAGTCTTTTGGCATATGGGTCTCATGCATCTGGACATCAATGGCTGTTTGTGCCCTTACGGTAACTTAATTAACTTGGGAGTCTAATGTTTCTCATCCTGGGAACTGTTATCTTGTCCTTGCATTCTGCGCATCCATTACTCCCTTCCGTGCATTGGACCTTGGTGCTTGCTACAAACTACTGTCTGGGCTGCTTCAAAGCGTACAAAATAAATGTGTCTTTTTGAATTCAACATCCTATCTCAGGACTTACTAACTGATAGGCCTGCTGCAGCATCTGTGCTAGGAAAATGGCTGTACTTCTGCACTTCTCACCTCCCTATTCATCTTTATATTCTTCACTGTTTTTGTTACATTCACCTTGTGCATCTGCCATGCAATGGGTTCCCTCCCCGTGCATGCTTCATCTAACCTGCCTATACTTGCATCTGCCCTATCAATGTAGTGAGCCCCGCTCTTTGTATTCTGGAATCCTCCTCCCTTCTATGCTATATACAGCACACTACTTGTGCTTTCTGCTATCTAACTGTAATCCCTATTAGTGTGGCACAACCCAACAAATTATTTATGGCAGAGGCATGTACATTGACTATTTAAAGTATAGTTTTTGGGAACCTGCCTTAGTTTGTCTCATCTCTCACCCCTAGATTCATGGTGCGGTACGGCTGCCGCAGCTGGTATCGTTTCTCACCTCTACAGTAATGGTGAGGAGTAGGGAGAGGAATTGGTACTTGAGTAGCAGTAGTAGGCGATACTTGCATATTCAACTGCCCCATTATACTCCCCCTCTGGTCGAACCTTTGACCACCACCTCACTGCTGCCCATCCCATTATAGCCATCATTTGGAAGCTATTCTTTGGTGACCCACCCTCAGGCTTACTCCTTGTGCAACATATTCTTCTAGACCTCATGTCATAAAACAGCAGTCTCTAGTGCCTGCACAATCCGCCCAATGCTCGGTGTAGCTGTGGGAGTTAACAGGACATTCGAACATTGACCCAATAGGTCCAACAGGATGTTCCATTGGGCACATACAGGGTGGTTGATCGGTTTGGGTGTATCAGTGCATTTGATCACCCACATTTACTATTATTGTAATTTCCAGTGCATTCTTGCAAGCCTTTTTACATTGGTTCAGGGCTATTTTCAGGACACAGAGAGCTATCAGGACCAGTACCAGTATGGCAGTAATATTTTTAATGCGTTTGACAACCATGTGGGTACCCATGAAAACAGGTAAATGAACCAGTCCTCATCTTCAATGTCCTCCTCCTTTAACATCATGTTGGTGTACAGCTCCTGTAGGGTGGTTATTGCCCCTGATAGGGACCCATTCTGTTCATCGTTTGCTGGTGTGAATGTGCAAGGTGATCCTATCTTGACGCAAACGTGCCCCTTCAATGGCTGTGATAAGATCGAGGACGTACCTATTTTGAAGACACATCAATCTAACGGCTCTCAATTCCTCCTTTATTGCATTAAATCCCTTCACTGTTGCATTTATTAAATGCAGCAACTGCCATCTGGTTATTTGTAACCATTTGGCATTTGTGGCTGCTTGCAAGTCAGGAGCAAGCTAGGAGGTAAAGAATATTACATTCTTCTGAAATGTTTATGTTTGGTATGTCATCAGAGGCCTAGATTGATTTTGCCCAACACATTATTTTCCCTTTGGTTATGTTTTAGGGCAAGAGGCATTTTCTTTCTGGTGTATGTGAACATTAGGGGAAACTTAATCTGTACCTCACTTTGTGGCACCACCAGAGACCATGCACTTATTACTACTATGGAGCATATGCCTCCCCAATTTGGAAGGAGCTGCATATAGGCCTTTGAAAAACAATCCCAATAGTGTCTAATAATGCAGCTGGCTTCACATTCATGCATTGTGGGTCCATGATACATTGGCAAGCCTTGTTCATTCCTACTTTCACTGAACCATTGTTTCTGAAATACAGGTTTGCATTTTTTATTGGTATTATGGGTACTGGTCCACCTTCATCTTCTACCCAAGTAAGTAATTTAGAATCTTCAATCCTCTCCTTAAGGCATGCTTTGTTCGCATTCAGCACAACCTCTTTTGATACTGTTATGAGTGCTTGTGCTTTGCCACCTATCATTCCCTCGACCTATCCCTTTGCAGTAAATACATCTCCAATTATGTGTAACTGGGGTTTGTCCAAACAAACAGGTATTTATTTCCCATGTGTGTCAGTGTACTGCAGCATTGTGTGATCTTCTATTCTAACTTCTCCCCTATTTGGGCCTGACAGTATATATTTAATTACTTTGTGTTGGGTTTTGACGTTGTTCATCATTGGCTTTTACTTTATAAAACTGTCCTCATAAGGAGAATCTGCCTTGGTTACCCACCATATGGTGGCCCATCTACCCTGAAATTGTCCTCTTGTGGTACATAGTGCAAGATGTGTTAAACAGTGTGCCCTGTGAGTGTTTACTTCTGTTGCTATGAACACTCAAGAGGCACTCATGGCGTACGAAATAAGGGAACAAACAAAACAATTCTCATCAGACTTCTCTCTTCCCACCCTCTGCATGTGTCTGTATCACATGTTATTGGTGACATGGAGGGAATTATCAAAATACTGCTCCATGTGTGTTTGGTCACCCCGCACTCTTCAATCTTTTAATTTGTGTGTTTCCTTCAAGAGTTTCAGGTTTCATTTCAACTGTTGTTATTTCAGGAATTATACTGGTGTTTCCCTCAATAAATACTGGCTTTACCATTATATTGGTGTTAAAACTCTTAACTGCAATTCAATGTGGGAAACAGAAACAACAAATTGAGAACAAGAAACCCCAAAGCATGATAAGCAAGGAACCCTTCGTTTGCAGGTATCTTGGTGTGTGCGCTCGTTTGGGCAAGAAAAGAAAATATTTGATATTATTGAAAAAATTCACATTGAGTTGAGTTTTATTTCATAAAAAAATAATAAGTATCCTCAATTAACACCTACTTTAAACAATAACATTCTTTTTTGAATCAATATATCCACTGTCATAAAAAATGTTTTTTAAAAAAAAATCCTGGAAGGGGGGAATTCAAAACTTCTGTAAAACAAAATGGTTCAATAATCTTCCAAAAATAGCACACTGTCTCTACTTCTGTTGCCTCTCTTGCTGCTGATTCGCTCTTGTCATCCCTCTTGTCTTGGGTCTTTGTACTTCTGCTTCTTCTGACTCTGTATCTTCTGATGGGGGTTGCTGTTGGTACTCTTGTTCAAAGGAGGTTTGCCTGACATTTCGGTGCTGGAATGCCCTTGTGGGTGGACAAAGACTGATATGCAAATGGTAATTCCTCCTTTGTGATAAGTACAGTGAGCAAAAAGCGATGGCTGCAGACTATTAAAGTGGGTGAAAACCACTGAAAAGGTTATCATGCCATGTTCTTTCTAGAGATGGGCGCCTGCTACCTTATTTGTATTTTTGAAAAGAACTTGGGGTTGGTCACCCTAAATTCCCTGGGAGAACCCTAATGTGGACCCCTTGCCCACTGTGCTCCTAGAGGCACAGCTCCACCTCACTGATGAGGCCCAACAAGGCTGAAACACGTATCTGGGTTGCTGTTGGTACTCTTGTTCAAAGAAGGTTTACCTGGCATTTCAGTGCTGGACTGCCCTTGTGGGTGGGACAAAGACTGATATGCAAATGGGTCTTGCTCCTTTGTGAAAAGTACAGTGAGCAAAAAGTGATGGGCCCGGACAGTCAAAGTGGATAAAAAAGAATGAACAGGTTATCATGCCATCTTCTTTCTAGAGAGGGGTCCTTGCTACCTTTTTTGTATTCTTCTGATGGGGGGCCTCACCACAGTGCCGTTTAATATTGCTAAGATGTACCCAAGCTTGCCTACCCCTTATTTTCTTTTACTGCTGAAGGCATTGCTATCTCGACTGTGAACTGCCCTTCCAACTTCAGCTTGTGCCATTTTCTAGTAAAGTTTTGATAAAGGACCTGGTCTCCGGGATATAAAGAGAGAGGCTACAATAAACTATCTGGGTCAAAATGTCCATTTAAATCTTCAGTGATTCTTGTTGAGTCCTGCTATCTTGCCTGCACCTGTTGGGATATATATTTTAGAGATTTAGTCATACCCATCAGATAATCATGCACATCTTTACCAAGCAGTGTTGCTGCTTTTTCAGCATCTGTTTGAGCATATGTGGGTCAGAGCAATAGGAACATTCATTCTATGTCCGGTCACCAGCTCATGTGGAGTCAGGTGGTGGTTAGAGCCTGGCTGATTTCATAAGACAAAAAGAGCGAAGGGAAGGCAATGCTACCAATTTGTATGCAAAGTGTCTTTTATTTTGGCCATACATAACTTCAAAAGGCTGTTTAGGTATTCACAAATGTCATTCGCCTGGTGATGATAGGCAGATGAGAATTTGTGTCTTATTCCCAATATAGATGTAATGTGTCCAAACACCTCATTGACAAAATGGGGTCTGTTGTCAGAACGGAGCACTATGTACAATTTCCATATAGGAAATACCTCTCGTATGAGGAATTTTGCTGCCGATATGGCATCGGGATGTTCTATCCAATGAGAAAAGGGGCATACTACCTCTATTATGTATTGGTAGCCATTACTAGTTTGAAGCATATCCACATAATCAATATGAAATTGCCAAAATGTTCAGTAGGATGGGCTATTACTCCTCTCACTGCTCTCAATTATGACCGGCAGTGAATATTTGACAGATTATACAGTTTCTAATGAAATTTACCACTTGCTCATTCAAATTCGGGATGAACCGATCATCCGAAATAGATACAGCAAGACACGCCCTTGTGGTATGTGCAGGGTAGCATAGTTCTAGCACTAGTGTGAGTAACTCAATAGGCTTGACAGTTTTCCCTCTGCTATTCTACCACCAAATTAGCTCTGCAGGTGATAATGAACATCCTCTTTTCTTCCACAACTCTACAATCTGTGTTACTGGCACAGTATTAAACTTTCATCACCATATTACGTGCACATCTGTATTTATTTGGGGCAGTTGTAATGTCTGATATTTCGGAGAAATATGCTTCCCATTTTGCTTCTGCATCTGTGACTTCATTGCTGCAGGAAATTGTATCTGTACCTCTTATATGCACTGCACACTTCACCACAGCAATCGCAGAAGGACATTCAAGTGCGTCTAGTGACCTCTCTAAGAATGATACATACTGTACTGCTGTGCTGTCCACCCACTGGGAGCCCCTCCTTTTCCAACGGGACAGTCCTGAGTGTACTGTTGATGTCACATAGGCAGAGTTGGAATTCACAGTTATTTGCCTCTTCCTTATGCACTTCAAGCACTAAAATCATGGCTACCAATTCTGCCACTTGTGCTGAGAAATGTGCCGGTAATCTTGTACTTTCCACTATCTAAAAACTTCCACTATCTTCTGCCTTCATTACTGCCAGCCCACTATGCATTTCTTCACTGCTTTTTTCAATCATAGATCAACAATCAATTAAGAGAGTTATCTCCCCCTCCCACGGCATTTTGGTGAGGGGGATAGCTCAGGGTCAACGCGTTTGTCTTGGAAGCAAGACAATGCAGCGCAACACAGGTTTGAATCCTGATCCTGTGCTTAGAAACCAATCTCTGGAATTAAGCGCGTTATATAAAACAATTAAAATGTTCCTTGACCTGGGGCATATCATCATAATAATCAGTGTAGGTAGTAGAGTCATATAAATGATCTCCATCCTCTGCAGTTTCTCCTATGAAATTTGCAGGGTTCACTATGTAGCACCTTACAATGTTGATCAATGAGTTGGATATTATCACTTCATAACCAGACGTTCTCTGTGTAGTCAATGTGCTTTTGAGCTTTTCAAGCATGGCAAAAAGAGCATGTTGAACATATAATGCAACTGAACAACCCATCGTTATATTGGATGATTTCTCAATTGCAAAAGCTGCTGCAGTCATTGCTTACTCACATGGGTAATGGCCTCTCATTACTATTGCTAAGATCCTGCTATAAAATGCCAGCAGTTTGTATTCCACTGAAGTTTTCTGTGTGAGGGCAGCTGTCATCACAACCTAATTCAGTGGGAAAACAGGAACACACCTTTATTGTAATCTGGGATCCTTAACATGGGAGCTGTGCTTATTGCCTCTTTTAATTCATCTAAGGCACCTATTATCTCACCTTTCCATGTAATGTCACTTTTGTCCTTCTGTGCTTCTTTCAGCCCTTCTGAGAGGGGATGAACATATGTGCTGTAATCAAAGACCCATACACAACTGAGCTTAGGGCCCTTTGGGAATGTGCATATGTAATGGGTGGGATCACACAGAATAACTCAAAATCCAAATAACTGAACCAACTCAGGAAGATGACAAAGTACTCTTTTATTAACAATTATCTAAAATAGGGAGTTTACAACGAACATCAACCGATGTATGCTCAGGTTCTCTCAGCAATCTTCACACAAATCATAGCTTTTATATAAAAAAAATCCAGGGGTGATGTCATACTACATGGCAATAATAAAAAACCTACCATGGGTTGGCATTGGCTTAAGGGTAATATCTAAATATACTTTCTATAGGAACTAGGATTGTGATTGGCTGCCCACTGTCAGGTGGACAACATATGCCTACCTCTAAACAGGTAATCTTCGGAAATATTAGATACACAGTTTTGCATTGGTTTTCAAACTATAAGGTCCTTCGTTATATGGACCACTACAATTGTTGGCATGCTTGTTCCAGGTCTGGAACATTCGGTTCACTTAGCAGCATGTAAGCCCAGAACCAGGTGCAAGGAGATGGGGCAAGACACTACCTTACCACCGAATTAGCCCAGCATCTCTCATCGCCCATGCCTTCTGCCATGAAGATTGTCTTTGAACTTGGCCTTGCAAAGTATCCTTGTCTTTCAGAATACATGGCAGTGAGAGCACTCACTATCGTGTTCTGGGACTCCAAGTTCAAACTGCCTCTCAGATACCTCTTATGTGTCATGGTGATGTGAGTAAGACTTTACTGCTTTTTGGGCTATGCGTACCTCAGCACGATGGCTAATGACATTTCTGATTGCAATTCTAAAATATGACTGCCACTTGATGCCATCCGACTACAGCACAAGCATCTCGTGCAATCTTCTATTATGCTCTGGATTTCTCCTTTAATCTGATACTCGTGCCTTCCCCTGTGGCCCTCCAAGATGGCCACGCCACGTTGCTGCAACCTTTGCTTCCTTGTTGCTTTGAGCCTGCTCCCCCTCCCATTGGTTGGCTGGCCATCTTTAACCAATGGCACAAACTGGGAGGCGGAAGCTGGCCCTCTACACTGAAGGCCCGAAACAAAGGCCCTGTCTGCTCCCTGTCCACTACCGTAATTATACCCGCTTTCCTTATGCCCCCCTCTGATTGCCTGTGTTGCCGAGTGACCCCCACCCCCCTCTGATTACCTGTGTTGCCGAGTGACCCCCACACCCTCTTTGATTGCCTGTGTTGCCAAGTGACCCACACTCCTCTGTTTGCCTGTGTTGCAGAGTGACCCCCACCCCCATCTGATTGACTGTATTGCTGAGTGACCCCCACCCCCTCTGTTGTCCTGTGTTGCTTAGTGACCCCCACACCCCCTCCTATTGCCTGTGTTGCCGAGTGACCCCCCACCCTTCTCTGATTGCCTGTGTTGCCGAGCGACCCGCACCACCTCTGATTGCCTGTGTTGTCGAGTGCCCCCACCCCCCCTCTGATTGTCTGTGTTGCCAAGTGACCCCCACTCCCCCTCTGATTGCCTGTGCTGCCAAGGGACCCCATACCCTGATTACCTGTGTTGCCGAGTGACCCCCCACCCCCTCTGATTTCCTGTGCTACCGAGTGACCCGCACCCCCCTCTGATTACCTGTGCTGATGAGTGACCCCCACCCCCTCTGATTGCCTGTGTTGCCAAGTGACCCCACGCCCCTCTGATTGACTGTGTTGCCGAGTGACCCTCACCCCCTCTGATTGCCTGTGTTGCTGAGTGACCTCCACCCCCGCTGATTGCCTCTGTTGTCTGAGTGCCCCCTACCGCTATCTCTCATTGCCTGTGTTGCCGAGTGACCCCACACCCCGCCCCTCTGGTTGCCTGTGATGTCTGTCATACCCTCCTTTTTCTCACATGCATGTGTTGCCTGTTTCGCGTGATTGTACTATCCTGCTGTCCCATTACCCCTTCAGCCCTCACTTCTACACCCCCCCTCTTTTCATCTAACCACTGCAGGAGTTTGTCTTGGTACATTATGGTTTTTGCCATCCCCATCTTGTGTACCAATGCTTGGATTAGACTTTATGGACCCATTGACTCATGGTGCTTCTCATGCTGGACCTCCCCTGCACCTTGTACTCTTGGTGGCCAGGAATCTTGCTGCATTCATCTTCATCTTGAATCTTGGCTTGCATTTTCTGTTCTCTTGCAACATTATTTGTTATTACTTACTTCTGCAACTGTATTTCGCTCTCCCTTTGTGCTTCTCCACTCTCACAGTTTTTATTCTCTTTTCTTTCCTCATGTCCCTTTCTCTCATCTTCCTCTCCCCCCTCCCCTTACTTTTGTCTATGCACTAACTCTATCAGAATTGTCCCTTGACTTAATATGATAGCAACAATGTTTGTCTCTTCCCCCTTCCCTTGATTGTCCCCCCCTTCCAGCTCTATCTGAAATGTCATCAGGCCTAGTACGATTGTCGTTTGTTTTGTTCCTCTCCCTCCTTTCTTCTCCCCTTCTCCCTCACCTCTTGTAAATCTCCGGCTCTATCTATCAGAAATGTCGTCAGGCCTAGTATGGTAGTCTATGGTAGTCTCCTGTCTGTTCCCATTTCGTTCCCCTCCCATCCTTATCTGTGTCTTAGCTCTTGCACTATCTGAAATGTCACCAGGCTGAGTATGATAGTCAATTTCACATTCTTATTGTTCATGGCCTGTAAGAATGTTATTGTATTTTCCCTTGTTCCCTCCCTTGCCTTGAAGCGCTTTGAAACACATTTTGTATAGGCGCTATATAAATAAACTATCATATCATATCATAACTCTATTTTCATCCGTGTCTCGCGTGACAGGAGACCACTATTTGGTCCATTTCGCAGGTTTAAAATCCTTTAAATGAATCAAATCTATCTTGAGGTTCCTTCTTTGCACATTAACAAGGGATGATTAATTCTTCGCATGTTCACTCCTTTCCATAATAGATAGCTGACCTTGGCTGCTTCAGACAACCCTTGCCATGCAGCTCCATGTTTCTGTTTATTCTTGCTGCGACACAGTTTTCCCTTCCCGCTTCAGGGGTCTTGGCTTACTAAATTCATGATACCGAGGACCAGCTTCTACACAATGGCGGCTTTGCCTGTGTCCATTCACTACGTATAGCCAGCTTCTATGATGACTTAGTCTACTTGCATTTCAGCATCTTTACAATTATTGAACGGTTGATTTTCTGCAGCACTTAGTGCACGTGTGATCTTTTTCGTATTTGAAAGTTTACTTGATTTTTTACTTCATCATTAGTCTCTTTAGGATCTATACATCTTCTTCAGCCAGTACATCTGGACTATGTACATACTCTTTTGTGACATCACTGGCTTCTTGTCTCTGCTACTTCTCATATCCCTTCAGGGAGTTCCTCCCTCAAGTTGTCATCCCTTCGTGGATACATTCGGTAGGCTTGTATCGATGGGTATCTTCTCTTGAACACACGCTGCATTATTGGCACAACTGCAGGCGTCAAACAGGGCACGATCTCAGGTCTCCAACATATGGCAGAGTATCCTGTAGAGGCATGCAGCTGTTCCTCTACACAACAATAAATGCAGAGTCCAAAAACTGCTGAAACTCTTTTACTGTCTCTGGCCGGGGCTTTCTGGTAATAGCTTCTGCCTTTTCAGGTGTCACCTTCCTCCCATCTTTTGATATTATCTGGCCTAGATATAATACTTCTCCCCGAAAATATTGCAGTTTCTCCTTCTCTACTTTGTACCTTTTTTTCAGCCAATACTGTTAATAGTTTCACTTAGTCCTTCCTGCACTCTTCCGCAGTGGCGCTGAAAACTAGCAAGTCATCGACATATTTTATCACTGTACTGTCAGTTTGTACATTTCTCAAATACATCTACTGCACACTTCATCATCAGCTCCATGCAGTATCACTCTGTCCTCTCTTACTATTATTGCTTCTAATTCAATTGCAATAATCTGCCTTTCTACCATGTCTTTGGGTACATTTGGTGTAAACAGAAATTCTGTGGGTAGTCTCAACAACATGTCCTGTATTTGTGGAAGCCAAGCTTGTACTACCGGTATCCCATAAAGGAAAACCTCTGTGTTTAGTGGCACCCCTCTTTGAGCTTTCTGGCCATAAAATGCCCCCTCACAAACTCTTGTGCATTCACATAATGTATACCTGGTGTTGAACATGTTATCCCCTCTTCAGTGAAACAAATCGTCATGTTTAACTTACTCATCATGTCTCTCCCCAATATGTTAACCAGCGTTTTCCGATAATACAACCATGGCATAGCCATCTCATGCTCTCCTATGGTTATAGGCAGGTTATCTGTAAAAGAAACCATTGTCATAGCCCAAGAGAATCCTTGTTTGTCCATTCATATTTCTGGCATTGGGAACTTTCCCTCCCTAACACAGGATATCAACCCCCAGTGTCAACCAAGAAGGAAAATGTCTTGTCACCTATGGTCACCCCCTCCCTCGTTTCCCCTTGTGGGTCTGGGGTAATCGATAGAATTTGGCACATCAAATTGCTCCGTGGGCTGTCTTATTGTGGATACATGTTCTGACCTGCCCCAGCGAAGATATTCCCTCCCACTACTGTCACACGCCCTACTCTAGGTCCCTGCGGTGCTTCCAGCAATATGTTTGCATCCCATTGCGTTGTTGTATTCTGTGGTACTTGTGGTTGTACATGTGTGTGATATGATATTTCATTTGTAACGCGGCCATACACAAGTGTTTGCTGTATCTGAGGATGCACAGCCTGCTGTGGTTGCTGTATTTGCAGCTGTACTGTCTGCTGCATTTTCTACTCCCGTGTTTCAGTTGGTTGATACTATATATAACCTTGGGCATTATAGTCTTGCTGTGTGGTGCTATAGGGTGGTGGATATGCAGACCTCCCTCTTAGGCAAAATTACTGACAATTTTGTTTAATTCCTCTCCTGCTTCTACAAGCCTGGGCAATTTGTCCAACTTTTCTACTTGTACAGCCCTGTGCTTCACATCCCCCCAAATTGTGGCTGTCCTTCATTAAACCCTCCCGTCTGTGTTACTCGGAATTCAAACCCTCTTTCTCTTGGTATAAACCCCCTTCCCAGGGGATACTAATTATATTCTCCTCTTCCAAAAGAATTTCCATTCAAACCTGGCTGCGTTTGTTGTGCTTCCTGCACACTATGGTTCTCCCTGACATTTGTCACTACTGCTCCCTCTACTGCCAATTTTGACAATTTGTTTTTTACCAGCTTCACTTCCTCTATCTTTCTTTACTCAGACTTCTGTCTTTCTCTTGTTTTAATCGTCAATGATGAACAATGCTCAATTGTATCTCGCCATGGTTTTGCCTCAATCCCCACAATTTTCTTTGAACTTCTTCCGGGAGTCTCTGACATAAAATATGATACAAAATTGGTATCTTTTAGTCCCGAGCTTCTCTTGTTTCTAAACACCATTTCTCTTGTATGTAAGCAACTGGGTCCTTATCTGGCCCCATTTTAAGTGTCATTATTGCACTCAAGTCTGGTGTGTCTGGAAATTATATTCTGTTTGCCCTCCAAACGTCTGTTTGACAATTCTTAAATGTCACTCTGTCATGTCTCGTATTTTGGTTTGTCACCCCAGGGTACCCTGCTCATTTCCAAATGTCTTCTGATTGTTCGCCCAATATAGAAGCAAACATGCCTTTCATGTTTCCTACTGCCAAAGTCATACCTGCCATTTCCCTTTCCAACTCTGAAATCCACGTTCCTTCACCCGCTGTAAGTTACAGCAATTTATATATCAAGTTATTTTTGTCTGTCTCTAGCCAGGTAATATATTGTGCTAATCCTCTGTCTTTCTCTAATAAGGGGAATTGTGTCAGTCCCTTCCTGCGTATGGGTGTAGCCGCACCCTTTGTCTTTATTGGCACTGCTGACATACAAAACCTTTTTATGGCCTAGTAGATCTCTTAATCTGTTTACATATGGTGTGTTCAATTCTGGACTCATTGAACATCTCTCTGGGAGCAATGATACCTAATGGGCTCTATCGCTCTCACCTCCAAATCTATCAAATCAATCTCTCTTCCCACAGGTGCACCTGTAGCGGGTGCGTGTGCAGCTTCCTCCTCCCCACTCTCATTGTCATATTTCCATTCTTACTGTCTTTCCTCTTCCTCCTCGTCTTTGTCCTCATCTACTTCCTCAAACTCTAGCCTTCTAAGGGGCTCTCCCACATACATCCCACTCACTACCTCCTCCAATCCATTCCTACCCATACTTTGTGAAGACTTTCCCCAGTTCTCTCTTCTACTCATGCTATCTCTTCTCCTATTTAAGCTGTTACTGTTTCTTCTTGTAACATCTTCCCGCTCTCTGTCAGTCAATGTATGTCTGCTAATAATGTCATGCAAAACAAAAGGAGGTGATGGCTGGAAGGTTTGGAATGAATCCTAACCTCTGGCATTGCTCTGGGCAACTCTCCAGACAGTATCTGGTTTTTCCATCGAAAGACTTTGCATCAAAAACAATTCCATCGTAGATGTTGCATCAAAAATGTTACCATGAAATGTATGTTTTTGTGGGTTAAGGGGTTAATTTGGTATTTGGTTTGGGGTGGGTTTGTAATGGTAATAAATCGGGGGTTTGTGAGGGGAACCCCCCAAAAATGTAAAATAAAATGCATTCAATGATAACATTTTCGATGGAAAAGTTTAGATGCATTGTCATGTCGATGCAAAGTTTTCATTGGAATGACCATAAACCCTCCAGACCGTTGTTACTCAGCCTGCCAAGCTATTACAGAAGGGGAAGGATCATATGCAAGTCACGCTTGGCCCCACCCCAAAAGGGGCAGGCCAGCCCAAACTGCTACACCACATCCCTTTTGCACGAGACCACATACATTCCTAGACATATTTTAGCATGTTTGGGTGTCATCAGTGAGGAGTAGCTTGGGTCCACACATCACTTTTTTGGTTGGTGCTAAAAATGTCATCAACTTCCTTTCAGTGTCTTTCCCTCTCTCTTTCTTCCTCTTGTTTCCTGTCTCTTTCTGTCTCTGCTTTCACACTTTTCTCGTTCTCTATCTCCTGTTTCCATCTTCTAATGCCTTCTCTTTAGAATCGCCTCTGCCATTTCCATCAACTTTGAGTATTAATTGCCCTCCTATCCATTTATATGACACAATTTGTCTCAATAATTTCTCCCTGTGTGCCTCTTGTTCTTTGACCTTCTGTGTCTGCTTCTATTAGCTTCTCTTGCAAATTTCGCCATGCGTAATATTCTACCTGCAGCGACAATGATCTTTGCTTGTTCACTCTCTACCCGTATGCTATCATCATCACTATACCATTGAAGCAAATATTTGGGGTTTGTATACCCTGTAGGAGCCTGTACAGTTAAGGATGGAACACTGTTCAGAGGAGGAGGAGTTGTGGACGGTGGGCGCCCTTTGTCATGCTGGGTAAGCATCAATTTTTTCTTGCTCTATTCCACTACCTCTACCTCAAACATTTTCCACAGCTTAAGTATACTTAGGACCAGATTTACAAAAAATGTTAACATGTGACAGTCCCATTGAAAAAATGTTTGTATATCAGGCCCTTAGTCTGTTCTGTAATTGTTTTCCCTTATGTGTGGCATGTCAATAGGAGCACATGTGTTGCAGCACCTCTTTCGAATGTGCACCGTCTCGACGCCAAGGCATTAAAATCTTGCCGGCCGCATTGTTAACCTACTGAACATGGCATTTGAGTATCATGTCTTTGTATCTGGGAAGTGACTTACACATATGGGCAATGGGGTTATCTGCCATGATAACAATATAAAACTTCCCAATAATCAATGAACGCCGCTTCAACACTTGCTCACCTTTTTATTCCTTTTCGTACCCCTCCCCTAAAAATCCAAAACATGTCTCACATGAGACACACAATCCCTCTCCTGAGCAACACCAAAAACGACACACCCAATCCAAACTACTTTCCTTTGTCAACAACACCAGCTTACTCTTCCAGCAACATAAAGGAAAAAGCCTCTAATATCCTATATTATATCATAGCAATAAAAATGTTGCCAACAATCTTTAGCTGTCTTTGCATCATATGAGGGGGGATCCTTCTCTTTATTTCTCTGCCCCTGAAAGAGGCTTACCTTGCGGTCTTCCCAGACCCTCGACACTCTTTCTATATCTCACAAATCAATAATACACTAAACACTAAATTCTCTGTTTTGCCGTGCATAGTTTATAATCACATCCACAGATCCCCTGAGGGTCTTCGGCGTAGAGTCTCCTCTATTTGCCTGCTCCACCCTCAAGCCGAGCGGGGTGGCCTGCAAGAATGGGCAGGACTTTGCATCAATGGTGGTACCTGCCGACCTCTCTTCCAAGATGCCCGTTAGTACGCTCTCAATAAACTGCCTTTGCTGTATACCTCTGTAAAGTGCCCTGTGAAAACTTTAGTAATTTCTGAAGGCACAGGAGATAGATTGGTATCTTTCCACATTCGCGAAGTAATAGAGTGACTAAGTGATCAATAAACCGGCCATATTAAACACGTTCATATTGTATTAGATACGCAGGAACAGCAGAAGATATAAGCCTCAGAGGAAGAGCTTTTTAGGTCGAAACACGTGTTAGACTGTCTTTCCATTGCAATAAAATGTATGCAACTAAGCTCAGAAATCTTGTGGAATTTGGTGCAGTATTACTGTAAATTGTTTTCAGATTCCTCTGTAAAGTGCTCCATTGATTCTCCAAGCTATGTTTGCACTCAATAAATAACATAATAATATTAATAATAATAGGCCGTCAGTAAAGCTACACAGACAATTGTAAGTTTAAGAATGAAAACGATTAAGGGACGTGCCTTGCCCAATCTTCATGTGGAAAGTACTGCACTCGACAATCAGAAAGCATGAGAGGGACAAAGAGAGAATCTGTGAAGAGATGTAAAGAGGGAGAATGTGTGAAAAGCGAGCACACAAGAGAGACCGAATTCAGAATGGAAAGAAACAGTGAAAGGGAGATAATGGGGATGATAGAGACCACGGAGTGAGGTATTGCATTAGAGAGACTTGTAGAGAGACAGATAAATTGAGATAAAGCGAGAGAAAGAGTACTGAGATGAGAGAGACAGAGCATGATGAAGAGCGTGAGAGAGAGTCTGGGCGCAAAAGACACAGCATGCTGATAGAGACCAGAGGACCAGAGTGGGAGAGATCTAGAGTCTGAGAGAGAGAGCAAAAGGAAGAGATCTAGAGCATTAAAGCGAGAAATACATAGAAAATATGTGAGAGATGCACACAGAGTATGACAGAGAAGGTCAAAATGAGAGCAAGCCTAATACAGCGAACGCTAGAAAGAGACTTATGGAGACCGTGAGAAATATTCAATGACGGAGAGAGAAAGCGAGAGAGAAAGAGAGAGAAAGCGAGAGAGAGAGGGAGAGGGAGAGAGAGAGATGAGGAGACATAAAGAACTGCAGACCAACAGTGTGCAAGAGAGAGAGGTGCAAGAGAGGGAGAACGAGCTAGAGCGACGTGGACAGAGTAATAAAGAGACAGGGACAGAGCCGGTGATCTAGAGAGAGAGAGGTACTTGCCAGTCAAGCATTCGCTCATACATTGTTACATGTCATGATAAAGCACAGAGCTCTGGTATTATAATATAAAGAAGAGCCGGCGCGGGGAAATCTGATTATGTTAGCCTTACCAGGATGTATTCTTTCGCCGTATTCTCTGCCACACACGTGTGAATGGCTTTGTTGCTCGGTAACCGTGTGATCTATAGTATGTTCTCCCAACAGAGCAATGAATGGACGTTTATGTTCAGTGTTCAGCAAAAATACCGAGTAGAACCGTAAATAAAGGTAATAGATTATAATTAAGTGCCCGGGTGGTAGCATTTAGAGAGCTGCTTTGGAGACTCTCTCAGTGAGAGAAAAACATTACTTGAACCAGCCAGTAATGTAACCCAAAAGCTAAACCTCGCAAGGGAGGGATCAGAGTTGGAAAATCAAACTAGTCCCTGCTGCTTCAAAGCCAATCCAAACCCAGGCGCCTTATTGTAGAACTCTCACCAGGAAATTGCCAATTCACACATTTCACATGTAGGCAATAGTAAGTGAATTCCAATGCAGCATAACTGTGAAATACATCCTTTGTGTAATGATTAGAGTCTGCAAGCAGAACATATTGCATGGAAAATAAATCCTTGCACCAAACTGCATTTTAAAGCAGAACAATCCTCATCTGCTGTCATTATGAAGCCAGATCAAGTGTAATCTCAATATTGAACATCTGAGGAAGATCTCAAGACGGAAAATATCCCTCCAAAACCGATAACGCTGTGGATGAGTGCAATAGGGAGACATTTGACAAGCAAGCATTGGCAAAGACAACCGTTTGAGTTTTTGTGTAGGCATAAGATAGGCATTTGCAAGGAAGAGCAATAGGAGTACCGCCGAGCCATATGATGGCAACAACCGGAAAATGGTATGAGTGCTTGCTGATGGCCTATATAATATCTGTAGACATGCCAAAACTACTGGCTTTGCAAATTCGTGTTTTTAACAATACTTTAGTGCAATGAACAGATGCAAGGACACACATAGTACTTTTAAATCAAGTGGCTGAAAACACACTTGGTGAGCACACCTTTATTACACTGTGAGTTTCTTTACAGTGGGTTTTGAGCTATTAACAACTCTCAGAAGAGATCTTAGAAATAACACTGGCAGGCCCTATATACCACAAAATGCGAAGTTTCTGTGCAATCGAGCTAGCTAAAAAAGTGGTGGGTAGGGACAAATAGTGGGTCAGAAAGGTCACACAGATTGTCATGGCCATGGGCGGTCAATGGGTGGGCCAATAACCAAACAGCAGCCATAGGCTGCACATCCCTCCTCACATCCCATCTCCCTCGTATCGGTACTCCAATGCTAACAATCAAAACTAATTAAACTATCACTAATGTTGATAGCAGTGCTTAATTTGTGGGAGTGGGGGCTTCCCAGGGCTCAGCCCTGGCACTTATTTCTGCCCTAGCTTGGTTATGTTGTTTTTTCTTGGAAACTTTATTATTTTAACTGTCAGTCATAGTAATATAACAATCAAAACAGTGTTCACTGGCCAGAGTCTCTGCCTTTTGGTGGGCTCATTGTTATTCACAAACCTGATGACCCAGGTTGGCAACGCAGGGCTATTTATCCATTTTCATGAATAACAATGAGCTGGAAGGTTAAAATGCTGTGCCCAGGGGGCGTGGTCTGGTGCCAAGAAAGATGGCAGCCTGATATGTGAGCTCTGTCTTTCTCCACATGAATTAAGGCATTCTTTTTAACTTTTTTCATTACCTTTGGTCCGACGGAGCTTCCTTGACATGTCTACAGCTGCTGCTGAAGCCCCGTCTTCATCTCCCGCTCCAAAAGCTTCCGGCGGAACGCAACGCCTCACAAGAGCCTGCAGCTCAACACCGTGCCCGCTTTGACTGAGGAGACTCCCGGCGTCTTCCATTGTGTGATACGCAGGCTGGGGCCTACCCGGCACCTCCTCCAACAGCGCCACTGTCTGTTCTCACTTAAAAGACACTTGTGAGGAATTTATATTATTTGTTTTACATACACCGCCTGCGCGGCTTACTCATTTAACTTGCCTTAATTGGCAAATTGTTTTAGCCTGAAGAAATGCAGCAAAAACAGTTATATTCAGGTGGATTAAAGGACAGTGCATAATACTTAGCTGTATTACTTTTTTTTGGGTACATTTTTCCTTTTACTGCTACCAAACAACAGTATCTTATCTCTACCTGTGTCACTGTTATCTGGCTCCTACATAATAATCTTCAACCTGAAACATTATCATTAAGGATTTGTGGAGCTGTCCCTTCATGGTTGACTGCTGCAATATCATAAGCCCTCTCATTTGATCTCCTGCTCAGTTATGTTATACAGAAGTCTGCGCTGTTGATATTTGAACAAATATCCAGTGCTGGTCATCTTTACCAGCAATAGAAGTTTTGTTGTAAGATATTTATCAATGGCTGCAATAAAAGGGGTGCTTCTTTGGATCTGAACATCCTTGGCTCTAACCAATTTTAATAAATCACCAAGGGCTCCCTCTTCTATCTATTACTACATTGGTTATTTTTTGCGCTCTACCTTACCCACTTCACCTGTTCCAACTCAAGGATCCTTGGCTTATACAAAATTATACTAACCTCAACCCACAGGCTAAATGGCTTCAACAAACAAAATCAAAAGTCTACACCTGCCACAAAAAAAACTCCACACCTCCTCCCATGAATCTTAAAAGGCCCAAAAGTGACTTGCCGCCACCGCTCAACATATCAGATTCGTCCTTACAAGTAATCATATCAGAAATTCATGCTTTACAGCCCTTCATTGAGACGACGAATCAAAAGCTACAACAATTGGACGACCGATGGAAGGGCTTTGAAGAGCTTATGGTGGAGGTTGAGAGATGGGTTAGTAATGCGGCAGACCTGTCTCCCAGGGTGGTTATGTTGGAAAAATCTAGCAAAAACCTTCAAAAGCATAACGAGCACTTAGAAAACAGGAGTAGACGCAATAACCTTTGTATATCAGGCCTGCCGGAAGGATGCGAGGGATCTGATCCAATCACATTTCTACAAAAGCTACTACCTGCTATTCTTCACTTACCTTCAGATACCCCCTTCAATATACAGTGAGCTCATCGCGTTGGTCAACGCAGTGCCTCAGGATCCTCTCATTCTCCTCCTCGAACACTTTTCTTTTACGTACTTGAATTCACGCAGCTTCAACGTATTATGTCATCTGTCAAGGAAAAAAAAGATCTATTCTGGCATGGAAGTAAACTATTAATTTCCCAAGATGTGGCCAAAAGCACTGCTCTACTTAAGAAGGAAATGTTATCCTTTTGTCCTGCTTTGAAGCAACTTAACGTCCGGTATAGCTTATACCACCCATGCTCATTTAAGGTCACACACAATGGTCGCTCTGCTATGTTTGATGACCCGGCTGATTTGAGAATTTTCATAAGTTCCATCAAAACTGAAGCCATAGATACATCCTCTCCGGAGAACCCTTCAACCTCCGTTGGATCATGACTTTCGCTCTCTTTCATTTATTCATATCCATGCTTTGTTTCTATACTGTTCCTTGTTAAATGCTGTTCCTAAATATGTCCTCTTAACTTGGGTGAGACGGTAGCTGCTGTGGTTCCCCTCTTTCGCCGTGTGCTGTCACTTTCCTTTTTGGACAGCCCGGTAGACGCCACCAGCACCTGCAACATTTTTCTTCCTTTTTATCCCAGTTCCTGGCCCAATTTATCTGGTGACTCAATGCTGAGGTTCCTATTTTATTTGATTCAAAAGTATCTTCTTGTCTGTTCACCTCAGTATGGAACATTTGGCCTCCCTTCCGTTTCCCGGATTCCCTTTGTGTTTTCCTCTTGTGTCTCCCTCTTAATTGTTGGACATCTAATTATGTCTTTTGTCTTGATGTAAACAGTTGGTCTCATGAAATACCTCCTATTTTGATCAATATCTGTCTAAATGACATTTAAATGTGTTGCTTGGAACATTAAGGGATGCAATAACCCCATCAAGAGGTGTAAAATGTTATCTCACTTAAATCATTTCAAACCCTCAGTAGCATGCCTACAGGAAATGCATCTATCCTCTAAGGAAGTTATGAAACTTAAATCCTTGTGGATTAAGGAGGTTATTGCAAGCCCTGCTTTTGACAAGAAGAATGGTGTTGCTATGTTGCTAAGCAAGAAAATGTCCTTTAAAATTTTGGATAAGGATGTAGACACTGAGGGTCGTTGGGCATGGGTCAAGCTCCTGATTTACTGTTTACAAATCTCTATTTTGAATGTCTATGGCCCCACTAAGCCAGACCGGCAGTTTTCGACATCTATCAAAAAGATTTTTCTCACAAACAATTTTGTTAATTTAATTATGTGTGGTGATTTAAATCAGGTCATTGACCTCTTTTAGACAGGAAATCCAGTTGTATATTTAAAACTGCTAAATCTCATAAATCTTTTCTGGGTTGTATTTCTGAATCAGGTTTAATTAACTCATGGAGGCTCTCGCATTCCAATCAGCTCGATTATACATTTCACTTACTCCCTCACAATACATTATCCCGCCTTGATTATATTTTTGCATCTGAAACTCTCACTGGCACTATTGTTGACTCTAGCATTTCCAACATTCTTATTTCGGATCATGCCCTGGTTAGTAAATCCTTTGTGTTTGATGATATCAGTTGACCATCCTCACGGTGGAAACTCAATAATTACTTACTACAGGATCAGCAATTCATCTCCTTAGTCCAATCCTTCTTACAAAAATACTATGAAGATAACAGTGATGAAGACACTCATGTGGTAAATAATTGGGACGCATTCAAAGCTGCTCTCAGGTGTCATATCATGGCATACTCGGGTAGGAGAAAAAAGATGCGTAAAAAACACCTTGATGATCTCTACTCTCAACTTACTTCTTTAGTGCACAAATACTATCAAAACCCAAACACTTCAAATCTGCATCTTGTGCTGTCACTCCGCTGCCAGGTCAATAAGGAACTTACTGATCTGGCAGCAGGCACCATACTTAAATATTAAACAAAAATGTAGCAAACCTCTAAAAAAGCCAGAAAGTCACTTGCATCATATTTGAAAACTAAGAAAGATAGGTTGTATGTCTCTCACATAAAATATTCCACTTGCAAGGTACATAATCATCCCAAGGATATTCTGATCAGCTTTAAAGAATTCTATGAGAATTTATATATTCTTGATACCCCAATTTCCACTGTGAATATCAAATCTTTCCTCAATTAAATAAATAGATCATCTTATCCACATATTGATCGCTCCCATTTAGATAAGGATATTACACTTGCTGACATTACGCTAGCTATTAAATGTTTGGGTAGAAATAAAGCCCCAGGTCTGGATGGTTTTTCTGCTAAATTGTTTAACTCCTTTGCTCATTCACTGGTCCCAAAAACTTAAGTCCTTATTCTCTTACTTTTCCTCACACAATTCATCTTCTGTTTCTTTTTCTGAAGCTTTGCTTATATTATTCCCTAAACCAGACAAAGACCCCTCACACCCAAGAAACTATTGTCCTATATCCCTCATCAATGTAGAATGTAACATTTTTGCTAAAATTGTGGGATATGTTAAAGGATGTAATATTTCTTCCAATGCTAGACTTTTTTGGGACGTTATTCATATTGTTTCCAAGGACAAAAAGGACAGACAGGGTTATGCGGCTATTGCTCTTGATGCACAGAAAGCATTTGATTGTGTTAGTTGGGACTTCATGTTCCAATCTCTCCACTGGCATGGCTGTGGTGAAAAATGTATTTCCTTTGTTAGACTTCTATATACCTGCCCTAAATCCTCTATTTGTATAAACAGCCAATCCTCCTCCTTCTTCCGTCTACTAAGAGGAACACGGCAAGGGTGTCCTCTTTCCCCCATCCTATATATTCTTGCGCTGGAACCTTTGCTTGAGCTAATTAGATCTAACAGAGATATGCCAGGAATCTCAAGAGGTTCTACACATTGCAAAAATCGCAGCTTATGCTGATGATGTCCTTATTTTTATCACAAATCCCAAGCTTCACCTTTCCCATCGACTCAATATACTTCACCAATTCAGTCTCGTTTCTGGATATAAACTTAACAAAGAAAAATCAGAAATTCTTCCTCTTAACTCTTATTGTTTTAAACATGCAAATCAAAGGAGGTCTGGGAGTCTCTCTACCAGCACGAAAACAGCCCATTGACCTGTTCTTGGGTGGATGGCCCCTGGGAGAGTCTCAACCAAGTCTTTAGCTCACTGTCCCTTTCACAGAGGAGAAACATCCCTGCACATCAGTCTTTGTCCTGCCCAGGGGCAGTCCAGCACTGAAAAAGCTAGGCAATTCTTCTCTGAACAAGAGTACCAACAGAAACCCCATACACGTGTTTCAGCCTTGTTGGGCATCAACATTGAGGTGGAGCTGTGCCTCTCTGAGCTAAAGACTTGGTTGAGACTCTCCCAGGGGCCATCCACCCAAGAACAGGTCAACAGGCTGTGTGTGTGCTGGTAGAGAGACTCCCAGACCCCCCTTTGATTTGCCTATTAAGTAACTTTGGGTCTCACCCTAAGTTACCAGGGGAATCCAGACGTGGACCCCTTGCTCACTGTTCTCAGAGAGGCACATCTCCACCTCACTGATGATGCCCAACAAGGCTGAAACACGTGTATGGCGTTGCTGTTGCTACTCTTTTTCAGAGAGGAATTGCCTAAGGACAGTGAGCTAAAGACTTGGTTGAGACTCTCCCGGGGGTCATCCACCCAAGAACAGGTCAATGGACTGTGCTCATGCCGGTAGGGAGACTCCCAGAACACCCTTTGTTTTGCATATTAAGTAACTTTGGGTCTCACCCTAAGTTACCACGGGAATCCAGACATGGACCCCTTGCTCACTGTTCTCAGAGAGGCACAGCTCCACCTCACTGATGATGCCCAACAAGGCTGAAACACGTGTATGGGGTTGCTGTTGGTACTTTTGTTCAGGGGAGAATTTCATAGAATTTCGGTGCTGGACTGCCCCTGGGCAGGACAAAGACTGAAATGCAGGGATATTTCTCCTCTGTGAAAGGGACAGTGAGCTAAAGACTTGGTTGAGACTGTCCCGGGGGCCATCCACCCAAGAACAGGTCAATGGGTTGTGTTTGTGCTGGTAGAGAGACTCCCAGAACCCCCTTTGTTTTGCATTGTTTTAAACATGAGCTGGATTCCTTTGGCTTAAAATGGTGCAAGGACTATTAAATATTTAGGTATTAGTTATGCTCCCATGATACATGATACTATCAAACTTAATATGCGACTATTACTAAACAAACTTAAAGATCTTACGTCAAAATGGTCCCCCCTTTACCACTTGGTGGGGAAGGCTTGACACAATAAAAATGATGCTCTCCCCTATTATCCTATATTATCTTCAGCTTCTTCCGGTTTCACTTCCTCTTTCTTTTTTCAAACCTATCTACTCCTTATTACTTGATTTCTTATGGGGACCTGGCAAATGTAAAAGGATTGCAGTAGCCAAATTAAAAGCCTTGTATGATAAGGGAGGGGTTAAGTTCCCAGATTAGAAACTTTACCACTCGGCCTTCCTTGTGAAAAAATCCTGATGTTGGTTCAACTTGTCCCTCAGGTTAGATACCCCGCCCTGGTTCAAATTAGAGGAAAATATGGTTTATCGTTATGATCCTGCAGATCTTGTTTATCGATTCAACTACTCCTCTATGGCTATATCTGATCCTATCAAAGCTACTACTGCTGCTTTAACGGTCTTCCTTTTTCTCCATAATAAAACCCCAAACAAATACTTATCTCCCTTGCTTTGGCATAACAAAAACATTGTTATTACTAATAGAACTTTGAATCGTAAATCCTGGCTAAAAAAAGGCATTAGATTTATCCAACAAATTATCAATGGCCCCATTACTTTACCTTTTCAGCAATTGAGACACTTATTTTCTATCCCCAACACTGATTTTAACTTTTACAATAAATTGGTCAACGCATGTCTTGACACTCTTCATCATTTTTCAAATAACATCCTCACACCGGACGCCCTTAGAATGTTGCAGCTAACCACATCAGTCAACCTCAGTGCTTCTAAAATCTATACAGCCCTTAACACTAAATCTGTAGCTCAGCCAGTTTGTCGGCTATGGGAAAGGGATTTCAGTCTAGCCCTAGATGAGCACACATGGTCCTCAATCTTCTCCAAAATCAAAAACATCTCAGGATCTGCAAACATTACGCAACACTTTCTCTTTTTCATTCATAGGGCGTTTATTACTCCTGTTAAACTCTCCAAAACTAAGAGTGGTCTAAATGATGGATGTTGGACCTGTGGTTATGCTCCTGCTTCATACGAACATATGTATTTTAACTGTTCTTTTGTCTTTTCTTTTTGACAGGATGTCTGGAAATACCTTAAACTAATAATTATTTTTAAACATATTTTTATTGAGAGAGTAGGTCAGCAGCAAGATACAATATAAACATATCAGAACATAGCTGAATTATTTTACAGCCTTCAATTTAAGGGAGGGGGGAAGAGGAAGACATCACAGTTTTCAGACATGAGAGCAACCAGTACAAGAGTAGTAGAAATTGCAAATCAAGGCGAGGACCCGGGTGTTGCATCAGGGTCTGAGTCCAGGCCGCACAGGTAAAAGCGTGGCAATGACCAAATATCTTTGGGGCGACATGGTGACGGAACCGACAATACAAATAATTCCTCATCGTCATTTACCATACAAAGGTCTTTTAAGAAAGTGGCTCTGGTTGGGGCGGTGGAGGACTTCCAACATTTAAGAATACAGCGTTTGGCAATAATGCAAGAAATGTTAAATAATCGCCTCGTGGTTTCCTTCACTTTACCTATATCGCCCAACAAGTATTTCAGGGGGGAGAGAGTCGCCGGGATGGCTGTGATATCTTCAAGGAGCCTCGCGACTTCCTTCCAGAACTCCACAATTAACGGACATGACCAGTACATATGATAAGGCCCGGCATTGGGGGTGTCACATTTGGGGCAGGCACCTGTGCAATTTTTCACAAATTTAGCTAATCTGGCAGGGGAATAGTGTAATTGGTTTAAAACTTTGAACTGAATCAGCTGGAGCCCAGCATTCATGGACACTGATCGAGTAAGCTGACAGTACCGGGCCCAGCGGACCTCATCTATCTGAGTGCCCACGTCTCGCTCCCAGATTTCTCTCATCGTGTTGCACGATGGCGAATGGGTCTGCACCAATGAATATAGCATAGAGACCCCCTTGCTGTGACCGTCCATTGACACTATTGACCTAATGCATGCATGGGACTGGGGTTCCTGCGGAAATGTCGGCCACTTCGGCGAGAAAGCAGCCCTCATCCTGTAATATTGAAGACGTTTAAGCTGGCCCCTCCCCACCGCTTCAGTAAAGCTTGTGAGGTCACAGAACTCACCATCCGGGAACATGTCGCGTAGTGTGAAAAGCTTGTTAGGGTCCCAGGATTGCTGGAGGACTCGATCAAATCTTGGGGAAATGCTGGAGAAATCCCACAGGGGGACTTCCGGGTCGTAGGGGGATTCCAGTCCTAGCCTCTTGTAAAGTCTGGCCCAAGCATGAGTGGTCGTGTATACCGGATCGAACGGGCATATGTCCCCATAGCTTGGGTTAAGAAGGACTGATCGTATGTTGTTTGGGCGAACAGAGTGCTTTTCAATCAATATGTGGGGGGCAGTGTCCTCTGGGTCGAACCAATGCTTTGCAAATTGCGCTTGCGCGCATAAATAATAAAGCTCGAAGTCTGGTGCCCCGATGCCTCCCTGCACGAAAGGCTCAACCATCTTATCCCAACCCATCCTGGCAGTTTTCCCATTCCAGATAAACAAGGAGGCGAGTGATTTAAGTTTCGAGAAGAAGGGTTTACCAGGCCAAAGTGGGATGTTATTGAAATAATATAGGAGCTTGGGGAGGACCACCATTTTAAGTAGCGCAACTCTGCCATACAGGGATAGTGGAAGGCTAGGCCACATCTGAAATTTGGTTGAAAGGGTTGACAACAGTTCCCCATGGTTGTGCGTATATAGCAGGGTTTTATCTCTGGCGACCATTATCCCTAAGTAACGTACCTTGGTGGGGGCAGGTCTAAATCCCTCTATTTCAGCTAGGTCTCCCATGCCGTCAGTAAGGGGAAATATTTCTGACTTCGGTACATTAATTCTATAACCCGAGTGTTCTGAGAATTCATGTATGTCGGACATGATGTGTTGCACATTTTCTTTGGGGTCACGGACATATAGTAAAGTGTCGTCAGCGTAAAGTGATATTATCTGAGGGGGGCCGGTCATCCTAAGACCTCTGTGTGAGTGGTTCTGACGTATGAATTCCGCCATTGGTTCAATGGTCAGAGCGAAAAGTATGGGTGAGAAGGGACATCCCTGCCTGGTCCCCCTGTGTAGGTGGAATGACGGGGAGAGAGTAGTGTTAGTCAGGACCTTAGCTGTCAGTTGTGTATATAATAATCGGACACAGTTGATATAGTACTGGCCGAGCCCAAACCGCTCCAGCTCCAGAAAGAGGTATGCCCAGGAAACGGAGTCAAAAGCCTTCTCGGCGTCTAATGCGACCACGGCCGCCTTGGCATCTGGGTCTATCTGTGCCATAACATTGAATAGGCATTTTAGGTTGAGAGCCGTGGATCTGGCTGGTATAAAGCCGGCCTGGTCAGGATGAACCAGGATTGGCATGTATGGCAGGAGCCTGGTGACCAGCACTTTTGCAAAGATTTTTGCGTCAGTGTTGATTAAAGACAGGGGTCGATAGGACGCCATGTCTTGTGGCGGTCTACGGGGTTTCAAAAGGACAGTGATGATTGCTTCTCGCATCGATTCCGGGAGAACCCGCAGGCGCATTGCCTCTTCCCACATTTTCAGCAGTATCGTGGCCAATTAACTAGAGAATTCTTTGTATAGTTCTGCAGGAAGGCCGTCCGAGCCAGGGGAACGGCCGCTCGATAGAGCTTTTATGGCCTCTGCAATCTCCACTGATGTGATTGGCCTGTCTAGTATATTACGGGTTTCGGCCGTTAATGTGGGAAGGTCGAGATTATCTAGATATTGAAACGTGTCCTCTTTGTTTTTTTTATCGTGATTGGAATAGAGGGAGGAGTAGAACTCAGTAAAAGCAGAGTTAATGTCTCGGTCTCTGTTTACCGTCCCTCCAGTCGGTGTCTGTATGCTCGGGATCGGGTTATGGTGCCTATCAGTTCTAAGCATGTTGGCCAGGAATCTCCCAGCCTTATTGCTTTCCCCGTATCGTCGGGCTTTGGCTGGAGCAGCCATATAAAGAACTTCTCTATGGGCCAACTTGTGGAATTCTTTTAGCATGGTATGTATTTGCGCCAGGGTTCCCTTATCCTGTGTGATGCTGTACTCGGTCTGTAACAGGTCAATTTTTGTCTCGGCCACTCCCAATTCCTCACGTACGACTTCAACATACCAGTCGACTTGCCCAGGATGGCTCCCCGGACCCAGGCCTTGAATGCATCCCATAGTGTGGCATAGGTGGCAACCGAACCCTCGTTTAGTTCTAGGAACTCCGCAATCTCTATATGCAACGATTCGCATATGTTGGGGTCCCTTAGGATTGCAGGGGGCATCCTCCATCTTCTCGCCGGGGGGAGACGTTGCTAAAGTTAATGTCAAGCGATACCGGTGAGTGATCCGAAAGGGTACGGGGATGTATATCACATTGGGAGATCGCCCCAGATAGGGACTGCCTAACGATCCAATAGTCAATGCGCGAATGAAAGTCGTGCACCGATGAGTAAAAGGTGTATTTCTTCTCGCTTGGGTGTAATGCACGCCATGCGTCTACCATACCCATCTGTCCCATTAATTGTGTTACTACCAGTGCGGCCTTGGAGGGGGTTCTGGGGACAGTCGATGAGCGATCCAGGGATTGGTCCAATATCATGTTGAAATCGCCACCCAAGAGTATTTGTGTCTCCCCAGATGATGATAGCATATCCAGTATTGTGCAATAAAACTGTGGGTCATCTAAATTGGGGCCATAGGTATTAATCAGAAGCACTTGGTGCCCCGCCAATTCTCCCCACACCAGTACATATCTACCCTGTGGGTCTATTTTGCTGGACTGAAATTTAAAACACAATTTGGGCTGTATGAGAGTCAACACTCCTCTGGATTGTGCTGAGTATTCTGTATAGTACCTGTGTGACCCCCACCTCGGTAAAAGTTTAGTATTGACCTGCCCAAGCGCGCGTGTCTCCTGCATAAAATGAATGTGAGGGTTGTGGCGTGTGATGTATGCTGTGATCTTCCTTTCCTTAATCGGGTTATTTAACCCCGGATATTCCAGGAAAGGAGCTTAACATTCAAGCCCTTATTGACCTGTGTCATGGTCGTACCTGAGACTAGGCATACGTCCATACTCCCACCCCTGTCGCAGGGAGAATGGGTATCCCGCTGCAAAACCGCTCTCAATTTTAACCGCTATAACAACCCGAAAGATGGGTTCCCCCACCAAGCCCGGCATTTTGCACCGCAACACCGTATCCCTATTCCACTCCCAACCCCCTCCCGCATCATCAACCCCAACTGGACGATGTACCCCTAAAACCATAACCTAGGAACACTCCTGGGGGTGTGAGCTGCACTCGTACGACCACCGACCCAGGAAGTCTGCACGGCTCCATTCCAACAAACATTTACCTTCAGGGCCCCCCTGCGGCCTTCAATTTAAAACATTATAGCAGTGTGGCATCAAAAAAATATCATCCGCGGGGTCGTCGGGCTCCACCGCACCCCTGGGCGGCAGATTCTGGTTCCCGGCCCGATCCCGGGTCGGTAGAAGGATGGAGGCTTCCACGTAGAGCATGGCTTCGGTTGGATTTTCAAAAAAATGAGCCCTGCCTCCATGCTGAATCCTCATTTTCGCTGGGTAGACAAGGGAGTACTGGACCTGGCGGAGTCTCAGTTGTCTCTTGACGGGCTCATAGGATCTCCTAAGTGATTGCACATTGGTGGAAAAGTCCGGATATATTTGGATTCTGTTGTTTTCATGGAATAGGGTGCCCTTCTCCCTGGATATCCGCAGGATAGCGTCTCTGTCCCTATAATTGAGAAGGCGGGCAATTATTGTACGAGGTGGGGCTCCAGGCCTGGGCGGAGGCGCCGATGTACGGTGTGCTCGCTCCACAAGGAAATGGTCCGAAAAGGAGTCGGAACCCAGGAGTTCCTTCAGAAGGGCCTCTACCTGGCGTTCAATAGACCCTTTGCCAAAGGTTTCAGCCACCCCAACCAGACAGATATTGTTCCTCCTGGAACGGGATTCCAAATCCTCACATTTGTCAAGGGTTTTCCGGAGGTCCCCTTTCAACTGGGCAATATCGCGGCCATGTTGTTGTATCGAGTCTTCATTGATAGCGATCCTGCCTTCGGCCTCAGTAATCTGTGTGCTTTCCTTGTCCACCCTCGCCTTCAAGGAGCTGATTGTTGCCCCTATGTCATCCAATTTAGTGTTCACCGCCAGGAAGCCGTTCTGAACCATGGCCATCAATCGGACCACCCTCTCCTCCATTGGCAACTCAGGTTGACTGTCCACTTGCTGCAACGGGGGCGCCCCGGACCCGCTGGGCTGGGAATTGGCAAAGGAGTCCATTGGGCCTGTTTTCTTGGGGTGTGCTCCCTTCTGCTCGTATCGGCCCATGTGTAGATTCAAGTAGACCGCGTCTTCCAGCGCCCCCAGCCCAATGTATGGCACGGACTCTATACAGGTTTGGTAGTGAGCTTAGACCCACTTATCGTACAGGAGAGGCCTGTAAAGGTTATCGGCCAGGGAGGGCTGTGGCCGGACAAAGTGTCCCCTCCTCGGCAGATCCTGTTCCGGGTGTCCACCCTCCTCATGCGTTGCCCCACTTGTTCTTACTTGTTTTTAACGTCCGTCCACACGTGGAGGGGCACTCCACCAGCAGGAGATATCAGGGGAGCCAAGGGCAGCTCCGCAGGCACGGGAGTCGGATCAACAGTGGCCCGCACAGCACGGCGGCTGCACACCACGCGGCCGTTGGCGGGGGACCACCAGGTCTGCCGTACCCAGCACGCGGCGGCGATATATACCGACGTGGCACCCTCACATTAGCCGGCAGCGGTGGTCCGATCACCTCCAGGAGTTTGGTTGAAGCGCGGCCTCTCCGGCTCGATCCGGCCCCTCCCCCCGCGGCTCCAGGGGAAGATTGCCCGGAACACGCGGGCAGCCAATGTCCCAGCCTCCGTCCGCAGGATCTTCAGGACGGTGTATCTTCAACCCGGTCCGGCAGAGCGGGCCAAATTTTTCCCAGTATGTGCCCACAGTCTTACGCCACAGATCGACGTGCTTCGTTTGTTCCGCGGGCGGCCCTGAGAGAAGATGCGTATCTTGAAGGATTTATAGAAGCCGGAGCTCTGGAACCAGGTGGCCATCTTTGATGTGCGCAACAGCGCCCCCCCCACCTTAAACTAATTATGAAGATTGATGATCCTCTTTCCTTTTTTAATATTGTTTTAGGTAGCCTTGCTATTAAATATTACGACATGCAAGCTTCAAAGGGAAAACTTTACGATCTATTTATAGTTATTGCTTTAAAACTCATAACTGCTAATTGGAAGAATTCTTGTTCCCTATGTAGTCGTGGTTGGTGGAACAATATTTGTCATATACAGAGAATAGAGTATTGTATGGCTAAATTGCAAGATTCTATTCCCAAGTATAATGCAAACTGGTCATGTTTCTCTCAATATCTGGACAATTTCAATGCTTATACACATGGCTCATAAACGTATCTGTATACAATCCTCAAATCATCCACTTTAACCCTTATGCCTTAATATTATAGACATTATATTGGGCCTCATTCCGAGTCCGGCGCTAACCAATGGCGGTAGTAGAGCCTTGGTCGGCACCGGACCCGTACCGGCACCGCCCTGGTGGAATGGGAAATTACTGCCCTATTCCGAGTTGACCAGGGCGGTAATTTCCCATTCCCCAGGGCCCTTCCCCATTCCCAAATGAGCCCCCATAGGACTCAATGGGAATGGGGAAATTGCAAATAATGGTGACCGTACTTTACGGTCACCGTTATTGGCTAAAAAGCCCCTTTGCGCCCTCGTCCCTAACGCCTGCTAAAAGCAGGCGTTAGGGACGAGGGCGCAAAGGGAACTCGGAATGTGGCGGTAAGGGATTACCGGCACTGGTCACGTTAACGGTGACCGGTATCCCTTACCGCCATACTCGGAATGAGGCCCATTGTTCTGTACAGCCCCCTTCTAACCCATTGTTCTCTTGTTTGTCTCCTTTTTATGTCTTCCCCTAGTTGGATTTTTCGCAAACTCTCTTGTTCTTATATAGTAGATTTTAGTCAATTAAGTCTCTGGTCTTGTATTGTTCATATTTATTTATTGTTAATCTCTTTTTACTTCTAAACACCACTGTTATTAATAGTTTAACTGCCTAATGAAGGCTAGTTCATTATCTGTCAGATGATTTGTCTGCTGTTAATTCATGCTATTATTATTCTAATAAAAACTATTAAACACAAAAAAATGCTGTGCCCAGGGCTGCACTCAGCCACCTTGAAATGTCTGCAAATCAAATTCTCTACTGTGATAACCATCAGTGTGAGATGGCAACAACAGGACAGTCACCAGCTAGCATCCCCAACACAGACCAATGTGAAAAGGCCAATATCGAAGAGCAGGGCCCGTCATGAGTGACAACCTATGCAAAAAGTTCTTGCTGCAGAGGTTGACAGGTAAGTTCATCACTTCAGTAATTATTTTGTCTGCATTTGTCCATCAATTTACCATAGGAGGCATGCATGGCTGATCTTTTTTCTATGAATAGATAGTTAACATGTTCCACTTGCAACTAATATGATCAGAGCAAAATGTTAACAATGATGTGTTTTAAAGAAACACTTAAACATTTCTCATATTTCAAGACACAACAAATATTTGTATATCGCACAGTGCATCCTTCATCTTCAATGAACCAGTGGGAGTTGCATCTTTAACTCCAGATATGTTAGCTCTGTATGGAGCTGCCCCTGCCAGAAAATATTTGGGCCCTGGCACTAATTTTCTTACAAATTAAGCACTGGTTGATAGGTTTAGCTTTACAGAATGAGATATGTTGCTTGTACTGTATTGGGTATACATTAATATATGGCTGCTTTTTTGTTTACTCCATTGAGGAGGGGCTGCCTTCAATACTCGGTGCATTGAAAAAGTAATTCATTAACAACAATTTGTCTCTGAGAATAGCAAGAGTCCTTGTTGCCATGCATGTGCTATTGTGTTTGTTTTTCCATTATTTTGCCATCCATCAGGTATTTACATCTGCCCTTCCAAGCTGTTAACTTAATTTTGTTGCTTTTGCAGCACCTTTAGGCCTTTTTCAAGACACTTTAGCACCCCTCTGAGCCACTTTGCAGCCGGTTTCCCTATTTGTGGCCTGCCCCCCCCCCTACGAGCCTAGCTGCCCTTGCAACATCGAGTGAGGGTCTTCCCCCCCGGGGCCTGCTTGGAAGCCTCTTTAGTTTTGGCAACCATCAGGTATTTACATCTGCCCTTGCACGCTGCCTTAACTTAATTTAGTCATTTTTGCAGCACCTTTAAGCCTTTTTCAAAGCACTTCAGCACAGGATACACGTTTTTCATAGGGTGGTCAACCCGAGCAAAAATGAGAACCATTGAGTGTCTTCTTGGAATTTATGAATGAACACCAACCCCGGGGCACCAACCACAGCCTTTAAGTTTGCAGGGCAGACACTTCACCACTGCATTATATAACCTGAAGAAAAATAACACACCACTAAAGGTGATATGTACCATTTCAGTACTGCATGTTCCAGGGAAAAAATTGGTATTGGTTCTTGGAGTTTAAAACATGCATACCTTTAAAGTTTTAAAAACACTATTAGAAGAAAATATCCTCTCTTGGTTTTGTGTGTATGTTGATTTTATGAAAGGCAAATGCCATTTGTCCCATGCAATTTGGGCGGTTATGCAAAGCCAATTCCATGAATTGTGCATATTTCACCTTGATATGCTAATTACTTGCAACGTCGCATTCAATTGCGTTTGTTAATGAGTCCCCCACTTCTTTTTTTAGGACTTGACCCCTGCTTTAGCACCCATCCGATCCACTTTGCATCCCATTTCCCTGTTTGTGGCCTGCTGCCCTCTCCCCCTCCCTCTGAGACCCTGATTGGGCCTAGCTGCCCCTGCAGCATCGAGTGAGGGTCCCCCCCGCAGGACCTGCTTGGAAGCCTCTTTAGTTTTGGCAACAATCAGGTATTTACCTGCTTCCTTGCCCCGCCTCCCTCCTCCTGTAATGCCCACCACCCCTGATTGGCCGAACAGCACTTCCTAGCCCGCTGCCTGCTCCCGGCCCACCCTCACCCCCCACTCCTTCCCAGGACCTCTGATTGGGCCTTTTGCACTTTTTTACTTCATCCAACCAGGGCAGGCCCCTGCCCATGGCAGCCCCTGTTGCTAAGGGCCCCGAGGCAAAGGGCAGCTCCTGCAGAAGCAGCTCAAGACCGTGTTCATTGTGTTAGCCTCTCAGACCTGAAGCTGTCAACTAGCAGCTACTGACAAGGTAAGGGTGGTTCGGGCAGGCGGTGCAGCCATTACTGCTCCCCACTAAACTAACCAACCCAATCTTATCCTATCCCATTCTCTATTAGCTGGCTGTCCGATGTATCCAGCCCACAGTTTGTATATACCTTATCTTGCATTTAGCCTGAATGTGTTAGTCAGCCATATCAGCCATTACTGTACTCTGTTAACTACCCCACCCGTCTCACTATCCTGTTTCCTACTCCTCAGGCACTCAGCCCACTTATTGGTTATCAGCCATAGTCAGCATTTAGCCCACTTGTATGAGGTAGACTTTCTGATTCTAGCTTCAATGTGTAAGGTTACCATATGTTGCATCATGCCAAAGGGTTTGTTAGCCACGGTCTACATTTTGGGCATTTATGGATGGGGTAGAATTGTGAATATTAGTTTGTGTCAGAGCTAGACAGAACTGTGATGATTAGCCTTTGTCACATCTGGACACAATTGCGAATCTTAGCTTGTGTCACATCCAGACAAAACTACGAATATTAGCTTGTGTCGCATCTAGGCAGAACGGTGAAGATTAGCCTGTGTCACATCCAGACATAACTGTGAATATTAGCTTCCGTCACATCTAAGCAGAAATGTGAATATTAGCCTGTTTCACATCTAGACAGAATTGTGAATATTAGCTTGCATCATATCCAGACATAATTGTGAATATTAGCTTGCATCACATCCAGACAGAATTGTAAATATTAGCTAAGGTCACATCTAGACAGAATTGTTTAATATTAGCTTGCGTCACACCAAACAGAATTGTTAATATAAGCTTGCATCACACCCAGAAGGAATTGTAAATAAAAGCTTGCGTCACACCCAGACAGAATTATTGAAAATTAGCTTGTGTCACTTCTAGATGGAATTGTGAAGATTAGCATCTAGATGGAATTGTGGATATCAGCATGCGTCCCATCTAGATAGTGATGCCACTAACCAACCCTACTAATAAGAAATTATTTGCATACCTCTCAAACTCTGAATTAATCACACCCATACCTCTAAAGCACAACACACCGCACGCACTTCACTACACTGCAACAACAAAATAAACCACACATAGCCTCGGACAACAGCACATTAAGGCTACCAACCGATAAACACAACTAAGCTCAGCGAACAGTGTAAACCGAACTGAAGCTGCCAACAGCACATCACAGCTCTCTTGCTCTTTCTCCTGCTCAGTCCTGCTATTTTACCATACCCGCTTGTTTTTTCATATCTGCCAGAGCACCAGGGGACCACTCCGGTGGTGACAGTGCACATCATAAATATTCTTTAACATAACATAGCATTATTTGAATGATCCTGTGCTTGGAAAAGGCCAAGATTGTGTTTCAAGCAGTCACAGTGAAACAAAGCCTTTTACTGTGAAATAAACAAATGCGTGTAATTTCGTGTTTTCCCTTTAAAATAATAAAATGTACAGCAAAATGCTTGTCAGACTTTCAAAAAGTGAATAGGGTTTCTGCCATGCACACACTCACAAAATGGACAGTGTGCAAGTTACTTGCATAGTTTGAAACTCTGTATTTTATAAGATGTCATTTTAAACAAATTTAGGTTTGCTGCCAGCCATTTCTCCAAGATGTGAAACTGGACTCCAGAGCCCCTCTATTGCAAGGGGGATTTAGGCCTGGCTCCCTCCATCCATCAAGGGCCTTTCCTTAAAAATACAACTTTAAAATACTTTTGAGATGGGAAACACTGGGTGGACCTGAAAAGAGTGGGTCTGTTCTCCAGCAGAGGTGACGTCAAGGTCAAAAGCCTCAATAAAAAAGTGCATTAGTGGTCATTAGCTCTTGAATGGGTAGGCTGATCTAAACACACACCTCTCCGCTGAGTTCATGTGCTCCAGGGGGGTGAGGGCCTAGCCAGATGAGGCATGAGATTGCACATTGATTACAATGGGACAACTGTATTGTATCGTGTAAAATTGACAATATTCATTGCACCACAGTCATTGTAGGATTTTTGGAAAGATGACAGTAAACCCCTTCTGATCATCCTTCTGAGAAACACAACTGCAGTTATTCATGAAAATGTGATTTGGGCTTCTTTGTGTTTACCAGTGATGCAAAAAATGGATAAAGCATGTAAATGATGATTAGTATGATGCCCATAAAGGGCAATGTTTTTCAATTATATGGCTCTGGAGTAAATGAAGAAAAACTGTAGCTCTGCACAGGCATGGCATACACACTTCTGATTAGTGTCATTTGACTCACAGTGAAATAGAGTTGTCAAAAATGTATTCGTACATGTAAAGTTTTGGAAGTTGGTACTTGCAAGGTAGTGCAATTCTAAGTGCAATAACATGACCAAGCCCATCTGTCAAAGTGAGATGATGAAGATCTCTCCTCCCCTAGCCAGTCCAAAGCACACCCACATCCCCTTGGCCTATCAGCACACAGGGGGGAGTGGATTAGTGACACTAAACCAATCCCGTTTGCGAGAATCATGACACATTAGTGATGTAATTTGCCCTATAACGATGCCTAGTTGCCTCAGAGCAGGACTCTTGCCAGTAATCCCATTAGGTGACATGCTGTCATAATATGGCATGAACATCTCAGCAGAGCGAGGTCTAATCTTGAAGAGGAGACAGGAGACTTAGAAGCTGACCTGGGACCCCTTGGAGGACTCCGCAGAAGTGCCCTAGTGCTCCCTGATGTCCAGCCCTCTCCTGTACATAGAACTAAACCCCAAAGTCCATAGAGTGTGTAGGCCCTGTATTCTTTCACCATTGTCTTAGTCATTTCCCCATTGAAAAATCCCCTGTTTGCCTGTGTATTTAGTATTTCCCCATTGAAAAATCCCCTGTGGGCCTGTGTAGATCCTTAGCATATTTATCAAAGTAAATCAATTAATTCCCCCATTTATTTCATGGGATCAGTATTGTTGGCATTCGAAACCAACCATCCTTTCCAAGTGTATTGTGAGCCGGTATAGTCATAAAGAGTTGCTCAAAGAATGAATCCCATTGTGATCCAATTGTGCTCAGCAAAACAAATTTTCATTTACCTTTCCTTTTCCCATTGCATCTGTAATCACAAACCAAAACCGATTTTTCCATTGTGTGCTGGCTAATATTTCCAAAGCCCTGTCTGTTCTCCCGGTGTAACAAAATGAATTTCCCATTTCTTTCTATGCTTTCCCATTGCAAATGTGTTAGGTAACTGAAAACCAATTTTCCCATTCTGTTCTGACCATAATCCAAAAAGCCCTGTGTGTTATTATCAGGGGTAGCAAAACAAATTTGTCCCATTGCCTTTCTTTCTTCCCTATTGGTTCTGTGACACCCAATTCCTTAATCCGATTTTTCCACTGTGTTGCCCAGTCCCTGCCACTGTTTTCAATTCAAAGAAGTCAAGTCAAATTGATGTTTGGAGGGTGAGGGTTGCTGGGACAGATGTATCACTTTCCTGTCTGTTTGCATTCATTTTCCTGGTGTGCTTTGAAATGTTCTCTGCTTATATGGGGGGGTTGTAAAAGGTAACTATTGTAATTGCATAGTCTGGTGTCAGCTCTGTGGTGGTACTCGAGTAAAAAAGATATTTTGTCTTTGTGTTGCCATAACATTGGTGGCTGCTGTAATCGGTTGGTTCTAATTTGCTTACATTTATAAATATCTTACTTATACACACCGCTCTGTTTCCTAGTCCACTGTGGCACTGGGTGTTTGTTGTGGTTGTGTTTGAGTCGGGTTGGAGGCCTCACCATAGTGAACCAACTAAAAACTCATAGTGATTTGTTGTGCGCCACATTAATTGTAGGGGAAGGAGCTCCCTGACTTGATTGTAAATGTACAAAAACTGGGACATCTACAAGGAGCGAATACAGAACAGGGCATGCACCCTTATCAGCATTGAGAGAAATACCTTGAAATACTGCACTGTCTAGTGCAGGTCAGGTGTTGCTCTCCCGGAAAGACGGCCAAAATGCAAGAGGTATTTATTCTAAAACACAGCCTTTTCTCTCTCTCCCTCGCTCTCCTCTCTCCCTCTCACTCTCTTTCTGTCTATGGCCCTCATTACGACCCTGGCGGAGTGGGTTTACGCCAGCGGTATTCGTGGCGGACCCGTCCGCCCTACTACGAGTTCCCGTAGCGCCATGGAGCCTTTCTCCGCCTGGTTTTTCCGGGCGGAGAAATCCATGGCGCTACGGGACCTTGTTGTTAATTACGCCACCGTACTTTACGGTGGCGTAATTAACGCCTTCCCCACTCCCATTATACCCTATGGGGCAAAAATGGGAATGGGGAAGGGTAAAATGGGGATTGGGGATTTACCGCCCCGCCAAGGTCGGAATGGGGCGGAAAATCCGCCAACCCCCATGGCGGTATCGGCAGCTTTCCGCCGTGCTCCAAGGTGCATTTTGCACCGCGATTTCCGCCAGGGTCGTAATGAGGGCCTATGTCTCTTCTCTCTCTCTCTTTTTTCTCTCTTTCCATCTCTATGTCTCTTTTCTCTCTCTCGCTCGCTCCCTCTTCTCTCTCTTGCTCTCCCTCTCTCTCTCTCTCACTTTCTCTCTTTCCCTCTCTCTATGTCTCTTTTCTGTCTTGCCTTTCTCTCTCTCTTTCCCTCCATGCCTCTTCTCTCGCTCTCTTTGATTTTGATTTTTGATTTTGAGTACTTTTAACGCGCAACCGGCAAAATAAACTGCATTCGGGCGCAGATGTTTACTATGGATTGTATCAATCAAAGTGATCAAAGGTGTTTACGGTGTAGCGGCTGGCATATATAACTCTTAGGATTACTTAAATAGGAAGGTTTTTAGTGCCTTTCTAAAGCTTTCCAGCGATGAGCATGAGCGGATGGTAAGTGGTAGCTGGTTCAATAGCTTTGGACCAAAGACCGAAAACCTCCTGTCCCCCTTTTAGATCTGTTTAGTCCGGGTATAGACATTAGCATTTTATCGCCCAATCTGAGATCTCTGGATGGCTCAAGGTGGTGGATCCTAGCACTCAGATATTTTGGTGCGTGATCGTAAAAGCATTTGTACATAAGGCTGCCATCTTGAACTTTACCCGATCTTCCACCATCAGCCAATGGAGAGATCTACGTGAGGCTGACACATGATCTCTTTTTCCCAGATGTGCAATCAGACTAACTGCTGCATTCTGAGCCCTTTGAAGTCTCATCATCTGTTTAGTAGGGATCCCTGTAAGTAGGCTATTACAGTAGTCGAGATGGGAGTTAGTTAATGCCCCTACGACAACTGTGCGATCTTCTGCTGCCACAAAAGGGAGCACATTCCTGAGCATACGTAACGAGTAGTATATGGCCTTCACCTTTGCGCCTGCCTGGGCTTCGCTCCCTAGGTTTTCCTGCCATGTACATTCAAGATTCTTTACTTTCTTTGAGAACTGGATATCTTCTCCTAAGATTCGTGGGGTTATCTTTTGTTTTTCGGCCCTCAGCTTACTCCCTGCACCAAATAGAATTACCTCTGTTTTGGCCGCAGTGAGCTGTAGCTGATTGCATGCCATCCATTTTTTGATTTCCTGCATGCACTGATCAATTTTTTCAAAGGCCTCCTCTATATTCTCTGTTTCCACATAGATCTGGGCGTCATCAGCGTAAGAATGAAATCGCAATCCATACCTCCTTAGAATATCAAATAGGGGCCGGATGTATAGATTAAAATTCAATGGTGACAATGCTGATCCCTGTGGAACTCCACATTTTAGCCATAGTAGTTCTGATAGAAACCCTCCCAGTATTACCCGCTGGGTCTTGTCCTTCAGGAAGGAACTGAACCATTTTACCACTACTTTCTCTGTGTCATTTCCCCCTCTCTCTCTCTCTCTCTCTCTCTCCTTCAATTGGCAGTGACATTTGAGTTTGCCTGACAGTGGTGCTAGTGTGTGTGAGTTATCCCCAGGACCGTGCCTCTCAGTGCCATTCAGGTGACCGAACCGAAGCTCCTACAAGGAACATTTTGAAGGTTATTGAGGCCAAAAAAGAGCTTCAGAGAAGTGGGGACTTTCCTATGTCCTCCTAAATAACTGCTACTTGTGTTCTCCTTGACCATAAAGCTAAAGTCGTCCTTCAAGAAATAGTAGATAAATAAAATAAGCCGACTTTATTAATCAAATAATGTTCTTATGGAGCATCAGAAAGGCCCACGACTTCAATGCTGCAATACATTGTTTAAACATATTTGTTTAAGCTTAAACACATTGGGCCTCGAAACGTTTTATAATGGCGCAATCCCATTGGAGACGAGCTCTGTGAATCAGGCGAATGCGTATTTGGTAGTAATTGGTCAATTCGTTCATAGACGATTTTTAGGTATCAGGTCATTTTACCACTACAGCCTTTCACGGGGTAACTTGCGGTTAGTTTCATTGTTAAAGGGGGGCGGTGGGTGTCACAGAGGCCTCCCCTGTGAAGAGACAAACAAAGAAAATAAGTCGGGGAGGGGGGGATCATGCGCAGTGGGCAGAGCGCCGCAAGAAAAGCGGGTCGGCAGCTATTAGCTGCCACAGTGCGATGGCCCAATCCTATTTATGTGAAGTGTGGACTTAAACATACTTTCAAGAAGGAAACGTTTATTTTGCATTCTAGTTACATACATGGACCCTGCTTTATCCATTTCTAAACTGTTTTGTTCAGGTTTTACTATTAAGACAGGTTCGGTTATAAAGCCATCTGCAAGCGTCAGTCGCAGACCTCCTTCTTGTCATCTTTCCAACACAAGGGATGCCACAGGAAGTGTGTGATTAAATCCATGCGGGCGCAAATGTCAGTGCTGTGAGTCTGAACAGGGAAATCTGAAACCAAGGCCACTGCAGTCAACTTTGTGTCCAAGAGCCAGAGGATGTCTAAAAAGCCCTCGACATTTCAATTGCATCTGTTGCAAAACCTTTGTCAGACCCCATTGCGCACCGCGTTGAACAATATGTCATAACCAATGAACCGGTGTCAATTTCCCCGATAAAGGCAACCACTGTTTGCTTGGGTTCCCTGCCAGAGATAACGTAATGTGTTCTGCAAATGGCAGGCGAGGGCAACGGAAAGCAGCTGTCGTATACAGTGGCTTGGCAGAAGGTCCCGCGCCAAAACTCTGCTGTGATTGTGCTGTGATCTGATACTGAAAGCTGAAACATTGGCAACACAAAATCCCTTTTACTTGAACCCTATGACGCAGTTACAAAAGGAATCACTGATCTAAACAGGATTATCATCTAGCATGCATCGTCATGCACTGAGGACGAAAATGTGACGATTTCTTGCAGTTAACTTGATTTGTGATGACCCAGGTGTTTGTATCATGTTGTGAGCTGATAAAGCATTCCATACGTTTATACACATCAGGTATTTGGCGCATAGAGTATAACAGAGGAGAAGGCCAAAGGGAGATGATAATACAATGCTTTTGAAGCAAGATAGTAGCAGCAGCGGCTCGTCTATAAACAGTCCAGGAGTCGCGGCTTAAACTGTCAAAGGGACACGTGGTTTGGTTTCCCTTTGCCATTTTCTGTTCCTCAGCACACATGTCCAATGGACCATACAAGAGCTGGGGGCGTTTTGCCTTCCCAGCCTTGCATGGCCCATTGGGGTTGCAGGCTTGGGAACTGCGCATATGAATGTGCGAGTGGGCTCACATGTGCCTTCCCGCACATCCAGACTCCATGCAGCATTTCAAATAGAGCACTTTGGCTCCTCTGCGCATGTGCAAGAACCAGAAAGTGCTCTGTGTTTCCTGGTTCCAGTTCTTGTGGACGGGAGCCAGAGGGCCTTTGTTATGGGTGGAGGCATCACAGCGAGGAGCAGCATCTGGAGCGTGTCTGAAGGTTAGCATGTATTTTGTATTTATGAATGTGTATGTTATGCGGGTATGTATGCCAGTGTATGATGTATGGGTGGAAGGGTGTGCATGTACAAATGAGCAAGTGAATGTGCGTGTGCATATATTTGGTTTGTGCCAGCCTAGGACACTGATTTGTGTAGGTTGGTGGGGGGTTGGGGGCGTAAATCTATTACGGGTGACACATCTGCGACAAAAGAAGCATGATAAGTTATTATGTGGCTAGACTGGTATTTTGGTGCAGCCAGTGTAAGGACGGGCCCCTTAATCACCTCAACCCAAGCGGGCCCACTACTAAGAACGAGTGCACATTTTGTACATCAAGCACGTTTATTGTCTAATTATCCGGGCAGCAGTTATATGGTGTTTTAGGACCAAACTAACTGAAGTCTCAACAAACCACGTCAGTTGATATCTTATATACAGTTTTTCAACAGTTAAAACACTCCCAGATACTTTATTACAATCCACCTCCACATGTGATTGTACAAATCCTTCTTCAAAGAAATCCCATCTTTCTCCAATTCCTACGTTTTCATTGGCCAGTTTTATTTGTATTTGTATATATTGAATTTATAAAGCTCCTTTCGCCAAAGGCACTGAACAATAAACGAATCAAAAAACAGTACAATCAAAATGATACAAATGAGTAACAGTTACATCAACAGAGAAAAATAGAGAATTTGAAAAAGAGAAAAAGAGCAAAAAAGACACAATGTACAAGAGGGCTTAAAAAACAGCCAAGAGAAATAGATTTTAAGATCGCAAGTGGCAGGAAGGGACATAGAACGAGTGTAGCGAGGAAAGGTAAAGAGGGGCAAGGCCATGGGTGCATTTGAAGACAAGTGAAAGAAAGTGATACAAAAGACGGGATTCAAAGGGAAGTAGTGAAAGTAGGGAGGGTGTTATAGAGGCCAGAGGGGGTAAAGAAAAAAGAGGCGAACAGAGGAGTTATAGATAAAGCGAAGAGATGACAGCCAGGGAGACTGAGCAATAAAGATGAACAGTTGTCGATACAGGAAAAGACAAGGGAAAAGAGAAGAAGTTAAGTGGCGTGAACGGAAAGATAAATGCATGCACAGTGAATGTTAAATAGAGCATAGCGGCAGGAGCGGGCTATAGAGGAAATATGAAGGGAGTAGGAAAGGGAAGGATCAAAAACAACTCCCAGGTTGCGTGCTGAGAGTAAAAAGGAAAGAGTGATTGGAGGAAAAGAAAGAGGCGGGGTGGAGTGAAAGAGATAGTAGAAGAGGGAAAGAATAGAACCTCAGTTTTTGAGGTATTGAGATGTAGAAAATGAGAAGACATCCAGTTCTGGACAGCCAAAAGACAGTTCGAGACAGTGGAATGCAAGACAGAATCAAAGGAAGAGAAAGAGAGAAAGATCTGGGTGCCATCAGTGTAAAGGTGAAAGGAGAGATGGAGGAAATGAGAGCACAGAGAGGAGCGGTGTAGAGAGAAAAAAGGAGGAGCCAAGTACTGAGCCTTGGGGAACACCATAAAGAAGAGGGAGTGAAGAAGAAGAGGGTCCAGCCCAAGTGACAGAATAAGTCCATTGTGAAAGGTAGGAGTGGAACCATTTGAGAGCAGATCCAGAAATACCCAAAGTGGAAAGAGAAGAGATAATAAGGGAGTGGTCCACAGTATCAAACACTACAGATAGATCGAGAAGAATAATAATAGAAGAAAGCTTAGAGTGACAGGCTGTGAGTAGAGAATTAGAAACATGAAGAAGTGCAGTTTCGGTGGAGTGAGACTGGTAGAAAGCAGACTGCAAGGGGGCAGAAGAGAATGAAGACTCAGGAAACGGGTTACCTGGTTATAGGCAGCCCATTTTAGGATTTTAGAGAGAAATGGTAGAAGGGAAATAGGATGGAAGTTAGATGGGGAAGATGGATCAAGAGAAGGTTTTTTTTAGAATAGGGAGAAAAGGCACGTGCTTGAAAGCTACAGGAAAGCAAGAATGTAGAAGGGAGGAATTAATCGTAGAAGAAAGATAGGGAAGAAGATGGGGATATACTTGGGGGATCAGGGAAGAAGGAAGAGGGTCAGAAGGAGAAGCCGTAGAATGAGCACTAGTTAAGAGAGCAAAAGTATCAAGGTTAATAAGAGGAGAGAGCAATGAAAAAGAGTAAAGTGATGGAGCAAGGAAAGAGAAGAAAATGGAGAGGGAGTGAAATCTAGATGAAGGTTAGCTACTTTAGATGTAGTTTGCAAAGTCAGAAGAAGAAAGGACAAGAAAGCAGAAAGATCAGGGGCTTTTGGAGAAAGAATATTGTGCAGAAACTGATCAAGACGACCAGGGTGGTGTGATAGAAAAAGAGTAAGTTCAGGAAAGTAGGATTTCTTGGCAACGAATAAGGCAGAATCAAAAGAAGAATGCAACAAAGAAAGAAAGATAAAAATAAAGAAAGAATCATCTTCAGATCATATCTAGAACACAACTCTTCTTGGGAATTGTCTGAGGTAGCCATGACATCATTATTCAGTTAAACATGTGTATTCAAACACCATTCTTTACTAACAATAACTGGCCTACGATTTTTAAACCTTAATTCTTAATTTGCAGATGGTGCCCATGAATATTCCCAGCGATCAGAGAAAGACTGGGTAAATATGTTCTATTTGCGTTAGAAATACTATCTAATTCCCCAGGTCACTGGTTTCATTGGAAAATGCTAATCTAAATAACTGCCACTTTATTGCACGATTGAAATTCCTGGGTAGCCTTGGGCAGTGACTCATCCGCGCTTTACTGCTGACCGAAACATATAGTGAAACTCCTTCTGTTACACTCTCAGGCATCAGGAGATTACATCTGACATCCAATACTTATCAACCCATAAACCCATGGCCAGTTTCTTCAGCTGTGACGGTTGTGAGGTTACATATTCACCTGTCCTGTGGCCTCACAAACAACCCATACTACCTTGTTTTTGATTCTTTTGTAAAGGGTCCACTATATTTAGATTCATGGATTCCTCATGTATTTGTATTAATGTGCATGTATGTTTAATACCTGTTCTTTATAACCAGTCCTCTTCCTTGCTTGTGCATTAAAACCCTTCCCTATCGCTTAGTTTTCATGTACTTCAAAGCACCGTGTGTGTCATTTTGCATTTGCAGTTTTAACATTGTATCTTTCTTTACATGTGCAAGCTAATATGTATCAATTCTAGACAAACAGTACCTCTAAAAGTAACATATCCCATCCATAATTACCTAAACTCGATATATATGAAATTGCAACATCGAGCTCAATTTGCCACCACCCCAGTCATCAATACAGCGCGTGTAACATAAACCCCTCATAGTCATGGGGACCCTTCCTGACCTCCCAAACACCAGTCTAGCCATTGCTTACTGCATGATATTTTTTACTGGCCACCTATGTTAAAGCAAGCATGATAAGTGTTTTTACTTGGCTAGACTGCAATTTTGGTGCAGGCAGTTTGAACATGTGTTCATATTGTGGCATGGCATTTTTATTGGCAGGAACAACAGGTTTATGTTCTTGCACGTGGAGATACCAACATATGTTGGAAGTACAAGTGTGGACATGCTTTCTTAAAGTATCATTACTGGCATTATGCACAAAGCAAACATGTATGTATATATTCTTATATGGGAATACTGGAATATATCAGTGCAGCCAGCATGGAAATGTATGAGCATAGCCAGCATGAACATGTTTTATACTGGTAAATAATTGATGAATACCCAAGACAACTTTGCGTGTGGAACTAAAGTTTTGACAAAGAGATATGATTTAACATCCATGCAGGTATCTGCGTGTAAAAAGTATTATATTACAGTGGACAGCCCACACATGCTTTTAACCTTAATGGAGGTCTTTATCAAGGCTGTTACAACATTACATCAAAAAGATGAAAAGAAACAACAATCACTATTGTCAATCACCTGGAAAGTGAGTCCCAAAAATGACATTCTAGTTCCTGGTATATAATAAATAACATATAATTCGCCATGGTCCGCGAAAAAACAAATAAAAGAGCATATATTTGGGTATACCATTATTAAGTCAACGATAAATTGGCATTGGATACAGAAATAGAATTTACCATAATCCAGGAACAAATAAATAAAGGAACGCATGTTCAGGAGTACCAGCATTAAGTACATGAAAGATTAACATCCTATGCAGGGGAGAGAGAAGAACAAAAGGACAACTTGTCAATTGCAATAAATCTCTGTAATAGATTAGTTAGATTGTGTGACCACCATGAAAATCCACCTGCTGTTAAACTCCTGTACCCCCTTCGTCATGGAAAATGAATAGCACAGGGAATAAACTGACCAAAGTGTATACAAAGTTAATGCTTATATCCGCCCCTCTGTGTGAAAGTTAAAATAACAGGAAATCCATGCAGGGCTATGCAAACGGAGAGTCACCCATTGAGCAACGTGGTGCAAAGCAAAGGACAGAGAGCTTTGTATTGCCTGATGCAGCGTGCCATACTGAAAGACTGTGGCATCCAGTGAACATTATAGGCCATCAATTGTGCCCGAAATGAATACTAGAAAAAGCTACTGGAAATTGCTAGTCTTACCCAGATAATTAATTCATGGAGAAATGTTTAGATGATCAATCTGCATATGTCTCAAAAAAGGGATAAGTACTGTTGATGGATGCCCATGTGGGTCTAAAAGCAGTCAAGAGAAAGATAAAAGTGCGTTGATACAGAGAATGGTATAAAGGTGAAAAAGTGAAAAAAAACAATGAGGCATGTAGTGGTCAGGTGGAATGGGAGGGCGCAAGAAGGCACGGGGAAGCAGGGTGGGCCGAAGGGGAGGGGATTTACCAGTCAGCCCATGAAGGGGCAAGAAAGAATAAAGGATGTTTCACTGCAGCCTGGTGTCCGCGCCTCATTGTTAAGCATGGTGCTGTGTGGGAGGCTTTGCACCGCATGAATGGAATGCTGACATTGGCAACAAGGTTTCACTCAACGCACCTATGAGTGCTGCGCACCCTGCAGTATGTGTACTGGGTCCGATGGTGTCGGAGACCTGGAAGTCGTTACTAGCGTGCGGCTGTGAGGCGGTTAAGGTGGCGCGAGAGCACAGAATCACCCGAAGCGCACAGATTCGATTGAAATTGCCGGCATTGAAGGTACGGTGGCCCGGAGCAGAATACTCAGTTGTGGGCACAAGGAGCAGCGTGCATGCGCTGCATATAAACTAAGAAGGTTGTGTTCCATCACAAACCTGTGAGACTGGTGAGCAGATAAGACCCGTTGGGGAGAAGAGGGGGAGAACAATCCAGCCTCCACTAATGAATTGGGACCCCAAGCAGTTGACTACCAGCAAAGGGGAGAGGGCAGGAGGTGCCTGGATCTCCTCAAATTCTTCAGAGGGCACGGAGGCTCCACTAGACTACCAGGGCAGTCTTCACAGCCTGCATAAATCAAACAGCACCAGGCATTCTCAAGGTCTGGGAAGCTTGGCGGAGCAGCTAGCACAGCAAAGCAATTCAGATCATTGGTGGCTGATTGGGTACAATCGATAATCATACCATGGCTGAACAAGACCAAATAGCAGTACCTGCAGTGCCACCACCAACGTCACAGGGATGCCACTCATCGAGATTACAGGAAAATGTGGTCATGCAGTTACCAGGCCATTTCAATAACATCCTTGGGCCCTGGATGGAAAAGGTAGGTCAGAGACTTTGACGTATATATACGTGCCATAGGATCATTAGATGACAAAAAGAAGCACATTCTGCTGTCCTTTGTGATAGGGCCTAATGTGAGGGATATCGTGAAGGTATTGTGAAGGATATCGGGAGGATAGCTCAGGGGCAACGTGCTAGCCTTGAAAGCAAGACAACATGGAGCAACAGAGGTTCGATCCCCGGGTCCGTGCTTAGAAATCTCTGGGTATTAACGGCATTATAAATATCATATCATATCATAACTCCCAGCAGACACCACAGACTCCTACAAAGGCCTAAGGGATGCCCTCACTGAATATTTTACTCCACACACCAATGTAGACTACGAACACCACTTGTTCCACATGGCCAAGCAGAATAAGGGGGAGTCAATGGATGCTTTTGTGATGCGGCTGCACGTGCGGATGAAGCACTGTGACTTCAAAAACTATTCCAATGATGAAACTGAGATCACATATCATTGTAGGATGTGAATCCTGTGTGTTCCGAAAACGTCTCCTGCAGAAGCAGTGGTCACTCGATGAGATCCTGAAGTTGGCCAGATCAACACTGCTCTTGAACTACAGGTGGAAGCCATGGGCAATATCAAAATATCAGCTCTGGCAGCTGTGACCATTCTCAAGATGACCACATTCTCAACACCTCAAGAGGACAGCTATCCTTTCTGCTACAGATACGGTAATGAGTTTCTGCACAAAGGTGTGTGCCTTGCTTTGGGTCAACAATGCACAGCATTTGGGGGAGAGAACCACTTTAAAGCGGTGTTCTGTATGTCCTGCAGCCAGGCAGGAGGAGAAGGCATGCAAGCAGGGACATCCAGGCCACAAACCATATGGAGACGCCCAAACCATATGAACCCCCACACTGATGTAACAAGGACCGCGGGGAAGAGAGTCAAGTGCCGGACAAATCAATACTTCAATGGCACACTCGTCGCTCCTCCAGTTCGAGGCCCCAGCAAAGGCATAGCGATATGTGAGATGCCTGAGAGAACAATCTGCCTCAGACAGTGGTTCCAGCTGTTCCTCGGCCCAAAGAGGCGAGGAGAAGACAAAGATCCAGACAACCCTCCCAGGAAGAACTGAAGAAAGGAGGGTATTTATATGCACTGGCAAACCCCACACCAAAAGAACACAGCCCCATTCTGCTACTTCAGATACAAGGGCTGTCAGCAGAATTCCTAGTTGACATGGGGACAACTGTAAATGTCATTAGCAAAGAAGTATATGGCAAATTGCAAGGGCCCTGAGGCTCAAACCTGCAGAGGTGAACATATACCCCTATGGATCCAGAACGCCCCTGTCGTGCAAAGGCTATTTCCTAGCTGAATGCAAATACAAGGGACAATGCAAGATGCTGCCCATACATGTGCTTGAGGCTGCCACAGAAAGTGGATGCATCCTAAGTTTCATGGATGCCCTAGATATGGGCCTGATCCACATACTATATTGCCTCATGGCACACAAATACATTGATACAACCGACAGAATGGAACAATTGTTTCCCAAACAATTCAAAGGGTTAGGGAAGTTACGAAATAGACAAATAGGTCTACACATCAACCCTGAGGTGCACCCAATAGCCCAACACTACAGGGACATCCCTATAAACATTCAGAGGCAAGTAGAGGAAGAATTGCACAAGTTGCTTCAACAAGACATCATCGAGCAGTGACTGGTCCCAGCCCATGGTCTCCCCCATAATTCCGGTCCCCAAGAAAGGATCTAACGACATCAAGATTTGTGTCAACATGCACAGACCTAACCAAGCAATCATGAGGGATAGTCATCAAGCTCCAAGAATTACTGACATGATCAATCAATTGAACGATGCACAAATCTTTTTAAAATTGGACCTTAACAGGGAATATCACCAGGGAGAGCTGAGTGAAGAGTCCAGATATATAACCACTTTCATTATGCACTTAGGGTTGTTTGGATACAAACAACTAAGCTTTGGAGAGTCTTTGGCTGCCAAAAACTTTCAATCAGACATTTACTATATCATCACACACATCCCCAACTGTCTGAACTACAGTGATGGCATATTAGGGTTTGGAATAGATCAGGACCAGCACAATAACACGTTGCTCGGGATGTGCATGTCGCTAGAGGCAGCCAATCTCAAGCTAAACAAGGATAAGTGTGAATTTCGAAAAGGAACTCTTTAAGTTTTGGACACATATTCTCAGAGCGAGGAATGATGCCAGACAAAGAAAAGGTGGCTGCCCTCACCAACGCTGAACCGCCCACAAATATATCTGATCTAAGTTCATTTCTGGGACTCACCAGTTATTGCACAAGATACATACAAAACTTTGCATCTGTGAGCAAACCCCTACGAATGTTCGCTAAGAAACAGGTGACTTTTATATGGTCCGAATCGTGCCAGGAAGCATTTGAAACCATCCAGCTGTGCATTTCATCTGCTGACAACATGGCATACTTTAACAAAGCATTAGACACAGAGCTCAGAGTTGATGACAGTCCTGTGGGATTGGGAGCCATCCTGGCTCAAGTGGACCCGGATTCACCAGACAAAAGTCACATTGTATCATACGCCAGTAGGAGCCTTTGTCATACGTAACAGGCATACTCAAAGGCCAAGAAAGGGGGGTTGGCAGTTGTTTGTTTGTTTATTTTATTTATATAGCGCGCCTGACCCAGGGGTATCTGGGCGCTTGAGGGCAATGGTTACAGAATACAGTTTATACGATTTATGCAGTTTGTACAGTATATACAGTTGGAATACAAATAATTCAAATAATACATTCAAAATAGCAAAGGTAGGTCAAGGATAAAGATATATACAGTTAAATGGGTTGGGTAAAGGTGATTTGAGGTAGGTAGTGTTAGTCTTTATTCAGTAACTATGTGATAACGTGACTTCTGAATGATTGAAAGGTAGTGATAGATTTGATATCCTGTGGAAGAGTATTTCATAATTGGGAGGCTAGAACCGGGAAACTGGTTCCTCCATCTCTTTTTAGAGTGTACCTGGGCACCACCAGGCAAGATGTGTTGGTGAATCTCGTAATTCTGGCTGATGATTTCAGGGTAAATTTGTCAGTGAGATAAGGTGTGGCTTGGTTGTTCAAAGCTTTGTAGGTGAGGCAGATGGTTTTTAAATCAATTTTTTCTTGTATGGAGAGTTGTGTGGACCTGTGAGCATTTTCACTTGTTCCTATATCGGAAGCCATTTACCGTTGTGACTGACCATCAAGCTCTCCTGTTCATATTTGGAAACCCTGAGGCCAAAATGCCTACTCGAATTGCTAGATGCGGCCTCTGACCCCAGGACTATCAATTTTGCATTGAACAAAGGTCTGGCAAGGAAGAGAACCCAGCAGATTTCCTACCCCGTCACCCAATCACATCAGCAGAAACAAGCTCCACAATTGTGGACCAGTACGTACACTAAATGGTCCAAGCAGCCACCCGATAGGGATCGATGTCACACAGATTGTGCACGAGTTGGAAAATGACCCAGCTATCCAGATCGTTCTACAATGCCTACGGTCCAGAAGATGGAAGCAAGCCAAGCAAATGGGGGAAAGTATCTGTCATGAGACACAAAGAGAAGCAAACCTCCAAGAAGGAGATGTAAGAACCTCCAAGAAGGAGATACCTCACACTTGCAAACATGCTGCAGCATTTAACAGTGCCCCTCTGGCTGTCACCCAGGTTAAAGGCTCACTGATAATGGCGGGGGATGGGCAGTGGCAGATAACAAGGAACTCATCGCACTTCAGAAGGTTCCCAGAGACACTGGACAGAGAAGCATGGAGAGGCAATGCAGAAACAAGGGAATTGGAAAAACATGACGGTGATGGGAAAGAGATGGATTGCGAGTTTTGGAGCCCTCCTGAACATTCCAGCCCTCATAGATCTCCAGAGGCTCCCACTTCATGGTTAAAACAGGGGGAGGTTGTAGTATCTTCCTGATCACGTGCGTGGTCAGGTGGAATGGGAGGGTGCTGGAAGGCACGGGGAGAAGGGGTGGACAGAAGGGGAGAGGATTTACCAGTCAGTCCATGTTGGGACAAGAAGGAATAAAGGACATGTCACTGCAGCCTGGTGTCTGCGCCTCATTGTTAAGCATGGCTCCGTGTGGGAGACTGTGCACCGCATGAATGGAATGCTGACCAGGCACCTGCCTGATCAAAGCCACCTTACCAAAACTTGGCTTATGGACTCATGTGCTGCCAGAGTACAGAATGCAGCCCTTTCGGTATTAGCAAAATTCTTGTGTGGTATGTCATAAAAGAGCATATGCTGAAATAATGATTGACAAATTCAGCAAATCGGCTACCTGAGAGTGCGTATTGGTAGCATAGCCGTGCAAAGGGGAGAAATAACTCTTACCGGTCCTTGTCTTATAAGGGCAACTAGAAACAAGAGCAGCTCGGCGTGTGAGCCTTTCGGTAGTGTTGCAAATTAACGATTCCATTTGCCATAAAAAATATGAGCTGAAACAAAACGAGTGAGCAAATTTAGCAAAATAACCACAATGGGTGAAAGCAGAATGTGGTGGGTCAAAAAAATGCACTGATGGAAATGGTCCTACCAGGCGCATGCAATGGCTGCCTTTCAGCGTTGCTCCAGTGTTCGGACTGATTACATACAATACATGATTAAGTAACACATGCAAAAAATTGAGCTTACATACTGAAAGCAGCGTAGTTCACAAATAAGTTAAAATGTAATACTACATGTTTTTGGAAAACAACATGCTAATATGGATGAGCCTGAAATAGCAACATGATACATGTCACATTATGAGATATGTTAAAGAGGCATCAATGGGTCTGAGGACCAAGAATGTATTAATAAGGAACGTGCAGCCATGTTGGTGTAAAATCATAACACTCGAAGGCTAAATGATCATTTTGAAGAATAATAACAGAAGGCTGGTTCCAAAGTGCTGTAGGTATGCCAGTAATGGCAACTATATAGCATCCTTGATGTCCGGATGGAAGCACATAATAAGGGACCGGGTAGGTGTAGTTAGAACTAGGTATATTGCAGAACAAGAGCTAAGGCAGAGGTCATGGAGCACTGAGAATGTAGGGGGCCAATGTACTCGGTTGTAAAGTGTCAAACAAGACTTGTTCCCAAGTGGCTTATCACCCGGGTCACTAAACTAAAGAATAGTCCAAAACTATCATGCTGTGGCTACAAAATCCACCAGCCACTGTGGTTAGAACCAACTGCTCTAATGATTAGATGATATCACTTTTCATAGTGCTACATCTGGTAGATAATGCAAGGAAATACATGAACAGGAAACCAAATTACAAATGTGTCAGACGCCCAAAGAGGGTATGAGGAGTAAATGCACAGTACTTACACTCGTGTAGGTATTGTCTAGAGATGAACTGTGTTAGAAATCAAACAGAATCAGACAAAGCCAGTAGAGCATGATTTTGAAGAAGGACATGAATGTTCCAAAAAACACAGTATTCATGATCTGAGTTGAGTCCATGTAATGCAGTTCTGTATTTGCATATGAGTCGAGCTTCAGCCTGTCTTAGCTTAACTTCATGGTCTTCTCCTCTGGTTCCAACGGAAACAATCATGAATCCTGTGAATCTGATATCTTTCTTGTTAGCCATTTGGTGCTTCTCCTGCCAGTGCTTGGATAAAGGGTATTTGGGATCCTGACTTCCTAGCATACTCAAATTTTCACGTATCTGAATACGGAGCTCTCTGATGGTGCTACCAATATACATTTTTCGACAGACACATATGATACAATGTACAACAAACTTAGTGCGACAATTGAGGAATTGTTTGATGTGATATGTGCTTTAGGTATCAAAATCAATGGAATTTGAGGTGAAGGCATGGGAGCACATGGAACAGAACCCATATTTATGGAAACCTGCAGCCTTGCTGGAAGCCAACCAGTTATAGTTTTCTTTCGGAGTATCTGGCATAAAAGATGGACCGAGCACATTTCTGAGTGAGGCTGCTTTTTTCTAAAGGAAACACTAGGGCAAGTACCAATCCACTTTTGGATATCGGAGTCAAGCAGCAGCAAATGCCAATGCTTCTTTAAGATACGTGGTATCTTGTGACTGCCAGTACTAAATGTGGCCTCCACCATTCAAATGCCCTCATGAAAGCCAGCTTGTAAATGTGATAAGGGTTCCTTTAGCCCACACCTGCCATCTACTCTCATCAAGAGAATATTCTCATAGACTTTACCAAGACCTATGACAGAAATAGGGGGTTGAATGGCTGTATATTGATGGGCGTCCTTCTTACAATTAGGGACAATCTCAGCTCAGCCTTCTACCAAGTAAATGGAAATACTTCATATGTTATTATGTAGTTGAAGAATTTGGTGAGCAAGGGGACGTATATCAATGGTTTGCGTTTAAAGAAATACAGTTACAACCTGACCCTTACCAGTATACTGGTTCCAAAGGCTTGCTTCACGTCAACTTTGGTAAGCAGTGGGGATTAGGGGCCTTTTGTTTTTTATTGGAATGAATTCCTGACTGGGGCTTTTGTTGTATAATCTATCTGTCCTCTTTTAGAGAGGCATATCCCCATAATACATAAAATAGGACAGTTCTATGTCCAAAAACGAACAAAGACTGATAGGTAATGGTTCTGTTTTGGTGTGGAATGTAAGTAAATGCAGAAGTCAGTGGCACTGGACTAACTATCTTTCACCCTTCCATTGGATGCTGTCACCAGGGCTTCTCTCATACACCTGTTTCACAGAACAACACTTTAGAAGTCCTTTCCATTTCCATCATTTTCATGGACCTGTTAGTATCTCATTTTGCATTAGCGGTCCTAATAGAAGATGGTGGTGTGCACGGTGTGCCTGACAAAAAAGGGGCACAATTTCTGCCACCCACTGGGTCCTAGAACTATGTCCTATAGTCCTGAACCACACACAACACTGTATCTTTGG